>NC_136272.1:55154115-55294115 GCF_964187855.1 Myxine glutinosa
AGAACGTGGAGTTCACGGTTAGTCCATGCAGGAAAGTTCACTACCTGGACGCCTTTAAGACGTGGCGTTCACGGTTAGTCCGTGTGGGAGCCCAGGCTCGGCGGCTCCGCCGTATATAGTGCTTCAACTTCTCCGGACTCCTAACAGTTACGGTGGGACCACTTGACCCAGTAGTCACCTGACTGGCGGTCTCCGTCTCGGCCAGTGCTCTGACAATCATTCTTTCGGGGGATGCCGTAACTCTGGGAGCCTCCATAGTAATATCGGCTGCTGCCAACACCAAAACTACCGCCAAGTTGTCCTCTTCTGTAGACCTCTCGACGCCTACAAAATGCCTTCCCTACTGTTATGGTCCGACCCTCCAAATCCTTACCATTCCAATTCTTCTCTGCCTCTCTGGCGTCTTTTGTGCTTGCAAACGTGACAAAGCCGAACCCTCTTGACCGTTGCCTTTCCCTGTCTTTTACCAACCGCACTTCCACCAGCGGCCCATAGCTGTTGAAGACAGAGGTCAGAACTTCTTCCTCTGTTTTGAAGTTCAGTCCCCCTACAAATAACTTGGTACTTTTGTCGCCCTCCCGAGCTGGTGTGGTGTTATTTTCCCTGCTGGGCTCTTTACCAACCCTCGGGTTACCATAAACTTGACCCTCGGCCAAATCATTCCCGAAAAGCACAGATACTCCCTCTACAGGAAGCGTGGCTTGTAAACCGACGGTGACCAGTCCTGACACCAAATCGGATTCCAAATGGATGACATGAAGTGGGGCACTAACACAGCCACCGATCCCTTGTAACCGAACACTATCACCAGTTGCTGTACTCTTTGACAATGGCAAAATGCCTTCAAGCATAAAGGATTGATGGGCTCCTGTGTCCCTCAATACCCTAACAGGTCTTGGGTTAGTCAAGTCTCCCTCTAGTGAGACAAACCCCTCATAAATAAATGGTTGGTAACTCTTCTGTGGGCGATTTCTTATGTTTGCCATCGCATTCGGAGTTGTACTAGTCGGACTCTGCTCTGGGTTGTCCCTTTTCATGAGGTAACAACTGGACATCAAGTGTCCAGGTTTTTTGCAAAAGGCGCAAGTAGGCCCGGAGGAAAAACTCGTGGTCTGCCTCGGGCCCCCCGGGAAATAAGTTTGTCTTCGGCCCGTAGCCCCCTGATTTCGAACAGTTGGGGTATCAGAGTTGTCCCCATAATCCTCTCGAGGCCGCCGCCATGTATTGTCGTTCTCCGCACAGGGTGTTCCATAACTCCCCTGCTGAAGTCTAGGCGAGGAGTTAAGTTTGTGGACCCCTATCCGGTGTGTTAAGGCATAATCATCTGCCATGGTGGCTGCGTCCCACAACTTTGGTACTTTCTTTTCCTGCAGGTACACTTTGATGTCCTCGTGGACACACTGTTGAAATTCCTCCACCAGGATCAAGTCACGCAATGCTTCGAAGTCTTTCCCAACTCCTTTTGACTCACACCACCGATCAAACATGTTTTCTTTCACTCTGGCAAACTCCACATGGGTCTCACTCTCCCTCTTCCTGGCATTCCTGAATTTTTGCCGGTAAGCTTCAGGAACCAACTCATAGGCTTTGAGAATGTGCTTCTTCAATACCTCATAATCTGCACATTGGTCCATTGGTAGCGCCGAATAAATATCTTGAGCTTTACCCACCAGCACACTTTGCACTAGTATGGTCCAGGCCTCCTCCGACCAGTTTAACTGTCGAGCCACTTTATCAAAGTGTGGAAAAAATTTAGCGGCCTCCTTTTCACTGAAGGGTGGAACCAGCCTCACATGTCTGCCCACATCCCAGGTGTTCTGGCTAGGTGTCGGCCCCGTCAGCAAGGGTGGTACCTCTCCCCGTTCTCTCATTAACTCCAGCTCCTTGAATTTAATTTCTTGTTGAAGCGCCATGTCACGTTCCTTTAATTCCCTTTCGGCTTTTCTCTCCTCTGCTTTTCTCCCTTCTAACCTTTCTTGGAGTTCTCGTTCCACTCTCCTTTCCTCTGCTTCTTTCTCTTCTCTCCTCTCTTCTGCTTTCCTTTCTTCTTCTGCTCTTTCCTTTTCTGCTTTCCTTTCTTCTTCTTTGATCCGTTCCTGGCTCCGTAATTGCAACTCCAGTTTCCGGAGCTCAACGTCTTTTGGTTCTTCGGGTAGCCACTCCCAGGCTAACTCGTCCCATGTTCCTAATCCCACCATAGATTGTATCACCGCGGTCTGCAACTCTGCCTTCCTCAAATTAGTTCGGACCTCCAAGTTAAAATGTTTGGCCAATTTCAAGAGGTCCGATTTTAGTAATGCTCGGAACTGTGCCTCACTAGGGGTTACTGCAAAGTTCTGTGCAACAAACGCCATGGTGACTACCGTTAACACCTGTTAACCTTCACCCAAGACTTTACCACAATTTCCCAAAAATTTACTAATTAATAATTAATTAATTAATTTTAATTAATAAAAATATTATTTTATTATTTTACACAATTTTATATCCCGGAATTCAATTGGACGAGCCCCCAATTCTGTTACGTGGTCCTCCCTGTAACCGCCTGGTCTCGGTGACCCCCGGACCTTGAGAGGAACCCCGCCAGAAAGATATATGATTTATACGCTTTCGTAACGCAATCGATACTAATTAAACCCTCCGGTGGACCAACGAAGGAAACAATCCAAATCAATAAGGAAATCACACCAAGGATCCGGATCAATCAACAATATATTCACCCCTGGGTAGCATCGTCCACAACACAATACTTCAACGCTCAGTATGAATATTCCAACAATATTGCTAAGATGGCCATCTTATATATTTCCCCCCCTTGCCGCACTCACGGCCCCCTCAATAGTCACTGTCCCTCACAATGTCTCTGGGCCCCTCCAGACCAAGGTGAAGGTCGACTTCTCCGCACACGGGCGGTTGAACGGACCCCTGGCCGACGTGCTCCAAACGTGCACGTCCCGTACCGGGAACGGCTGCTGCAGCGGACACCTCCTTGGGACGCCACCGGGGTCGGAGCCCGTGATCGCGGCCTCTGGGCTGTGAACGGCTCGCAAAGCGCGCGAGGCCCAAGGTGCGACCCGTACACGCCCTCGTAGGCGTCGAGGCGAACAGTGCTGGACACTTGGTTCCTTCCAGGAACCCACGGCAACCTGACACGTAACAGGCAATCACCCCGCGCAGGTAACTCCTCTCGCCAGACGGGCTTTTCAAACTCAGCGTTCCAAAGCAGGTAAAGATCGACTCGGCTCGCGTCGGAGCTGGTCGAGGATCAAGATGGCCGCTTCTCTCCCGACCTTGTCTTTTTCTTCTTCCGGTTCACCATCCCGTTTCCGGTCTCCTGTTATCAGGAGCGCTTCTAACCATTTAACCACAACAACCTTTAATAGAATAAACATTAATAAGCAATGACCTGAATAGTAATTCACATAAATCCGGAATCCGTAACAATATATATATACAGTCACGTGAAAACACCTACATCAAAAGTACACCCCATGTAAAGTTGTGACTTTTTCATCATATTTCAACATACAGCTATTTGATCTTCATTTCAACAATGTTGATAGATAAAGGTGATATAACATAACAAATATCATGAAACATTTACATTTTGTAGTCCATTGTATAATTTAAATAAACATAAATGCAAATTTAGCATGTGGAAAAAGTAAGTACACCCCCACATTTATCACTACTTCAAATACCTAAAATTAGAATCAGTTGCACCAGCTCAGCTGCAAATGATTAGAACATCGTTAGAGAGGATCTTGGGGGAGCTGTCTCATTTAAACCTCAGACATTTAGTTTGGTTTGCTCTTTGTTTTTGAAGTGTGCGGCGTCACCATGCCTAGATCAAAATAGCTCTCTGAGGCCTTCAGAAAGAAGGTTAGGTTATAGATGCCTTCGAGTCTGGGAAGGGATTTAAAAAGATCCTCAAACAATTTGAAATCAATCATTCGACTGTCTGGAAGATCATCTACAAGTGGAGAAGATTCCAAACAACTGCCAACTTGTTCAGGCCAGGCCGCCCTAGCAAGTTCAGCCCGAGAGCAGACCGCAAGATGCTGAAAGAAGTCTCTAAGAACCCCAGAATGTCATCAGGGGACCTACAGGTAGCTCTTGCCACTGTTGATGTCAAAGTGCACGAGCCTACCATGAGAAAGATGCTGCACAAATTTTGATCTACATGGGAGGTGTGCCAGGAGGAAACCTTTGCTGTCCCAAAAGAACATCAGGGCAAGACTAAAGTTTGGCAATGAACACCGAGCCAAAGACCAGCACTTCTGGAACAATGTGCTCTGGACAGATGAATCAAAGGTAGAGCTATATGGCCACAGTATCAGAAGACATGTTTGGTGAAAACCAAAGACAGCATTTGACCATAAGAATCTGATACCAACTGTAAAGCATGGTGGTGGAAATATTATGGTTTGGGGAAGCTTTGCTGCATCAGGGCCTGGGCAGCTCACCATCATAGAATCCACTATGAATTCTTCATTGTACCAGAGGGTGCTTGAGGATAATGTGAGGCCATCTGTCGGAGAGTTGAAGCTCAACCGAAGGTGGACCTTGCAACATGACAATGACCTGTAACATACCAGTAAATCCACAAAGGAATGGCTGAAAAGAAAGAAATGGAGGGTTCTGAAATGGCCAAGTCAAAGCCCGGATCTAAATCCCATCGAGATGTTGTGGGGGGATTTGAAAAGAGCTGTGCATGCAAGAAACCCCTCAAACATCGCACAGCTGAAAGAATTCTGCATGGAGGAGTGGGCAAAAATTTCTCCCAGTCGATGTCAGAGACTGGTAGACAGGTATGAGAAACGCCTACTTGAGGTTGTTTCTGCCAAAGGGGGCAATACCACCTATTAGAACCTGGGGTGTACTTACTTTTTCCACATGCGAAATTTGCATTTATGTTTATTTAAATTATACAATGGACTACAAAATGTAAATGTTTCATGATATTTGTTATATTATATCACCTTTATCTATCAATATTGTTGAAATGAGATCAAATAGCTGTATGTTGAAATATGTTGAAAAAGTCAAAACTTTACATGGGGTGTCCTTACTTTTTCACGTGGCTGTATGTATGTATGTTTGTCTGTATGTATGTATGCAAGTATGTTTGTATGCTAGTATATATATAGCCTTAAGACGATCCTTAAGACCACTTTTATATTTAAGACCCTTTCAATACTTTTCACACCGTATGATCCCTTCACCTTTCCAAACTTTTCTCACCTTTAAACCTTTACATCCATTAAGTCCCTTTTGACCCCTTCGACCTTAACATCATTTACACCCATTACTCCTTTCAGACCAATTAGACAGCTTGGACCCTTGACCATTTAGACTTTAGAGCTTTACACCACTTGGACCTTCTTTGATTTCAAATAAATTACAAATAAATAATATCACCAACATTAGAAATAAATTACAAATAAATAATATCACCTATATTAGAAATAAATTACAAATAAATAATATCACCTATATTAGAAATAAATTACAAATAAATAATATCACCAATATAAGAAATAAATTACAAATAAATAATATCACCAATATTAGAAATAAATTACAAATAAATAAAATCACCTGTATTAGAAATAAATTACAAAAAATAATATCATCAACATTAGAAATAAATTACAAATAAATAATATCACCTATATTAGAAACAAATTACAAATAATATCACCAATATTAGAAACAAATTCCAAAAAATATATCACCAATATTAGAAATAAATTTCAAATAAATAATATCACCAATATTAGAAATAAATTATAAATAAATAATATCACCAATATTAGAAATAAATTACAAATAAATAATATCACCAATATTATAGATAAATTACAAATAAATAATATCACCAATATTAGAAATAAATTACAAATAAATGATATCACCAACATTAGAAATAAATTAGAAATAAATAATATCACCAATTTTAGAAATAAATTACAAATAAATAATATCACCAATATTAGAAATAAATTACAAATAAATAATATCACCTATATTAGAAATAAATTACAAATAAATAATATCACCAACATTAGAAATAAATTACATATAAATAATATCACCAACATTAGAAATAAATTACAAATAAATAATATCACCAATATTAGAAATAAATTACAAATAAATAATATCACCAATATTAGAAATAAATTACAAATAAATAATATCACCTATATTAGAAATAAATTACAAAAAATAATATCACTAACATTACAAATAAATTACAAATAAATAATAGCACCAATATTGGAAATAAATTACGTTTTTTTTTTTTTTTTTTTTTTTTTTGTATACAAGATCGAGGCTCGTGAAAGAGCTAACATTAATCACACAAAAAGACAAACCGACACACAAAACACAAAAAACAAGGGGAGCGGCAGACAAGATGGGGAGAGAGGGGGAAGGACACAAAAGAGAGGGGGAAGACGGGGAAGGACACAAACACAACATTTGAGAGCAGGGACATCGGGAGGACTTGGGGGGAGGTGGGAGAGGATTAAAACATATGAACACTGCAAGGACTCTGGGGTGAATTACCGGGGGTAGAAAAGATCAAGGTTTTCGATGGGGGAAGATAAGAGATGGTGGTGAAGAGCTGTTTTAAAGACCTGGAGGGAGGAGTGGGATTGAAGGGAGTGGGGGAGTTTGTTCCAGAGGCGGGAGAAAAGGGGAATGAAAGAGTGAAGGTGAGCAGAGAGCCTAGACTTTGGCAGTTTAACCATAAGAGGGTTGCAGGCAGATCTTGTGCGACCTGAAGGAATATTGGGGGGACAGAGCACAGAGAGAGCTGGGGGAGCAAGGCCGGAGAGGAGTCGGTAGAAGACAGAAAGACCACCAACCTGCCTGCGGTGAGTGAGTGAAAGGCCCTCGGTGTTGACTACATCGCAGGAGATTCCAATGATTCTGAAAGCTTTGGCCTCAACAGCGTGAAGCCGAGCAAGGTGTGAGGCAGGAGCACCAGCCCAGAGGGGGGAACAGTATTCCATTGAGCTGCGGATGAAAGCCTTGTATGTGGTGAGGAGCTCAGGTGTGCCAAGGAAGGACTTCGCACGACGGAGGATGCCCAGTCGGCGACTGGCTTTGGAGGCCAGCTTGGAAATGTGGTTTTCCCAAGAAAGATCATGGCAGATAGTGAGACCCAAAAGCTTGAGCGACAGAACTTCTTGGAGAGGATTGTTGAGAAAGTAGATGGGAGGGTTGTCCAGTCGGTCCTTTCGGAGAGACATTGTAAGAGTGTGAGATTTGTCAGGATTGAAAGACATGTTCCACTTGTTTGACCAGTCTGTGATTTTGTCCAGGTCTGCAGAGAGTGAGGAGGCTGCAGACTGCCGATCTGAGGGATGAGGAATGGAGCGACAGAGAGTAGAGTCGTCAGCAAAGAGATAGAGAGGATTTTCAAGAGAGTCAGAGAGATCATTGATGAAGACCAGAAAAAGCACAGGGCCCAGAACACTACCTTGGGGAACTCCAGCCTGAACAGGAAGAGGAGATGAGAGAAACCCATTCAGGGCCACACGTTGACTACGACCAGAGAGGAAGTCCGCCAGCCATGCGTGGAGATTTCCATGGATACCAAAGGAGGAGAGTTTGGTGAGCAGAGCAGGGTGCCAGACCGTATCGAAGGCACGTGAAATGTCAAGGGAGACAGCTCTAATTTCCTGTTTGGCGTTGAGGACCTCCATCCATTGTTGAGAAAGCAGAAGCAGCATGTCCAGAGTAGAGTGACCAGGTCTGAAACCAAATTGATGATCAGAGATCAAGCCATTGGAGAAGAGGAAGGATTTAATATCTGAAGCAATGATGGATTCCATGACTTTGCTGATAATTGGGAGAAGGCTGATTGGTCTGTAGTTGCTGGGATCTGTTTTTGCACCTTTTTTGTGCAAAGCGGTGATGTTGGCTGATTTCCAAGCAGATGGCAGATGACCTTGAGCAAAAGAGAGGGTGAAGAGAACAGAAAGAGGGAGTGAAAGAGCAGAAGAACATGATTTTAGGACCCGTGGGCTGATGCCGTCAGGACCAGTTGCAGAATCAGAGTCAAGGGTTGACAGAAACTTTTCCACCTTGTCAGGAGGAAAGGACACAGAGTCCAGGAGCAGCTGGGTACGACTGGGTATGGTGGGTACAGAGAGGGATGGGTTTGGGACACAAGATTTAGAGGCAAACACAGAGTTGAGGCATTCAGCTTTTTCACGTGCGGAGTCAGCCGTTAAGCCGTTTGAGGTGAGGGAGGGGATGGAGGGGGAACAAACACCAGAAACAGATTTGACCAGACGCCACCAGGATTTGGAAGAGGGAGACAGATAAGAGAGTTCGGTCTTGAGAATGGTGAGATATTGTTTCCTGGCTCTCCTGAGGGTGGACACACACTTGTTTCGGGCTTTGTGAAAGGAAATGAGATTTCCTTCCGTTGGATTTGCTTTCCAGGAGACGAAAGCAAGTTGTTTCAGGGCAACAGCCTCACCACAAGATTCCGTGTACCATGGACGGGAGGAAGGCTATGACAACTGAAGACGAGATGGTATAAATCTGTGCATGAGAGAGAGCAATTTACTTTGAAAGAATTCCCAGGATGAGTTGATGTCAGAGGCGGTAGAGATGGGAGACCAGTCCAGATGATTGATTGCTGCTTGAAGACCGTGCCAGTTGGCCTAAGTGAAATGCCAGACTCGTCGACGCTGAGGAGGCTCTCTGAGAATGGTCAGAGAGATGTCCACTTTGACAAGCACATGATCAGATGAGCCGATTGGAGCAGAAGAAGAGCAGCAGACATTTTCAGGGAAGTTTGTCATAACCAAATCCAGAAGAGAAGATGCTCCGTTGACTGAGATCCGGGTCGGGAAATTGACAGATTGTCAGTCCCAGTGAGTCGCAGAAGTCCTTTGCTGAAGAGCCATGGCTGGTGAGAGAGGTACCCACACCCAGCCAACTGGCATGGTGACAATTGAAATCACCACATATGAGGAAGAGAGAGTTGGGATGGGTCGATAGAAGTTGGGTCCATATTATCAGACAGTGAGATGTAGATGGAGTCATCGCTGTTTGGTGGACGGTACAACACACATATGAACAAAAGGTGGGAGCGAAGGGGAAGCCGTAGCCAAAGGTATTCCTGGGGGTGAGGTGGAGAGAGGGCGGTGGAGGGCGAGTGAGGAAGAGAGTTTTTTATAAAGATAGCAACCCCACCTCCAGGACGAGGCTCAGGTCTATCATACCGGAGGAGGGAGTAACCTGGGAGAGATACCAAGGCATCAGAGACATCATGAAGGAGGAAAGTTTCTGTTAAGCAGATCACATCTGGTTTGTCAGAAGCAACCTGTATGGAGAGGTCAGTCAAGTTTGAGCGAAGGCCCCGGATGTTTGAGGTCCATACCGTTAATGAAGAGGAAGGGGGAGCATCGGGTCCAGAACAGGGGGGGGGAGGGGTAGGGTAAGATGTGGAAGAGGAGGAAGAGGTAGGGAGAGCTGTTGAAGGTGTGTCAGAGATTTCAGAGATTTCAGAATAGCTTGGAGAAAGGGAAGAATGGGGCGGACAAAAGGTTTGATGGAGATTGGGTGAGGCACAGTGAGGTGTTATTTGAGGAGGGGGAAGAGCGAGGCAGAATGTTTGGGGAGATGAAGGTGAAAGTTGGAAGGGGGAAGAAGCAGGGAGGATGCTTTGAGGAGGAGGGGTGAGAGGGGAGTCTAGGAGGGGAGGAGCGAGGGAGAGTCTCGGAGGGGAGGGGTGTGGGGGGAGTTTAGGAGGGAGGGGAGGGAAGGGGCAAGGGGGGAGATTTGAAAGGGATGGGTGATGGGGAGGATTTGGAGGGGAGGGGTGAGATTGGATTTTGAAAAGTGTACGATTCATGGGAAACGAACATTTTTTGCAAAGTGAGTTTGAGACCTTCGAGTCAAAAATACGTTTGAGGACACTGGAGGAGGGGTGGAGTTCTGGATAGTTTAGGGAATGTAGAAAGGAGGAACTGTAAGATATGGTATTATATATATTTTTTGGAATGAATAGATTTGGTGAGCAAGACGAAAGCATGCATCCTTTTGTAGGAAAAGAAGAAAAGGGTGTTATAATATATGAGAGAAAATAGTTGTTCAGGGGAGAGATTATACATTTCTAACCGCGTGATCGCGAACGAAGAACAAACGAACAAAAAGAACAACAAATAAACGAATAAGACCTGGGAAGGAAATTTTTTTTTTTTTTTTTGTGAGTACAGATATTAAACAAGGAGGTACGGGGTGAACGACTGGTACGAAACAGAGAACGAAAATAATTTCAGCGCATTCGACGAATCGCTGAGAGAAAAACAAAACCACAAGGTCGGAGACGGTACGGTAGTCTAAGCCTACGAGTACTAGGCCGCAGAATACTCGATACCATTAACCGACGATTGTGTATACATGAACGAAAAATTAGCACCGAAAATTTTCCAAAAGATACGCTATAGGTACACACACCGAAAGATAGATACAGTCTCGACAAAAACACGATTGTGAAAGATCACTTAGCTTCGAGAGCGTGAGCGCATGGAGCAGCTTCGAAAAGACCACTTACAGAAGTAAGTAATCTTACTAATAATTCACCAAATGTCTGTCCGTCTGTTCGAAGGTACTGCAAAAACGGCTCAACCGAACGAAACGATATTTTGTGTGGGTAATCCTGGGATCTCTAGGAGTAAAATAGGCTATTTAGTTTTTCCAATTTCAGCTTTGGTCTCAAGTATTCTCAGGTTTGGACTCCCGCATAACATTCACGTTCGCATAACGTTCATTGTGACGATGTTCTCATTGTGACGATGTATGTGTTCACGGTAGTGTTTGACGTGACGGTGTGAACGTAATTTCGTAATGTTTTTCGTTTCGTAATCCTTTAATGAACGTTTAATGTTTAATGAACGTTGAATGTTTAATGAACGTTTAATGCCCTTCGATGTCCGGTGCCGCACGCGCGCTACACTGGACGGGCCAGCGTCTACCTTGCCCTTCGCCGTCAGGCTCGGGTAAACCGCTGAGCCCCATCCGTGATGGGGACTGCGGCTTGAGACAGTGTCCTTCATTAAAAGTACTAGGGCATGCCCGTACTATATATATATCTAAAATTATATCCCCCCCCCTCTATTTACATGAAATGGTTTGGTCCATTCGCAACGACCACAGAACCCCCCCCCCCCCCCCCTCTATTTACATGAAATGGTTTGGTCCATTCGCAACGCCAAAGCGAACGGCGAACGGCTAAATCGCCATAGCTCGGTAACTACTTGTCCGATTAATTTCAAACCTTGAAAAGGCACATCCTCGGGTCCCCAGCAATATACCTGGCAAGTTTCAAGTATATCGGACCCGTGGTTGTCGAGAAACAGCGGTCACAGACAAACACACAGACATACACACATACACACACACACACACACACAGAGATTACTGGAATTATAGATAGATAATAAACGCTGTCTCCATCGATCTTGCCAAGGCCGTAGCAGCTATCGGCTCAAAATCCTTTTAACTGTTCATTTGGTACAGTTCCACGTATCGGGAGTACATACGACATAGCGATTGTGAACACGAGTATCGATCACGATTCACGATCATCATGATCATAGTGTATCGATCACGATTTGAAACACGATGGAATAATATTTACCGATATGAGCAGTGATGTGGCTTTTATTGAAATTCTAAAGATACTGTTTAGATTTTGATGATTTGCGTGTGATATGATTCAACGGATGTTTATATGAATCGTTTAAAATAAAAAAAAACCTTCAATTTCTGATATTTTTCCTTTTCATTTGGGCTTCCCAATTGAAGCCCCGCCCATAGGGCGGATACCCTTGCTAGTAACGCTAATATTACAAATAAATTACAAATAAGTAATATCACTAATATTACAAATAAATTACAAATAAATAATATCACCAATATTAGAAATAAATTTGTACAAAATAAATGTTGGTATTATGTTGGGTTTAAATCATGACAACACAGCAACTCAAGTTCAGTCAGGTCATTATCATCAGTCAGGTCAAATATATAAATAGATACACTACACGACCAAAAGTATGTGGACACCCGAACATCGAACATCTCATTCCAAAATCATGGGCATTAATATGGAGTTGGTCCCCCATTGCTGCTATAACAGCCTCCACTCTTCTGGGAAGACTTTCCATGAGATGTTGGAACATTGCTATGAGTATTTGCTTCCATTCAGCCACAAGAGCAATAGTGAGGTCGGGCACTGATGTTGGGCGATTAGGCCTGGCTCGCAGTCGGCGTTCCAATTCATCCCAAAGGTTTTTGATGGGGTTGAGGTCAGGGCTCTGTGCAGGCCAGTCAAGTTCTTCCACACCAATCTCGAGAAACCATTTCTGGATGAACTTCGCTTTGTGCACGGGGCCATTGTCATGCTGAAACATGAAAGGGCCTTCCCAAAACTGTTGCCACAAAGTTGGAAGCACACAATCGTCTAGAAAGTCATTGTATGCTGTAGCTTTAAGATTTCCCTTCAATGGAACTAAGGGGCCTAGCCCGAACCACAAAAAACAGCCCCAGACCATTATTCCTCCTCCACCAAACTTTACAGTTGGCACTGTGCATTCGGGCAGGTAGCATTCTCCTGGCATCCACCATACCCAGATTCGTCCGTCAGACTGCCGAAGCGTGATTCATCACTCCAGAGAACGTGTTTCCACTCCTCCTGAGTCCAATAGCGGAGAGCTTTACACCACTCCAGCCGACGCTTGGCATTGCGCATGGTGATCTTAGGCTTGTGTGCAGCTGCTCGGCCATGGAAACCCATTTCATGAAGTTCCTGACGAACGGTTATTGTGCTGACGTTGCTTCCAGAGGCAGTTTGGAACTCGGTAGTGATTGTTGCAACCGAGGACAGACGATGTTTACGCACTTCAGCTCCCGTTGTGTGAGCTTGTGTGGCCTACCACTTCACGGCTGAGCTGTTGTTGCTCCTCGACGTTTCCACTTCACAATAACAGCAGTTACAGTTGACCGGGGCAGCTCTAGCAGGGCAGAAATTTGACGAACTGACTTGTTGGAAAGGTGGCATCCTATGACCGTGCCACGTTGAAAGTCACTGAGCTCTTCAGTACAGCCCATTCTACAGCCAATGTTTGTCTATGGAGATTGCATGGTTGCGTGCCTGATTATATATACCTGTCAGGAATGGGTGTGTCTGAAATAGCTGAACTAAATATAAGGGGTGTCTACATACTTTTGGTCATGAAGTGTATATAGTCTTCACCACGGAGGAACTTTCTCATCGAATTGGAATTGGAGCACATGCTTGTAGTTGTGAGATTATGAGATTGTGAGACGATTATAAGTCATCCATTACCTGGATATTATTTGAACTCCACTGACCCGTGTATGGGTTCCTTGTGTAGCACTGGAACATTCGAATGATGGTGTGGATCGATGATTTGTTATCTGCAAAGCACAAAGTTACATTCCATTCACATTCACACCTGTTCAAATGGATTGATGGTGATGAGGACGTTGCATATTTCTGTAACATACTTCATATAACAGAAGGAATTAACAGAAACCTCAAGTTTCAGTTCACTTTGTAATGAAATGCAGAGAGAACAATCAGATCAGATCAATGATTTCACGATCTTGGGCACTGTTAAAAAATCATTACATTTTCACGGTGCCCATCCCAAAATGTGTTGACGCCATTAAAGGTAAATGACAAAGTGAAAAGTGGGACCAAATGGAGATCAGGCTACCTATTACCAGACTGGGCAGGTACATTACCTCATAGTTATTAATGTGCCAGCAGGGTTTATACCAACAATACCGTTGGAACTAGAACGGCACTCGGTAGAGAGCATACCTCCACCTGGTGAACAGTTTACCTATTCTATCCCACTGATAGGCCGGATATCGATTTGGACCTCAAACAAAATCGAATCGCTTGTTCTCGTTGCCAAACCAACTCGTCCACAAAGTTTTGTCCGAATCCGTCCTCTACCTTTGAGATATGTTGTTCACAAAGAGACAAACAAACACACAGGGGTGAAAGCATAACCTCCATTACCCTATGGTGGTGGCGGTAATCAATATTATAAAAATATGGGCAATACCCTTGGGTGCTCACCTGGTAGAATAAAGTAGTATACTATGCTGACTAAAGGTATTTTAAACAGTATCACGGTATTTAAAACCAATCTCAATGGTTGCTGGAAGACAGGGCAGCATGTACAATCATACTAACATAATCATGAGTCTTTAAACAGACAAACAAAAAAAATACCTGTTTTGGGGGGCAACTGCCACACCCTCCCCCAAACACTCCCTTAGGGCCCGGTTTTTTTTAATGCCATGAACAAATTTGGTGCATTATGGGTGGTGAAGGTTGTGGTCAAGTTTCAACGAAATTGCATGTGTAGTTTCTGAGGAGAAAGCAAATACCTATTTGGGGGGGAGGGGGGGGGTCAAACCCGGATCTACTTTGACCCCCGGTAGACCCCCTTGAACACCAATGTTTTTAATGCCATGAACAAACTTTAATCACAACACAACAAATATAATTTTGCGAAGTTTTGTCACAATCCCATCAGCGGTTTCGGAGAAGAAGTTTCAAGTGTTTCCAGACTGACGACGCGCCATCACATAAACTCACCTGAACTACGTTCCAGGTGAGCTGAAAATCAATATCGGTGGATTGATAGTTATGATTTTAGCTTTCTGCTTGTTAATGAGAGAGAGAGCCAGATAATGCTAATGGGTAGCTCGTTTTCTTGTAAACTCACAACATTTCATTCAGCACATTCGGTAGTTTAACATTCTCCCCTCTGATACCCTCATATATCGGTGTCTTGAGAATCACTTTTTACCAGCATCCCTGTTCCGGAGACCTGCTCTATCATCAAACATGATAATAATAATAATAATAATTCATTTATTTTGTATAGCGCTTTTCATGAAGCCCAAAGGCGCTTTGACAGAGTGCAAAACATAATGCATAACAAAACATGAAAACAACAATTGCAAAAAGACAAGAATCAATAGGGAAATATTTAAAGCAAAAGGAGGGAGAAGGAGAAGTGATAGTCAGGGGTTAAATGCTGTGGGTTGAATGTTGAATGCATTGCTGAACAGGTGGGTCTTGAGTGATGTTTTGAATGTTGTGAGTGAGGAGGAGTCTCTGATGGTGTGAGGTAGTGAGTTCCAGAGGGTGGGAGCAGCGATGGAGAAGGCCCTGTCCCCCCAGGATCTGAATTTGGTCCGGATGGGGGGGGGGGGGGGGGGTCAGGAGGTTGGTACCAGCAGAGCGGAGGTTGCGGGTGGGAGTGTGTCTGGAGAGGAGGTCAGCCAGGTAGGATGGGGCCAGGTTATGGAGGGCTTTGTAGGTCAAGAGGAGGATTTTGTACTGGATTCTCTGGGAGATGGGGAGCCAGTGAAGCTTGTAAAGGATGGGGGTGATGTGGTCACGGGTCCGGGAATGGGTGAGTAGATGGGCAGCGGAGTTCTGAATGTATTGGAGTTTATTGGTGATTGTTGAGGGTGAACCATAGAGGAGGCTATTGCAGTAGTCCAGACGGGAGGTGATGAAGGCGTGGATGAGGGTTTCTGCAGCCGTGGAGGAGAGGGATGAGCGGAGACGGGCGATGTTTTTCAGGTGAAAGAAGGCTGTCTTTGTGATCTGTTTAGTGTATTTGTCGAAGGAGAGGGTTTGGTCAAAGATGACGCCAAGATTCCGGATGAGAGGGGAGGTGGATACTGGGATACCGTCGATGTTGAGGGCAAAGTTATGGGTGGATTTTGTGAGCGTTTTTGGGCCAATGATGATTATTTCAGATTTATCACAGTTAAGTTTGAGGAAGTTGATTTGAAGCCAGGATTTTATTTCAGAGATGCAGTTTGTCAGGATAGAGTGGGTGTCGGTGGAGACGGACTTGGTGGAGATGAAAAGCTGGATGTCATCGGCGAAGCAGTGGAATTGGAGACCATGACTGTGGATTAAGTGACCGAGGGGGGACAGGTAAAGGATGAAGAGGAGGGGGCCAAGAACTGAACCTTGGGGGACACCTTGGGGGAGGGGAGCAGTGGGGGATTTGCAGTTATTGATGGAGATGAACTGGCGTCTGTCAGAGAGGTATGATTTAATCCAAGAGATGGCAGTGCCGGTAACGTTAAAGGTGGATTCAAGTCGGGTGAGGAGGATGGTGTGATCGATGGTGTCAAAGGCAGCGCTGAGGTCGAGGAGGACGAGAATGTTGAGGTTGCCAGCATCAGAGGAGAGGAGAAGGTCGTTGGTGATTTTGAAGAGAGCAGTTTCAGTACTGTGGTTGGAGCGGATCCGGATTGGAATGTTTCATACAGGTTATTGGCAGAGAGGTGATGTTTGAGTTGAGCGGCTACAGCGCATTCCAAAACTTTTGACAGAAAGGGTAGGTTGGAGATGGGTCTGAAGTTATTTAGGGTGTCAGGGTTTAGACCTGGTTTTTTTAGAATGGGGGTAACAGCAGCAATGTTGAGGGATGGTGGGACGATGCATGTAGACAGGGAGGAGTTTATTGTTGCAATGATAAGTGGAGAGAGAGAGCAGAGAGGGAGGCCTTGACAAAGCTGGAGGGGATGGGGTCAAGAGTGCAGGTGGCAGTTTTCATTCCTATGAGGAGTTCAGAGAGGTCAGTAGGGGAGACCGGGGAGAATTGAGACAGGGGAAGGCAGGATAAGGGGGGGGCAGGTGGTTGGAGGGGGAGCGGGTGTGGCGGTGGTCAAGCTGTTGTAGATGTTGTCAATTTTGCGTTGGAAGAAAGAAAGGAAGGAGATGCAGTTGTCTACTGTGAATGACTGGGTGGTGGTGTCCAGGGGGCGGAGGAGTTTGTTTATTGTCGAGAAGAGTGCTTTTGGGTTTCCGGAGCCAGAGTGGATAATTTGAGAGTAGTAGGGTTACCGGAGCCAGAGTGGATAATTTGAGAGTAGTAGGCGGAGCGGGCGTGGGAGAGGGCATCTTTGTAGTGTTGTAGGTGGTCCTTGTAGGCTTGGGAGTGAACTGTGAGACCTGTTTTATTGCGGAGTCTTTCAAGTTGGCGAGCACGAGTTTTCATCAGGCGGAGTTCAGGGGTAAACCAGGGAGCAGAATGGGTGAAAGAAACTGTTTTGGTTTTTATAGGCGCAAGTTGGTCAAGGCAGGAGGAGAGAGTATGGTTGTAGTAGTCAGTGAGGTCAGAAGGGGTGTGGAGGTCAACGAAGGGAGAAGTGGACATTTTTTCAGAGAGGGTGGATGAGAATGAGATAGGTGAAAGAGCGTTTAGCCTACGGAAGTTGATAGTGCGATAATGTCTTGGTGTTGGGGTGGGGATGTTGATGGTCATAGTGATGGCTAAGTGGTCAGAGAGGGTGAGGTCGGAGCCAGAGAGATGGTGCAAAATTAATCCAGTGGAGCAGACAAGGTCCAAAATGTGACCACGGATATGCGTAGGAAAGTTGACATGTTGAGTGAGGTTAAAGCAGGTGAGTAAATCAGTGAAGTCAGTGGTTATTGTGGAGTCAGTGGAGTCCATGTGGATATTGAAATCACCAAGGAGGAGGATTGAGGGGGAGAGGGAACATAGCTGGGTCAGAAAGTAGGAAAAGTCAGACAGGAATAATGGGTGTGGTTTGGGAGGGCGGTAGACGACAGCCATGACTGACTGTGTGCGACCAGAGAGTTTAAAAGCCAGGTGTTCAAAGGATGAGGATGAGGCGATGGGGATGAGGCTGGTCCTGATGTCTTGACGGTGGATAACGGCAATTCCACCACCTCGGCCCTCCGAGCGTGGTTTATTGACGTAGGAATATCCATTGGGTGTGGTGAGGTTGAGCGTGTAGTAGTCCAGTGGTTGTTGCCATGTTTCGGTGAGACAGAGAAAGTCCAGTTTGTTATCCAGGATGTAGTCGTTGAGGATGAGGCATTTGTTGTTGAGGGACCGGGTGTTGAACAGGGTGAGCTTGATGTTGTTTTGAACAGCGGGGATGAATTCAGGTGATTTAGCCAGGGTTCGCAGGCAGGAGGTGCGATTTTGTGCGTTGCCGTGACTAGGTGCGCTGGGACGATGAGTGGGAGTGCGCTGAGCCGACCAGAGGACGGGGATGGAGTGACCTGATTGTACATATACAAACTTACGACCGGAGCCACGGTGAATGTACCTGGGTCGTCGGAGGAGTCCATTTGATTTGATGGCAGAGATGCATGATGGGGTGGAGCGGGTATTGAGCAGAAGGAGCCTTGCGGCGGAGTACCGCAGAGCCATGCCAGGCAGGAGCGGAGAGGCGAGCACGAGGCCAAGGTTGAGGAGGTGAAACAATGGTCCTAACCCACGGGAGCAGGCCCAAGGAAACGAAGGAGACGAAGGAGCCAGGTAGGTGAAGCCAGGAGCAGAGTCGGGATCTACAGGATCTACAGGAAGACTCCACCCTTCAGGATGGTACCGGTTTATCACCAGGCCAAATGTATGAGCTCCTTATGTGTCTCAATTCTACATCTTTTAAATGGCGAGAGACTCGTTCTACCAACAAAAGGAAGGTGCAGCTGTGGGTTCTCCACTCTCACCCATCGTAGCAAACCTCTTCATGGAAGATTTTGAGTGCGAGCACCATTTCAACCTAAGCTCTGCGTACATGATGTACAGTGCCTTCAGAAAGTATTCACACCCCTTGATCTTTTTCACATTTTGTTGTTACAGCCTGAATTTAAAATGAGTTAAATTGAGATATTTTGTCACTGATCCACATGTTATATCCTCTAATGTCAAAGTGGAATTTTTTTTTTGAGATGTTTTTACAAATTAATTAAAAATGAAAAGCTGAAATGTCTTGAGTCAATAAGTATTCAACCCCTTTGATATCACATTCCGAATTGAGCTCAGGTGCATCCAATTTCCTTTTATTGTCCCTGAGATATCTCCACAAATTCATTTGAGTCCACCAGAGGCCAATTCAATTGGTTGGACATGATTTAGAAAGAAACACACCTTTCTATACAAGGTCCCACAGTTGACAGTGAATGTCAGAGCAGAAACTCTACCATGCAGACCAAGGAACTGTCCGTAGCACTCCGAGATAGAATTGCGAGGAGGAATAGATCAGGGGAAGGGTATAAAACAATTTATAAAGTGTTGAAAGTTCCCAAGAGCACAAGCTCCATTATTAGGAAATGGAAAGAATATGGAACTACCCAGACTCTTCCTAGAGCTGGCCGTCTGACCAAACTGAGCAACTGGGAATAAAGGACCTTTGCCATTGAGGTGACCAAGAACCCAATGACCACTCTGACAGAACAACAGAGTTCCTTGGCTGAGATGGGAGAACCTGCCCGAAGGACAACTGTGTTTGCAGCACTTCACAAATCGAGACTTTATGAGAGAGTGGTCAGATGTAAGCCATTCCTGAGAAAAAGGCACATGACAGCACACCTGCAAAAAGGCAAGTGAAAGAATCTGAGAGCATGAGGCAAAATATTCTGTCGTCTAATGAAAAATGAAAAATTGGAAATTGAACTATTTGTCCTGAATGCAAAGCGCAACATCTGGCGGAAATCGAACACAGCTCATCACCCATCTAACACCATCCCTACCGTGAAGCATGATGGAGGCAGCATCATGCTGTAGGGATGCTTTTCAGTGGCAGGGACTGGGAGACTTGTAAGGAATAGAGGGGACAATGAATGGAGCCAAATACAGGCAAATCCTTGAGGAGAACCTGCTTCAGAGTGCAAAAGACCTTTGACTGCAGTGCAGATTTACGTTCCAGCAGGACAATGTCCCCAAACGTACAGCCAAATCAACACTTGAATGGCTTCAGAACAAGAATGTGAAAGTCCTTGAGTGGCCCCGCCAAAGCCCAGACTTGAATCCCATTAAGAATGTGTGGAACGACTTGAAGATTGCTGTTCACCAACACTCCCCATCCAACTTGATAGAGCTTGAGCAAATCTGCAAGGAAGAATGGGAGAAACTCCCCAAATTCAGATGTGCAAAGCTGATACAGACATACCCAAGAAGACTCGAAGCTGTAATCACTGCCAAAGGTGCTTCTACAAAGTATTGAATCAGAGGGTTAAATACTTATGTAAATTAGATATTTCTGTAATTCATTTTTAATTATTTTGTAAAAATTTCAAAAACAAAATTCCACTTTGACAGAATGGAGTGTTGTTATGTTTGTGGGGGTAGCGATGGAATATCATAGGCCAGGTAGGATTGTATAGGGTAGGGTGCTCCGTATGCCGTGTAGAAACCTTCCTGTGACTAAGTAGGGCCGGATGTCCGTGTAAGTGTATATTTGTCTCCATGCAAGGGGTGGAGCTAATTAGTTCGGGTATAAAGGTAACTTTCCCAGTGTGTAAATTGCCTCTGTAGTTTCTTTCCCCTTTGTTCTTATAAAACACACACCCCCGCCATGCATTCAGCACCTAAATTAAACCATATGATCGCCGACCGGATCTGAACACTACCACTTACACCAACCAGCTGAGCCATCTGAAGAGGCGTCAAGAAGGGCCGTGAGGCCCCGCCCCAAAAGGAATGATTGATAGCCATAGACTGATGCAATGGCGCTCTGATTGGAGTGCGGGTGATGTCAGAGAGAACATTCTAGCGCCGGGGCCAAAAAGGACACGTCCCGCCATTTTTGCTCTCTTGCGCTCGGTTTCATTGTGAGAAGTCGCACTTCCTGCTCTCTCTTGGTCCTGGCTTTCATCCTCTCACGGTCACAGTTATACGCTCTCTCTTGGTTCTGACATTCATTACGAGCAGACACACTCTTGGTCCGGGCTTCCATCGCGTGCAGTCGCACTTCTCTCTCTACTCCGTGCCGTGTGCGCCTGAGAAACCTCGGAGTTTGGTGGAGCAGGGAGCGAACGGAGGAAGGACACCTGCTGCCGCTTCACGGCTCAGTGTGCCGTGTGGCGATTCGTGCCATCCAGACCAGAGTTAAGTGCCGGCCGGCAGGAACATTATTTATTTTTTACTTTTGTTTTCCCCTTGTGTTGTATATGAGTCCGTATGGAGATGTCTCAATATAGGATTTCTTTTACCTCAACATTATTTTTATCGTGTTGCATTAATTTTATTAAACCTTTATTTGTTACATTTCAAACCCGTATCTGTCTTGATTATCTGTCGTGGGATTGAAGATGCCCAAGTGAAATCCGTGCAGGTAAGCCTCATCACCCATCCCCGCGCTTGTAAAAGGCACCGCCATAGTTTTGGGTGAACGCCTCAGAGTTAAAGCTCGGTTGGCCATCCGTCACCCAGGGGTCTTAACCCCGGGGACACGACAGCATTATGTGCAGATCTCAATTTAATCAATTTTTAATTCAGGCTGTATCAACAAAATGTGAAAAAAGTGAAGGGGTATGAATACTTTCTGAAGGCCCTGTATTATTCACACATAAAGACGGAAAACCTCGTAACCTCCATCCAGGTGTTCACCGCATCCCTGATGAATGCAGTAAAGTTTGCATTGGTGAAACTGGCAGGACTTTCACCAGTAGACAGAGAAACATCAAGCACAAACTTTCGAGGCTAATGGAAAAAGTCAGAAATGGTCAATCATGCACAGACCAATAATCATCACATACCACGGACGGGCAGGAAACTTCTCACATCCATCAGCCAATGGCACAAAAAGAGAATCGGAGAAGCAATGGAGATACATTTACATCACAAGGTCCCCCAAATAAACGTGCTACCCATTAGCGATATCTGGCTCCCCGTCATTGAAAAGCAGACACCTACAGTATCAATACACTGAGACAATCGACCATAATGAGCAAGACCACACTGGCCAATCAGCACCCCACAATAACCAGCCAATGGGGGATGTGCAGTTCTTATAAACTCTGCGCCCATTAATTCGTCATTTCCTCCTGTCGATGGGCGGAGCATGCTGCCTCAAACGTTGAGGCCTACTTTACCCCTTTTTATTTTGCTTTCGAGCTATTTTTTTTGAAGTATAAAGAATATAAATAGGTTTTTTAAGAGCCAACAATGTTGTAAACCGTTAACCCTTTACTTTATTATAAATATTGTTTGGTATTTTACCTGCATGTTCAATGAAGAAATATGATAAACCAGCCTTTACCAGCGTCTTCTTAACAAACAGGCGTTCATAAGGCCCTGGTAAAAAATGCTCATTTTGCGGTTCCTGTTTTGCAGTGACAGACATATTGTCTGGAGTTTCTGTGGACTCCACACCTGAAGTGTCTGGAGCTTCTGTGGACTCCACACCTGAAGCGTCGATTGGGGTGGCTGAGGAAGTCAAAGTATGTTCTGTCAGATTCAACGGGAACACTGTGAAGTTCTGCTGGAACACTGGTTTCGACCCAGAGAATTCGCCATTTAAAAAGTATACCGTGATGGGTTTCTCAAACCAGCTTGTGTTCAAGATGTCCAACGCAACGGAGGTGTCCCGCGACGGCACTAGGAACTTCAGTACCAGCCAGCACCTGGTACAGGTGGACTGTGCCGTGCTCCGTACCACTCGAGCCTGCGGCCCCCGAATGCGAATGGGCCTGCTGTCTAGGGTAAGGGTGACCTTGCTGTGCGCCATAGAAACAGCTGAGCCAACTTGCAACTGCACAACAGCACTGTCCATGAAGGTTGAAGAGTTGTCCCAGGTGAAAGGGCTTTTCTTGTACGTCATAACCTGTACAAGGAAAGGAGGAATAAAGCACGACTTCATGCATGTTGTTGTTTTGCTCTGGTTTCCACTCAAATGATAACTCGTTTATCCTTTTAAAACTAATTTGTGCAAGTTAAACTTCAAAACAACTTTCGTGTTTCCCACACTTCGACGACCAATTACACGTACACCACATGTATGTTACACTAATGTGCAGGAAGAAGCATTTCCAGCACAAGCTAACGCAGTACTCCAGAATTCATGAAAACATATACACATGTGTACACCATACAGTACAGGTACCGTTAAAGGAGTAGTTGATGGAGACGACATTGCAGGATCGTTGTTGTTGTTGTTGTTGGTGTTGTTTGGAACACTGGCTTTTACGTCTGCTGTTTCCCATTCCATATCTCCAGGAGAAGATCCCGAGGCAACCTTAACTAGAAACGTGTGTGTTGATGAATTGAATATATTTGCTGCTCCACCTGGAACCATCCTTTCGGTCATTGTTGAGCCGACGATTTCAAAGGTAGCTTCCACATGGCTAAAAGTTTTATTCATCTGGAAGAAATATCAGTGAGAAGTTAAAAACGGTCTCATGCTACATTGATGACATTTTTTATTTGGTGTTCATATTATAGGATTGTATTTGGGTTCATATTATAGGATTGTATTTGGGATCATATTGTAGGATTGTATTTGGGTTCCTATTGTAGGATTGTATTTGGGTTCCTATTGTAGGATTGTATTTGGGTTCCTATTGTAGGATTGTATATGGGTTCCTATTGTAGGATTGTATTTGGGTTCCTATTGCAGGATTGTATTTGGGTTCCTATTGTAGGATTGTATTTGGGTTCTTATTGTAGGATTGTATTTGGGTTCATATTATAGGATTGTATTTGTGTTCCTATTGTAGGATTGTATTTGGGTTCCTATTGTAGGATTGTATTTGGGTTCCTATTGTAGGATTGTATTTGGGTTCCTATTATAGGATTGTATTTGGGATCATATTATAGGATTGTATTTGGGATCATATTATAGGATTATTTTTGGGATCATATTATAGGATTGTATTTGGGTTCCTATTGTAGGATTGTATTTGCGTTCCTATTGTAGGATTGTATTTGGGTTCCTATTGTAGGATTGTATTTGGGTTCCTATTGTAGGATTGTATTTGGGTTCCTATTGTAGGATTGTATTTGGGTTCCTATTGTAGGATTGTATTTGGGTTCCTATTACAGGATTGTATTTGGGATCATATTATAGGATTGTTTTTGGGATCATATTATAGGATTGTATTTGGGATCATATAGGATTGTATTTGGGATCATATTATATGATTTTATTTGGGTTCATATTATAAGATTGTATTTGGGTTCATATTATATGATTGTATTTGGGTTCATATTATAAGATTGTATTTGGGATCATATTATATGATTGTATTTGGGTTCCTATTGTAGGATTGTATTTGGGTTCCTATTGTAGGATTGTATTTGGGTTCCTATTGTAGGATTGTATTTGGGTTCATATTATAGGATTGTATTTGGGTTCCTATTGTAGGATTGTATTTGGGTTCCTATTGTAGGATTGTATTTGGGTTCCTATTGTAGGATTGTATTTGGGTTCATATTATAGGATTGTATTTGGGTTCATATTATAGGATTGTATTTGGGATCATATTATATGATTTTATTTGGGTTCATATTATAGGATTGTATTTGGGTTCATATTATATGATTGTAGTTGGGTTCATATTATTTGATTGTATTTGGGTTCATATTATAAGATTGTATTTGGGTATTTGGTGATTAAATGGTTGTTATGCTGAGAGATTAATGTAAAAGGAATAGTTTGTATTTGGGTTCATATTATATGATTGTATTTGGGTTCATATTATATGATTGTATTTGTGTTCGTATTATATGATTGTATTTGGGTTCATATTATATGATTGTATTTGGGTTCATATTATAAGATTGTATTTGGGTTCATATTATATGATTGTATTTGGGTTCATATTATAAGATTGTATTTGGGTTCATATTATATGATTGTATTTGGGTATTTGGTGATTAAATGGTTGTTATGCTGAGAGATTAATGTAAAAGGAATAGTTTGTGAAGACATGGATACAGGTAAAGAGGATGGAGGTTAACCCATTGGTGGGCATGCGATATTGCCTATCCTATTATCTAGTTAGTCATTTACCAATACATCAAACATCGATTACTGTAAACCTTCCAAACACAAAGTTATTATGGAAGAGGGCACTCCGTGTATGCCCTCCATGGCGGCTCGCCATCAACACTTCCCTTGGAAGATGGCGTGGTTTTTCAGAGAAACATGAAACATGCATCTTTTTTGATTTGCATTCATCAACATTCCTTCATTTATCCATTCAAACACCCTAAACCTTTCTGAGGATTTCCACACCTCGTGCCACACTGTTTCTGAGCAGTTGGAACAGACGGAGTGCAGGGGAATCCGATTATATAGATGAAAACTTCTTGTGCCACATGGAAAAAGTTTTCAATTCAGTCAAGTCTCCTCTCCTCACAGAATTTCTTATGAAGAAGCGAATATCTTCTGTGACCAAATGCTTATAGAGCTTCAGTTGCTGGGGCTTCTTGGCTTTGTCATGCCAGTAATTGATCAACATCCATAGTTAACCTCAAGAACCAAATCTGGACATTTTCCAAATGGTGAAGTCATCCTTTGGTGGTGCTCAATTCATCACAACATCTAAAGTATTCGCAAGGAGCCGAATGGAGCAAGGCTTTACACGCAAGGCTCTCTCACACCTGAATGCATATTACGTGAAACTGAAGAGTTCAAAGGTACCTACCTGACAAAGAAGCTCTGGGAATCATCAGCAGGTACAAAGGCACCTGACAAAAAAAGCTCTGAGAATCATTGGCAGGTACAAGTTACCTGGGCAGAGTGAATTTGTACTTTACCGCATGAACGTCAGCTACATGTGCACTTCCCTATTACTATTCCCCACCACCCCAACAGCTTCCATCCAACTACATTTTTACATTGTGTACCTCATCTCACACTCTTCCCTGTCCATTGAAAACAAACCACACAACATGCATGGCATATGCACACAACATACGTGTGAGCGCACACCTAAACAAAACCAAAATGGGTGTGGGTGCACACCTAAACAAAACCAAAATGGGTGTGGGCACACACCTAGACAAAACCAAAATGGGTGTGGGTGCACACCTAGACAAAACCAAAATTGGTGTGGGTGCACACCTACACAAAACCAAAATTGGTGTGGGTGCACATACACAGTAAACCAAAATGGGTGTGGGTGCACGCCTCGACAAAACCAAAATGGGTGTGGATGCACACCTAGACAAAACCAAAATGGGTGTGGGTGCACACCTAGACAAAACCAAAATGGGAGTGGGTGCACGTACAAACAAAACCAAAATGGGTGTGGGTGCACATACAAACAAAACCAAAATGGGTGTGGGTGCACATACAAACAAAACCAAAATGGGTGTGGGTGCACACCCAGACAAAACCAAAATTGGTGTGGGTGCACACCTCGACAAAACCAAAATTGGTGTGGGTGCACATACACAGTAAACCAAAATGGGTGTGGGTGCACACCTCGACAAAACCAAAATGGGTGTGGGTGCACACCTAGACAAAACCAAAATGGGTGTGGGCATACATCTAGACAAAACCAAAATGGGTGTGGGTACACACCTAGACTAAACCAAAATGGGTGTGGGTGCACACCTAAACAAAACCAAAATGGGTGTCGGTGCACATCTAGACAAACCCAAAATGGGTGTGGGCACACACCTAGACAAAACCAAAATGGGTGTGGGTGCACAACTAGACAAAACCAAAATTGGTGTGGGTGCACACCTACACAAAACCAAAATTGGTGTGGGTGCACATACACAGTAAACCAAAATGGGTGTGGGTGCACGCCTCGACAAAACCAAAATGGGTGTGGATGCACACCTAGACAAAACCAAAATGGGTGTGGGTGCACACCTAGACAAAACCAAAATGGGAGTGGGTGCACGTACAAACAAAACCAAAATGGGTGTGGGTGCACATACAAACAAAACCAAAATGGGTGTGGGTGCACATACAAACAAAACCAAAATGGGTGTGGGTGCACACCCAGACAAAACCAAAATTGGTGTGGGTGCACACCTCGACAAAACCAAAATTGGTGTGGGTGCACATACACAGTAAACCAAAATGGGTGTGGGTGCACACCTCGACAAAACCAAAATGGGTGTGGGTGCACACCTAGACAAAACCAAAATGGGTGTGGGCATACATCTAGACAAAACCAAAATGGGTGTGGGTACACACCGAGACTAAACCAAAATGGGTGTGGGTGCACACCTAGACAAAACCAAAATGGGTGTGGGAATACACCTAGACAAAACCAAAATGGGTGTGGGCATACACCTAGACTAAACCAAAATGGGTGTGGGCACACACCTAGACAAAACTAAAATGGGTGTGGGTGCACATACAAACAAAACCAAAATGGGTGTGGGTGCACACCTAGACTGGGTGTGGGTGCACACCTAGACTGGGTGTGGGTGCACACCTAGACAAAACCAAAATGGGTGTGGGTGCACACCTAGACAAAACCAAAATGGGTGTGGGCACACACCTAGACAAAACCAAAATGGGTGTGGGTGCAAACCTAGACAAAACCAAAATGGGTGTGGGTGCACACCTAGACAAAACCAAAATGGGTGTCGGTGCACACCGAGACAAAACCAAAATGGGGGTGGGTGCACATACAAACAAAACCAAAATGGGTGTGGGTGCACATACAAACAAAACCAAAATGGGGGTGGGTGCACACCTAGACAAAACCAAAATGGGTGTGGGTGCACACCTAGACAAAACCAAAATGGGTGTGGGTGCACACCGAGACTAATCCAAAATGGGTGTGGGTGCACACCTAGACAAAACCAAAATGGGAGTGGGTGCACATACAAACAAAACCAAAATGGGTGTGGGTGCACATACAAACAAAACCAAAATGGGGGTGGGTGCACACCTAGACAAAATAAAAATGGGAGTGGGTGCACATACAAACAAAACCAAAATGGGTGTGGGTGCACATACAAACAAAACCAAAATGGGGGTGGGTGCAAACCCAGACAAAACCAAAATGGGTGTGGGTGCACACCCAGACAAAACCAAAATTGGTGTGGGTGCACATACACAGTAAACCAAAATGGGTGTGGGTGCACACCTCGACAAAACCAAAATGGGTGTGGATGCACACCTAGACAAAACCAAAATGGGTGTGGGTGCACACCTAGACTAAACCAAAATTGGTGTGGGTGCACACCCAGACAAAACCAAAATTGGTGTGGGTGCACACCCAGACAAAACCAAAATTGGTGTGGGTGCACATACACAGTAAACCAAAATGGGTGTGGGTGCACACCTCGACAAAACCAAAATGGGTGTGGATGCACACCTAGACAAAACCAAAATGGGTGTGGGTGCACACCTAGACAAAACCAAAATGGGAGTGGGTGCACATACAAACAAAACCAAAATGGGTGTGGGTGCACATACAAACAAAACCAAAATGGGGGTGGGTGCACACCCAGACAAAACCAAAATGGGTGTGGGTGCACACCCAGACAAAACCAAAATGGGTGTGGGTGCACACCTAGACTAAACCAAAATGGGTGTGGGTGCACACCCAGACAAAACCAAAATTGGTGTGGGTGCACATACACAGTAAACCAAAATGGGTGAGGGTGCACACCTCGACAAAACCAAAATGGGTGTGGATGCACACCGAGACAAAATCAAAATGGGTGTGGGTGCACACATAGACTAAACCAAAATTGGTGTGGGTGCACACCCAGACAAAACCAAAATTGGTGTGGGTGCACATACACAGTAAACCGAAATGGGTGTGGGTGCACACCTAGACGAAACCAAAATGGGTGTGGATGCACACCTAGACAAAACCAAAATGGGTGTGGGTGCACACCTAGACAAAACTAAAATGGGAGTGGGTGCACATACAAACAAAACCAAAATGGGTGTGGGTGCACATACAAACAAAACCAAAATGGGGGTGGGTGCACACCCAGACAAAACCAAAATGGGTGTGGGTGCACACCCATACAAAACCAAAATGGGTGTGGGTGCACACCTAGACTAAACCAAAATGGGTGTGGGTGCACACCCAGACAAAACCAAAATTGGTGTGGGTGCACATACACAGTAAACCAAAATGGGTGTGGGTGCACACCTCAACAAAACCAAAATGGGTGTGGATGCACACCTAGACAAAACCAAAAATGGGGGTGGGTGCACACCTAGACAAAACCAAAATGGGAGTGGGTGCACATACAAACAAAACCAAAATGGGTGTGGGTGCACATACAAACAAAACCAAAATGGGGGTGGGTGCACACCCAGACAAAACCAAAATTGGTGTGGTTGCACATACACAGTAAACCAAAATGGGTGTGGGTGTACACCTCGACAAAACCAAAATGGGGGTGGGTGCACACCCAGACAAAACCAAAATTGGTGTGGGTGCACATACACAGTAAACCAAAATGGGTGTGGGTGTACACCTCGACAAAACCAAAATGGGTGTGGATGCACACCTAGACAAAACCAAAATGGGTGTGGGCATACACCTAGACAAAATCAAAATGGGTGTGGGTGCACACCTAGACTAAACCAAAATGGGTGTGGGTGCACACCCAGACAAAACCAAAATTGGTGTGAGTGCAAAAGTCGGCCTCGCCCATATTAACTCTTAAACTAATCCTTTTGATATTCATTTGCATAATAGTTACTCGTATTACCATTCGTTAAACTTGCTATAAATCCCTTTGTAATCGTAATTTGTAGGGACCTTTTAAAATAATGTAACGGGTAATGTAGTATTTAGTATAACTTCTATAGTCAACTTAGTAAGGGGCTCCTTCCAGACACATGGTATTCCAACCAGGGTGACCTCTCTCTTTCTCCCTCTCGACAAAAGGATAATTCTCTTTGATTTCTCACCCGTCTCGACTCGTGCAGAACCGCCTGCTGAGATAAACAATTAATTCCGCTGGGCTCCGCGTTATCTCAAAGATTCACTCGAGCGTTTGTTGCGACAAACTCGTGGGAGCCCTTTTCTAGGGCAAACGGCCGGATCTCAAACCTTGCAAGGTCATAAACAGCTAGAACTCCTTTTGTGTTTCTCTCTGCTTCACCCTGCCATCTGGCACATGTAAGGTTTTTACGATTGTGTTATCTGATGTTGACAATGTACAAACACGTGCGCAGCACGATTCTTATTAGAGTTTTCACGGCAGGGCCTTGGGCTGTCCACCTTGTCGTGTTAAACTGCTCCATGGCCATGAACTGACCTGATTGTCGAATAAACTACGTTTTCCTGAGAACTGCATTTTGCCTGGACTCCAATCTCCGACTCTGGCGAGTTGGTCTTTCTGGTGGTCTTTCTGTCTTCTACCGACTCCTCTCCGGCCTAGCTCCCCCAGCTCTCTCTGTGCTCTGTCCCCCAATTATTCCTGCAGGTCGCACAAGATCTGCCAGCAACCCTCTGATGGTTAAACTGCCGAAATCAAGACTCTATTCACCTTCACTCTTTCATTCCTCTATTTTCCTGCCTCTGGAACAAACTCCCTCACTCCCTTCAATCCCACTCCTCCCTCCAGGTCTTTAAAACAGCTGTTCACCACAATCTCTTATCTTCCCCGATCCAAAACCTTGATCTTTACTACCCCCGTTAATTCACCCCAGATCCACTTTTTTGAAATACCGACTTCTTTCCTGGAAGTCCGAGGAGTGTCCATGTGTTTTTTTACCTCTCCCACCCACCCTCCTCCTCCCCCCTTCCCATGCCTCCTCCTCCCAAGCCCTCTCCCTCCCACAGTTGTCCCCACAGAGCAGATGTCCCTGCTCTCCATCTTGTCTCCCGCTCCCTTTATCATGTGTTTTATGTGTCAGTTTGTCTTTTTGTGATCAACGAGCTCTTATACGAGCCTTGATCTTGTATACAAAAAAAATAAAAATAAAGACCCAAAATATGCTGAAGTCCCAAAAGACCCAAAAGACCCAAAGACTGAAAATACCCTGAAAACCCAATGGACACCAAAGACTCAAAATGTTGGTAAGACCCAAATGCCCTAGGACCCAGAAGACCCCAGAGACCCATTATACCCCAAACACCAAAATACCCAAAGACTCAAAATATCCAGTAGACTGTTAAAGACAAAAGATAATGAAGGCCTAGAAGACCCCAATGACTTTGAAGACCCAAAATACCCTGAAGACCCAAAATACCCCAAAGAACCAAAGGACCCCAAAGACCCAAAAGACTGAAAATACCCTGAAAACCCAATGGACCCCAAAGACCCCAAGGATCCAAAAGACCCAAATAACCCCAAGGACCCAAATGACAAAGAGGACCCACAAGACCCCAGAGACCCCAAAGACCCAAAACCCCCTGAAGACCCCAAAGACCCTTAAAGACCATTTAGACCCAAAATACCCCCAAAACCCAAAAGACCCATAGGATCCAAAAGACCCAAACAACCCCAAGGACCCAAATGACAAAGATGTCCCAAAATATCCCAATGACTCAGAAGACCCCCAAGGACTCTGAAGATCCAAAATACCCCAAAGACCCAAAGGACCAAAAGACACTAAAGACCCAAAATACCCTGATGATCAAAAAGACCCAAACAACCCCAAGGACCCAAATGACAAAGATGACCCAAAATACCCCCAATGACTCAGAAGACCCCCAAGGACTCTGAAGATCCAAAATACCCCAAAGACCCAAAAGACTGAAAAGACCCTGAAGACCCAAAAGACCATGAAGATCCAAAATACCCAAACAACAAAGAGGACCCAAAATACCCCAATGACTCAGAAGACCCCCAAGGATTCTGAAGATCCAAAATACCCCAAAGACCCAAAAAGACCCAATGGACACCAAACACCCAAAATACCCCAAAGACCCAAAATGTGCTGAAGACCCAAAATACCCCAAAGACTGAAAAGTCCCTTAAGACCCAATGGACCCCAAATACACAAAATTTTGGTAAGACCCAAAGACCTAAAATACCCTAAGACCTCAAGGACCCAGAAGTCCCCAAAGACCATAAACACCCAAAGACCCAAAATACCATGAACACTGTTAAAGACACAAAAGACCATGAAGACCATGAAGACCCCGAAGTCGCAAAAGGCCCAAAAGACAGAAAAGTCATTGAAAACCCAATTGACCCCAAACACCCAAAATACCCCGAAGACCCAAAAGACCCCGAAGACTCTTAAATACCTAAAATACCACAAAACCCAAAAGACACTGATGACCCCAAATTCCCCAAAAGACTGAAAAGACCCCAAGGCCCTTAAAGACCCCAAAATACCCCAAATACCCTTAAAGACCCAAAATACCACAAAGATGCAAAAGACCCCCAAAGACCCTTAAACACCCAAAAGACCACGAACTCTGAAAAGGCCCTGAATACCCAAAGACCCTTAAATATGCAGAAGACCAAAAAGACCCAAAATACTCCAAAGACGGCAAGACCCTTAAAGACAACAAAAACCCAAAAGGCCCTGAAGACCCAAAAATCCCCAAAGACCCATAAATACACTGAAGACCTAAAACACTGAAAATACCCCAAGACCCTTAAAGACCCAAAAGACCACTGAGACACAAAAGACCCAAAAGACCCTGAAGATCCAAAGACCCCAAGTACCCTTAAATACCCAGAAGACCCAAAAGACCCTGAAGACTAAAAATACCCCAAAGATCCAAAAGACACATAAGACCATTAAATACCACAAGGAAGATCCATATATCAAAGACCCATAAAGACCCAAAACACCAAAAAGACATGAAGACCCCAGAGACCCAAAATACCCCGAAGACCCTTAACAACCCCACAGAACCATACAATCCTAAACACCAAAAAGACCCTTAAAGACCATGAGGACCCAGTGGAACCCAAAGATCCAAAATACCAAGATGACTGAAAAGACCTGAGGACTCCAAAAAGGCAGATGACCCAAAGGACTCAAATGACCTAAAAGACCCCGAAGACCCAAAATGAACCAGAAGATCCCAAAGATGCAAAAGAGCTACAGCACCCAAAAGACCCAAATTAACCAGAGGACCCAAAAGACCCTTAGGACTCTGAAGATCCAAAAAGAAGAGTAATTATGTCTCTTACATTGGAATTGTAGATGGTGGCTTGCAAACCGAGCCTCAAGGTCAGTGTACCGAAGCGGGTTTTTTTTAAATTACAATAAATACACGGCGTAAGGAGGTGAAATTCGCTGAACGTGACATGCAAAGTGCGCCGAGTAAACTGAGTGTTCATTTACGTCTGTAGGATGTCAATCCAAAACACCAAAAAGACCCTTAAACACCCTGAGGACGCAGTTGACCCAAAAGACCGAAATTACCCCAAAGACACAAAATACCCCAAAGACCCAGATGACCGAAAAGACCCGAGGACCCCAAAGATCCAGAGGACACAAAACACTCAAATGACCCAAAAGACCCTGAGGACCCAAATGACCCAGAGGACATAAAAGACCCAAAAGATCCCAAGGATGCAAAAGAGCTTGAACACCCAAAAGTCCCAAATGAACCAGAGGACCCAAAAGAGCCCGAGGACTCCGAAGACCAAAAAGAAGAGTAATTATGTCTCTTACATTGGAATTGTAGATGGTGTCTTGCAAACCAAGCCTCAAGGTCCGTGTATGGAAGCGTTTTTTATATTTTTATCACAATAAATACAAGGCACACGGAGGTGACATTCGCTGAACATGACGTGCAAAGTGCGCAGAGTAAACCGAGTGTTCATTTACATCTGTAGGATATCTTGTTATAATAGAACAAACGAAAATGGTTATGTATGTCGTCGCTATGTTTATATGTGACGAAAACGTCTTCTTCTTCTTCAAATAAATTACCACCCTGTGGTGCTGCGCACACACGACTCGATTGCTAAAGATGTAGGCCACACACCGTTTGTATAACAAAGAGTCTTTATTCAAAGCTCGTACTTCAGCACTGGGCGGGCTCGAGCTTAGAGCCCGCATATATGTGCCGAGGCCACGCCTAGTCCCCGGGCGTGGCCGATCGGTCGAAAGGCGGGGCATGTGCTTTCGTCCCCTGCCTGGACGCTCGCGCCACCCACTGGTGCGCGGAATTATTGCCCCTTGTGCCCACCACACGCGCCCCCCCAGAATTCCCACGCACCTGAAGGGTGAGTTTGCGGGGAAGCCGGATGACCCGGCTGAAACGCCCCCTGGCAATGGGTGCAGGGCTGGGGAGTAGCGGGCCGGCGGGGCTGGGGGGTGCCGGGGGTCCGACCGCCGGGGGGCAGCCTCGACGCAGAGGCAGAGCTGCTTGCGGGGGGTGGTCCGGATTGAGGTGGGCCGGCTTGAGGCGGTCCATGGAAATGCGATCCAGGGCACCGCCGATGTCGATGGTGAAAAATTTGTCCCCGGTCTCCAGCACGCGGAAGGGCCCATCGTACGGGGGCCGTAGCAGTGCCCGGTGGGCGTCGTGCTGGACGAAGACGTACTTTGCCATGCGAAGCTCCGGGGCGACGTGGGAAGGCGGGCAACCGTGGTGTGCCATTGGCACCGGGGCGAACCTCTGGGCGGTCTCCTGAAGGGTGGAGCGCTTTTGCGCCGCGGACCAAGGAGCCGTGGAGTTAGGGATAAATTCACCCGGTACCCGCAGTGGTTGCCCGAAGACCAGCTCCGCCGAGGACGCGCGCAGGTCATCCTTGGGCGCCATCCTGAGGCCCAGCAGGACCCAGGGGAGTCTGTCGACCCAGCCCCCCTCGCGGAGGCTGGCCTGGAGCACGGCCTTCATTGAGCGATGAAAGTGCTCGCACAGGCCATTGGCCTGGGGGTGGTAGGCCGTGGTGCGGTGTAGTTTCACCCAGAGCCCTTGTGCCACCGCGGCCCAGAGCTCCGAGGTGAACTGGGGGCCGCGGTCGGACGAGATGTTCGAGGGGGCACCGAACAGGGCAACCCAAGTGGCGATGAAGGCTTGCGCCACATCAGCCGTAGACGTCTCCGCCAATGGGACGGCCTCCGGCCACCGTGTGGTGCGGTCTACCATGGTGAGGAGGTGGGTGAACCCCCGCGAGGGGGGCAGAGGTCCCACCAAGTCGACGTGCACGTGGTCGAACCGACGCTCGGGCACCGCAAATGGGGCCAACGGGGCCTGGGTGTGGCGGTGGACCTTTGCGCGCTGGCACGCGAGGCACGTCCTGGCCCAGTCGTGGACGTCCTTCCGGAGGCCATGCCAAACGAACTTCGCCGTGACGAGCTTCTGGGATGCCTTCGTGCCCGGGTGGGACAGGCCGTGGATGGCGTCAAAAACGGGGCGCCACCAGCCAGCGGGCACGATGGGGCGAGGTCGGCCGAGGGAGACGTCGCATAGGAGGGCCGCGCCCGCGGCGTCGAACGGCACCTCGGTGACGCGGAGGCCCGTGACGGCGGTCTGCAAGGCCTGGACGCTGGGGTCGGCGGTCTGGTCCTCCGCCATCCGGGCATAGTCGACCCCGAGGTGGACCGCGTGCACGGCGGACCGGGCAAGGCAATCCGCCACCGGGTTGTCCTTACCCGCCACGTGACGGATGTCCGTCGTGTACTCGGACACGGCAGAGAGGTGACGCTGCTGCCGTGCCGACCATGGCTCGGCGACCTTGGCCATCGTGAACACAAGGGGCTTGTGGTCGACGAAAGCTGTGAACGGGCGGCCCTCCAGCAGATAGCGGAAGTGTCGGACCGCCAGATGGAGCCCGAGCAGCTCGCGGTCGAAGGTGCTATAGCAGCGTTCGTGCGGGCGAAGCTGCCGGCGAAAAAACGCCAGCGGTTGCCAAGCACCACACACCCATTGCTCGTGCACCGCACCCACCGCATAGTCCGACGCGTCGGTGGTGAGGGCGATCGGTGCATCAGGCGCCGGGTGCGCCAGCATGGTGGCATCGGCCAGGGCCAGCTTTGCACCCGCAAACGCCGCGGCCATCGGCTCCGACCAGGCGATGTCACCTTTGCCTGGCTTGCCATGGAGGGCCTCGTGCAAGGGGCGGAGGAGCTGGGCGACTTGGGGCATGAAGCGGTGCTAAAAATTTACCATGCCCAGGAACTCCTGGAGCCCCTTGATCGTGCGGGGCCGTGGGAAATCCATGACCGCCTCCACCTTGGCCGGTAAAGGGACGGCCCCGTGCCTGGTGATGCGGTGCCCCAAGAAGTCGATGGTGGCGACGCCGAAACGGCACTTGGCGGGGTTGATGATTAGGCCATGCTGGCCCAGGTGTTCGAAAAGCGTGGGGAGGTGGAGCAGGTCCTCCTCCCAGGACGCGCTCGTGACTAGGATGTCGTCCAGGTAGACAAACAGGAAAGGTAAGTCACGCAAGATGCTGTCCATAAGCCGCTGGAACGCCTGGGCCGCATTCTTCAACCCGAAAGGCATTCCTAGGAACTCGAAGAGGCCAAAAGGGGTGATGACGGCCGTCTTCGGGACGTCGTCCGGTTGGACGGGGACCTGGTGGTAGCCCCGGATGAGGTCCACCTTGGAAAACACGGTCGTGTTTGCCAACCGGGTGGAAAAGTCCTGGATATGTGGGACCGGGTAGCGGTCGGGGGTGGTGGCATCATTGAGCCGGCAGTAGTCCCCGCACGGCCGCCATCCCCCGCCGGGCTTCGGCACAATGTGCAGAGGAGAAGCCCAAGCGCTGTTGGAGCGCCGTACGATCCCCAGCCGGTCCAGCGTGGTGAACTCCGCTTTCGCCATGGCGAGCTTCGTGGGCTCGAGCCGGCGTGCCCGGGCATAGACCGGCAGTCCGACCGTGGGTATATGGTGCTCCACCCCGTGTTTAACGGCCACCGCTGAGAAGGTGGGCCGCGTGAGGGCCGGGAAACTGGCGAGGAGGCGGGTAAAGTCGTCCGCTACCGGAAGTGTGCAAACTAAACTCGCCGGGACGGCACCTTCCAGCAAGCCGCTTGGCAAGCCGCTCGGTGAGCCGCTCAGTGAGCCGCTCAGCGAACAAGCGAGCGAGCTAAAGGTTTCAGCCTGGACGAGCCGTCTGCGCTTCACGTCGACCAACAACCCATTCGCACATAGGAAGTCCGCACCGAGCAGTGCCATTGGCACACTGGCGGTCACGAACGACCATTGAAAGCGCTGCCCTCCGAACCGCAGGGAGAGGCAACGCTTCCCGAATGTGCGGATGGGTGTACCGTTGGCGGCAAGCAAAGCGGGGCCCTGGCCCACAGTTTGCTTGTCGGACGTGGAGGCAGACAGGACGCTTACCTGCGCTCCTGTGTCACAAAGAAAACGGCGCCCGGACAAGGTGTCTGTGATGAACAGGAGGCTGCCGGAATGGCCGACGCTCAGGGCCGCTAATGAGCGCCGGCCCGGTCGTTACCCGACCTGTCAAAAGAGCCCGGTGGGCGACACGTTTTAGCCTTGCGGCCAAACCTGGCGTGGTAGTAGCACCAGGTTTGTGGCGGCGGCGGCCGTGGTGGTGGCGGCGGCGGTGGTGGGCGGGGCCGGCAGCGGCCACGAGGGAAGCCGGGGGCGCTGTAGCCTCTGCCCCGGGATCCACGATGGCAGCACCGTAACCCGACCGCATGTCGCAGGCGGCGAAAAACTTGTCGGCCTCTACGGCCAGGGCGCGGGGTTCTTTTATTTTGGAACCGGCCAGAGCGAGGCGTACCTGTAGAGGTAGCTGGCGTAGGAAAAGCGCCCGGAATAAGAAATCCGGGGGCTGGTCACCAAGCAGCGACAGCATAAAATCCATCTGCACAGATGGTCGTGTGTCGCCGAGTTCGGGAAGGTCCAGGAGGCGGTCGGCCCGTTCGAGCTCCGTGAGCCCGAACGTGGCGATGAGGAGACGTTTGAGCGCCTCGTACTTGTTGTCGCCCGGCGGGCGCCGAAGGATGGACACGACTCGGGCGGCAGTGCCGGGCCCGAGGGCGGCGACCACGTGGTAGTACCGGGTCTCGTCCGCCGTTATGCCTCGGAGCTGAAATTGAGCTTCGGCCTGCATGAACCAAATGTCGGCCTGTGCTTCCCAAAACTCCGGGAGTTTGACCGCGACAGCGTTGGTGGCCATGGCGCGTTCTGCGGTCAGCAACGGCTGAACCAATCGGGGTCACCAGTGTGGTGCTGCGCACACATGACTCGATTGCCAGAGGGGTAGGCCACAACGCGTTTGTATAACAAAGAGTCTTTATTCAAAGCTCGTACTTCAGCACTGGGCAGGCTCGAGCTGAGAGCCCGCATATATGTGCCGAGGCCACGCCTAGTCCCCGGGCGTGGCCGATCGGTCGAAAGGCGGGGCACGTGCTTTCGTCCCCCGCCTGGATGCTTGCGCCACCCACTGGTGCGCGGAATTATTGCCCCGTGTGCCCGCCACAACCCTCTTAATTAACCCTCTTATTTGCGTTAAAACTGCTGAGACCCCTCAGACCTTTGACGACCCTTTAATTCCCCTGAGACCCTTCAGCCCACCAAGACCCCTGAAGACCCAAAATACCCTGAAGACCCCCAAAGACCTGAAAGACCCAAAACACCCCAAAGACCCAAAATACCCTTCAAGGCCCTGAGGCCCAAAAAGACCCAAAACACCCCGGAGCCTCAAAACACCTTGAAGACACAAAAGACCCCAAAGACTCCAACGACCCAAAACACCCCAAAGACCCAAAACAACCCGAAGACCCAAAACACACCGAATACCCAAAACACCCCAAAGACCCAAAACACCCCGAATACCCTTAAAGACCAAGAATAACCAAAAGCCCCTGAAGACCCAAAAGACACTGAAGACCCTTAAGACCCAAAAGCCTCTGAAGACACCAAACCCAAAAAGCACTGAAGACCCAAAACACCAACGACCCAAAATACCCTTAAAAGCCGTGAAGACCCAAAACACCTCAAATATCCAAAATACCCTTAAAGGCCCAGAGGATCCAAAAGACCCTGAAGACCCAAATGGCCCTGAAGACCCAAAACACCATGAAGACCCAAAATACACCAAAATGGTCAAAGATGCCTACCCCTCTGAAACGACGTGCGGTGAGGCGCGCCGAGCGCGCCGAGTCACGCTCGTCTAATAAATATAGAAGATATAAGCACACCTGACACAAGGCCCAGGCTTCAGACTTTTGCACGCTCACGCGGCTGCACCGTCAAATACACTGCTCCAACCCATAATTTTTGATGGGCTTTATACTAGTATGTATATAAACTACGAACTGTTTGAACACCGGGTGGGTCCTGTCAATTAATTATGTACGTCTATTAATTACGTAGTGTTGCAATATACCTTTCGACACTGGACTGTTCAGACCCCTTAGATAGACCTTTGAAGACCATTTAAGTCCCCATGACCCTCAGGACCACAAAGACCACGAATGAATATGAAGACCCAATGACCCGAGGGTCTTCAAAGACCCAAAACACTAAACCCCAAAGACCCAAAACTCCCCAAAGACCCAAAATACACAAAATACACGGAGGACCCGGAAGATCCAAAATAGCCCGAAGACCATTAAAAATCCAAAAGACCATGAAGACCCAAAATACCCCAAAGCCCTACCCTTAAAGACCCAAAATATCCAAAAATCCCAAAGACCATGAAGACCCATAAGACCCAAAACAACCAAAATACCCCGAAGACCCCAAAAGGCCCAAAATACTCTGAAGACTCTGAAGACCCCAAAGATCCTCAAAGACACAAAAGACCAAGAAGACCCAAAAGACCCTGAAGAATGGTGTCGCGGTATCACATCCCCCCCCGCACCCCCTTCCCACGCTTCCTCCCCCCAAGCCCTCTTCCTCCCACACATCTCCCTGCTCTTAAATGTTGTGTGCTCTCAAGTGTTTGCGTGCTTCCCATTCTCTTGTCTTCCGCTCCCTCTTTTTATATATTTTGTTTGTCTGGTTGATTTGTTTGTGAAGTAAATGTCAGCTCTTTCACGAGCCTCGATTCAGTATACAAAAAAAAAAAAAAAAAAAAAAAAAACCCCAAAGACCCAAAATATTCAAAAAGACGCTTAAGACCCCTTTGACCCATTAGACCCCAAGATCCTGAAAACCCCCCAAGACCCTTCGGACCACTTTTACCTTTAAGACCCTTTCAATACTTTAGACACGTTTAGATCCCTTCACCCTTCCAACCTTTTATAATCTTTAAACCTTTACACCCGTTACGTCCCTTTCGACCCCTGAGACCCCTCATACCTTAACACCATTTAGACCCTTACACTTCAGACCGATTAGACAGAGTGGACCCTTAACCATTTAAAGCTTTACACCACTTGGACTTTTTTTGATTACAAATAAATAATATCATAAATATTACAAATTAATTTGTTCAAAATAAATGTTTGTATTATGATTGGTGTAAAATCATGACAACACAGCAACTCACATTCAGTCAGGTCATCATCCTCAGTTTAAACGTGCCTCTGCGGCGACGTGTGGTGAGGCGAGCATAGCGAGCTGAGCCATGTCGGCCTCAAGCTGACACCGTGTATCGTTCAATCCCGTTCCGAGGTCAGAGAGACTAAAAAATAATCACTGGTAATCTGAGTACGTGCCGAGTTGCAGCACATACAAAAAGTTTAACTAACAGATCCTGCCAGTTTGAAAGTTTTCCACGCGTTTATGTCACACTACTTTGTCTTGCATCGAAGGCACTGATTTTGAATCTAGGCCTATCAGAACACTTGCTTGGGTCACATGACATACAAATGGTGGCGCCCATGTCGCGATGAATGTTTAGTCATGGCCTCGGGAAAATCGCGTTTAAAGTGCTTCATGCACTTTGAACACGTCGTGAATGACATAATTTCTCCGTTTACGCCTCTTAGATGGAGTAAATATCGTGAATGCCTGCAGACGTGGCTGCAATTGGACGGTGAGTGTCACAATCTTGCCAACAGACACCAGCATCTGGTCAACGTCGAGTTCACCAACACCTCCACGAGTCTCGGGTCTACCTCCACGAGTCTACGATACACCTCCACGAGTCTACGATACACCTCCACGAGTCTACGATACACCTCCACGAGTCTACGATACACCTCAACGATGCTACGATACACCTCCACGAGTCTACGATCTACCTCCATGGGTCTAGGATCTACTTCCACGAGTCTAGGATCTACCTCCACGAGTCTATGATCTACCTCCACGGGTCTAGGATCTACTTCCACGAGTCTAGGATCTACCTCCACGAGTCTCGGATCTACCTCCTCGAGTCTAGGATACACCTCCACGAGTCTAGGATCTACCTCCATGAGTCTAGGATACACCTCCACGAGTCTAGGATCTACTTCCACGAGTCTAGGATCTACCTCCACGAGTCTCGGATCTACCTCCACGAGTCTAGGATACACCTCCACGGGTCTAGGATCTACTTCCACGAGTCTAGGATCTACCTCCACGAGTCTCGGATCTACCTCCACGAGTCTCGGATATACCTCCACGAGTCTAGGATACACCTCCACGAGTCTAGGATCTACCTCCATGAGCCTAGGATCTACCTCCATGAGTCTAGGATCTACCTACACTGCTAATTATACCCCAAGTTATTGTGCAGGGTGGGACGAAACGAGCTCTGTTGTACAATGTCTGCATCGGTGGGTGATATTGGATATGCGTCCGCCTGCGTTCGATGTCAACCCACTGTTTACGTTTGATCTCGATTAAAGGTCACATGACAGAGGTAAAACCTCAGATGTTTCAAACTCGAGTTATGATCTGCAAAAATATTTTCAAAGGGCACAAGTCCTGTTACACCCAAAAATTTAATCTGTCCATCTTTGCACAGCAGGCCATTGTGGTGTCAAATTTGGTTGTTGTTGTATCACTTCGGACAGTTCTCTCGAACAAGCCCGTGACACAAAGACGGCGGATCGATCTCCCAGAAACGACCCAGAGATCCCCCACATCGAGGATGGTGTGACCCACCTTCACGAAGTCAGAACCACATCAGAGTTGGAGAAAGAGAGAAACAGGGACAAGAGGGAAAGGGACGGTCCATGGGGACCAATCGGCACTCTGACCCTAATAAAGCGCTGACCTGACGAATCCGGGCAGCAGGACAGAATGGGGAAGATTTTGCCCCCGAATTGCATTGGGGGGAGGAGGGGGAAGGGTTCGACCACCATGAAGAAGCATCCGCGATATTTACTGTCACGTTTGATGGAAATCCCTTCTCTCGTCCACAAGTTGTGGTAACCAAGATTTTAAATTAAAGATCAAATGACCATGGTCCCTTTGACCTTTTCAACCCAAAATCGAACCAGTTCATCTTTGCATTACAGTTCATACCAATTTTGTTATCATACCAATTATTACAGTTCATACCAATAAGCCAATCCTTCCTTAAACAATCCTTAAAACATTGCTTCAAAAAGGGGACCGAAAAACAACAACAACCACGGTCCCCGAAAAAGGCCAACCACCGCTTTGCGGGGAAAAATGGCCTCTAAAGGTGTTTTTTTTTTTTTGTACCAATAAGCCAATCCCATAAGCGGTTATTCTGGAAACGAAAGTCTGGTACGGACCGACAACCGGACGGACAACCGTCCTGCAGAGGCATAAAAACGTGCACTGTGTACTAATTTTAATAATAAAATGCTCACTATCACCTTGCTGTTCTACCTGAGCTAATTAATTGCTGATTAATTATACCTGAGATTTTTCAAGTACATTGCTTGATCTTGTGCGTTATTCTGTCTGTCTGTCTGTCTGTCTGTCTGTGTGTCTGTCTGTTTGTCTGTCTGTCAGTCAGGCGCCTACAGGTCACAATTTTCAACCGATCTTTACGAAATTTCACCAAATGGTAGAGTTCATCATAAGCAAGAAGCTTATTGTTTTTGGGATAAAAAGGTCAATAGGTCAACATAGGCCAAAGTTCACCAACTTTATCGAATTTCTAAAATCCTCAATTTTCATCCGATTGCCTTGAAATTTTAAGAAGATTTGTGCTACTTGAGCCGTGGACATTCAGAATTTTCGCATACATCGAAGCCTGCGTCTTTGTGTATTGACACGACGGTGAATAAACTATCATGCGATTTACTTCAGCTGTGTGCATTATTATTATCTATGGATTCATACTTATTGTATCAATGGATTATCATGTATTCATACAGCCGACCATAATACCAAGCTTCCCTACTCTATATTCACTACGCTATCCCTGGTCATCATGCGGTCCCCAAATGCATCTGGAGGCATTTTTAGTGTCGCCCCCTTCATCCGTTGTTTCCCAGACAACCAGGAAACGTCGTCAATAAGCAGTATCCCTTCCATATGCCAAGCTTACCCATTTTCGAGAGGATATCTCTGATGGTTTCGAAAATACTTTGGGTTAATTTCGGAGAAATTCATTGAATTTTACAGTACGTACGTACGGCAAAAGTACATTTTTAACATTTCCGCTGTATGATGCGTGCGTAAGTAAGAGCCTTCACAACTGACAGGGCCACAGAACCATGGGAGGTCTGTGCCGAGCATAAATTCCTAGGCTGAATTATATGTACTGACGGAGATACCAGGCCGCAAAGTCGGCACCGGAGCTAAAAACCCTCCTTTTTGACTCTACATGACCTAGTTTGATGTGGTCGTTCACGGAAACTGGCAGGATTTCAGAGTTAAACTTTTAACACAAGGTCAGGCATGTTGTATACAATAAAAAAAATGCATAGAAATCGTAGTCTCACGAGTTCGGAACGAAACTCATTTTTTTGGCTCTATTTCAGGCCTCAGCTTGAGGCCTAATGCTAGTATCACAATAAGTAAAGACACCCTTATAAATCCCATCATCATCATCATCATCATCATCATCATCATCATCATCATCATCATGTAAACAATAAATTTCTTTTCTTTCAAACAATTTCAAGAAAGTTTTTGTTTGTTTGTCTGCGCAAGCTAATCTCCTGAACGGTGAAAGATAGGAGGAAACCTCTAATACAAAAAATGTCGGGACGGGCCCCGGGAAGGTTTTAGGCCATGTGGCGAGACTGGTTGAAGCCCACCTTGGCCGGGCTGGGCCCGTTTCGCAATTAAAAGCTGAGCTGAATTATAGTAGTCAATCTTCTACGGCCGCGAGTAAAAGCTGAATTATAGTCGTAAGGCCTATGTACAGAAGATTAAATTCATACAAAAAGAACCCAGGCACCGCCGGGTGCATTCAGCTAGTCTACTATATAAGAGAGATGTTGGTCTGTGTGTGTGTGTCTGTGTCGCCATTTTTCTCAGAGATGGCTGACGGACCTTCGTCAAACTTTCAGAGGTTCATCAGTGAGTTCCTGGGAGTGTTTTAGGCCAATATAAATATATAATGAAAAAAGAAAGTTTGTTTTTTTGGATTTCGCTCGATATCGCTCGATAGTGCCTAAATCGCTCGATAGTGTCTAAGCCTTTTTAAAATTAATGACTGTTATATACAAGTATTCATTAGCAAAAATAAATACAAAACAATCACCAGACATTTGAACACACATAAATCAAACAATTCCGGAAGTGAACGAAGTTGGTAGTAAGGCTTCTTCTTCTTCCTGATCGGCATCACACTTGACTCAAACTTGATGAACGCCACATTCACCAGCATATATTCAACGAAAAGGTGATTAACCCCATACCTCTCCTGCCTCCGTCCCCTTCCCTCACCCCTCTCTCCCCTCCCCTCACCCCACCCTCCCCTCCACCCCCTCGCCCGCCTCCCCCACCCGGCAACGCCGGGTACTTCTGCTAGTCTACTATATAAGAGAGCTGTTGGTCTGTGTCGCCATTTTTCACAAAAATGATTGAACATATCTTCATCAACCTTTCAGAGGTTCATCAGTGAGGGCCTCGGGGTGTTTTAGGCCAGAAAAAAAAAAAGGATTAAAAAATAAATAAATAAAATAATATCGCTCTATAGTGCCAAAGCCTTTTTGATTAATGACAGTTATATACAAGTACACATTCGCATAAAAAATACAAAACAATCACCAGACATTTGAACATGAATCATAAAACATTTCTGGAAGTGGTGGAAGTTGGTGGTCAGGCTTCTTCTTCATCCTGAATATCATCATACTTAACTCGAATGTGACAAACGGCACATTCAGCAGCATATATTCAACGAAAAGGTAAAATGATGATTTGACATTTGTGATGGATTCTAATTTGGATGTAATTGCTTTTCCATTATATTTGCCCTCATTTCAAATATGTTAATGCTTATTTTTCGCTTGAGCATCGCCGAGTACTCCAGCTACAAACGCTGATGTACTTTACTCGGGGGTACAAATACAAATAAAACTTTGGCTGGGGGTAACATAAGCGATGTGGCCGCGGCCTCATTCGGTGGTGCGGGGGACCGGGAGAGAGGCGTAAATTCTCTTTGTAAATGTGTACCGTGTAGCACCACCTGGTTATGGTGGCAGGAGGGTATTATAATTTCCTTTTTTACCTGGGCAACACTGAGGTCATGAAGCAGTCTTTGCATGGGAAAAAATTGCTCCTTCCCTTCCCCCTCTCCCCCCAAAACGAAGGGGCCTGTCAAAGCACCCTCCCTCCCGCCCCCGCCCCCCTCCCGGCAACGCCGGGTACTCCTGCTAGTTAACAATAAGTAAAGACACCAATATAACATCATGTAAACAGCATCATAATAAGTAAAGACACCTTTATAAAGCCCATCATCATCATCATCATCATGAACATCGTCATGTATATCGAGCTTTGCAATTGTCGAAACAAAATCATCTGACGTTCCAATGCTTTTGGCAATAACATCTATCGGGTTAATAATGTCTTACTTGGTTTGCATTCAATTGTCCTGACTCATCATTTGTCCAACTTGATAACAGATTGCCTGTTATATTTGTCATTCCTGAAAAGAAAGAAATGTGAAGAATTCTCATGAATGAAGACAAAGTAACAGAAAGTAAAAATGCACACCCAACATACAGTAATTACAGAAAAAAGCACAACAGTAGTTCTTTGCTTGAATTAGCAACTACTTTGTCATCACCTGACTCCACTATCAATATCCCAATATTCCCGTATTAATTTTCTGTTACCAAAATCTTACCATTTGTTACCATTTGCTTGTAAAGTTTTAATGTAATATAAACCATGAGAACTTATGATATACATTATATATCAATTTTAAAGATTTCTGTGATATAAACCATGAGAACTTATGATATACATTATATATCAATTTTAAAGATTTCTGTGATATAAACCATAAGAACTTATGATATACATTATATATCAATTTTAAAGATTTCTGTGATATAAACCATAAGAACTTATGATATACATTATATATCAATTTTAAAGATTTCTGTGATATAAACCATAAGAACTTATGATATACATTATATATCAATTTTAAAGATTTCTGTGATATAAACCATAAGAACTTATGATATACATTATATATCAATTTTAAAGATTTCTGTGATATAAACCATAAGAACTTATGATATACATTATATATCAATTTTAAAGATTTCTGTGATATAAACCATAAGAACTTATGATATACATTATATATCAATTTTAAAGATTTCTGTGATATAAACCATAAGAACTTATGATATACATTATATATCAATTTTAAAGATTTCTGTGATATAAACCATAAGAACTTATGATATACATTATATATCAATTTTAAAGATTTCTGTGATATAAACCATAAGAACTTGTGATATACATTATATATCAATTTTAAAGATTTCTGTGATATAAACCATAAGAACTTGTGATATACATTATATATCAATTTTAAAGATTTCTGTGATATAAACCATAAGAACTTATGATATACATTATATATCAATTTTAAAGATTTCTGTGATATAAACCATAAGAACTTATGATATACATTATATATCAATTTTAAAGATTTCTGTGATATAAACCATAAGAACTTGTGATATACATTATATATCAATTTTAAAGATTTCTGTGATCTTACTATAATTCACCAAATGTCCGTCTGTCTGTCTGTTCGAATGTACCGTAAAAACTGCTGAACCGATCGCAAAGATATTTTGTGTGGGTAATCCTGGGATCTCCAGGAGTAAAATAGGCTATTTCGTTTTCCCAATATCAGCTTTGGTCTCCAGCATTCTCAGGTTTGGACTCCCGCATAACATTCGCGTTCGCATAATGTTCATTGTGACGATGTTCTCATTGTGACGATGTTGTGACGATGTATGTGTTCACGGTAGTGTTTGACGTGAGGGTGTGAACGTAATTTCGTAATGTTTTTCGTTTCGTAATCCTTTAATGAATGTTTAATGTTTAATGAACGTTTAATGTTTGGTGAACGTTTAATGCCCTTCGATGTCCGGGACCGCAAGCACTCTACACTGGATGGGCCAGCTTGTACCTTGCCCTTTGCCGTCAGGCTCGGGTAAACCGCTGAGCCCCATCCGTGATAGGGACTGGGGCTTGAGACAGTGTCCCACGAACGAGGAATTCCCAGTAAGCGCGAGTCATCAGCTCGCGTTGATCAAGTCCCTGCCCTTTGAACACACCGCCTGTCACCGCACAAACATCACAATGAAACACAATCACAATTCACATATTCATGCAATTCGAGAAAAGGAACTTTTATGAGCAATGTCGTCTATCCTGAAGTTCTAAGCTAAAGAAGAGGTACAAAATAATTCAATTATTTTCCCTAAAGAGAAGCGTACAGTTGATATCATGATTTGAAACACGATGGAATAATATTTACCGATATGAACAGTGATGTGGCTTTTATTGAAATTCTAAAGATACTGTTTTGATTTTGATGATTTACGTGCGATATGATTTGATGGATGTTTATATGAATCGTTTAAAGTAAAAAAAATTCTGCCTTCAATTTCTGATATTTTGCCTTTTCATTTCAGCTTCCCAATTGAAGGCCTGTCCGTAGGGCGGGTACCGTTGCTAGTATAAACAATGCGAACTTACAATATACATTATATATCAATTTTAAAGATTTCTGTGATATAAACAATGTGAACTTACAATATACATTATATATCGATTTTAATGTTTTACTGTAATATAAACCACGTGAACTTACAATATACATTATATATCGATTTTAATGTTTTACTGTAATATAAACCACGTGAACTTACAATATACATTATATATCAATTTTAATGTTTTACTGTAATATAAACCACGTGAACTTACAATATACATTATATATCAATTTTAATGTTTTACTGTAATACAAACCATGTGAACTTCCAATATACATCTATCTATAATTCCAGCAATCTCTGTGTGTGTGTGTGTGTGTGTGTCTGTGTGTGTGTGTGTGTGTGTGTGTCTGTGTGTGTGTGTTTGTTTGTCTGTGACCGCTGTTTCTCGACAACCACGGGTCCGATATACTTGAAACTTGCCAGGTATATTGCTGGGGACCCGAGGATGTGTCTTTTCAAGGTTTGAAATTAATCGCAGAAGTAGTTACCGAGCTATGTCCAAAAAACGATTCAACCAATCAGAGAGCAGCGAGCTATCACGTGTGCCGAACGTGGCGAACAGACTCTGCCTCGGATGGCACATTTGAGAGCGTATTCATTTATTTCCCGTCGGCAAACTATGTTGGCGCTATGTTGGCGTTAAACGATGTTTTAAAACTAATTAAAACTAATTTGCGATTCTTTCGCTTTCCTGCGATATGCGACCTTCCGGACAGTCAAATGAGGACGTCACTTCCGGACTTACGGATAGTCATAGTGACGCTGAACTGATGCTGAACGTGGCGAGCAGACACTGCCTTGGACGGCACATTTGAGAGCGTATTCATTTATTTGACGTTGCAATCTGTGTTGATTGTTGTAAGGTACGATCGATTGTAGTACATACATATTTATATTTTGTACATATTCATTACGGGCACGTCACGGGTACGGGTACGGTACGGGTACGGTACCGGGTACGGTACGGTTACGGGTACGCCACGTACGGGCACGTCCTAGTTATATATCAATTTTAAAGATTTCTGTGATATAAACAATGTGAACTTACAATATACATTATATATCAATTTTAAAGATTTCTGTGATATAAAGCATGTGAACTTACAATATACATTATATATCAATTTTAAAGATTTCTGTGATATAAACAATGTGAACTTACAATGTACATTATATATCAATTTTAATGTTTTACTGTGATATAAACCATGTGAACTTACAATATACATTATATATCAATTTAAAAGATTTCTGTGATATAAAGCATGTGAACCTACAATATACATTATATATCAATTTTAAAGATTTCTGTGATATAAAGCATGTGAACTTACAATATACATTATATATCAATTTTAAAGATTTCTGTGATATAAACAATGTGAACTTACAATATACATTATATATCAATTTTAATGTTTTACTGTGATATAAACCATGTGAACTTACAATATACATTATATTGTGGCGTGTGGTGGACACGAAGTGCGGTGCATCGGGGAAAGCCTCGGGAGCCTCGGGAGCCTCGGGAGCGGCAACCGCGCCAAGACTCGCCTGCGTGTCCAAAGCCGCATCGTATTTGTCGGCCTCGGCAGCGAGCACACGGGGTTCCGTTAACGCGGAACCAGCCAAAGCGAGGCGGACTCGTGCTGGCAGCTGGCGTCGAAATAACGTCCGGAATAGAGCGTTCGGGGTTTCGTCGCCCATGAGCGCCAGCATATGGTCCATACGGACTGACGGTCGCGTGTCCCCGATCTCGGGGAGGTCCAAGAGGCGATCGGCCCGTTCGTCCACCGTAAGGCCGAACGTGGCGAGGAGGAGACGCTTGACCGCCTCGTACTTGCCGTCGGCAGGTGGATCCCTTAGGACCGATACGACGCGGGTGGCCGCGCCGGGCCCGAGGGCGGCTACCACGTGGCAGTACATGGTCTTGTCCACCATGATGCCTCGAAGTCGGAACTGGGCTTCCACCTGCAGGAACCAAACTTCGGCTTGTGACTCCCAGAATTCGGGGAGCTTGATGGAGACCGCGTTGGTAGCCATTGTTGCGGCGGTTTCGGGTAGTCAGCGACGGCTGGCTCGAATGTCGGAGGTCACCAATGAAGCACGCGGTGCTACGCGCGCGACTTGCTACCAAGGAGGAAGCGGACAACGCGGTAAGTTTAATGTTCTTTATTCAAAGAGGTCACTGTAGCACTGGCCCGCTCCGGGCTGCGCGCCCGGTGTATATCCTGAGGCCACGCCTACCACTCAGGCGTGGCCGCCACCCACTTGGTGCGCGGAATGATGTCACCATGCCAGTGGGCTTTCGTGTCCGCCACAATATATCAATTTTAAAGATTTCTGTGATATAAAGCATGTGAACTTACAATATACATTATATATCAATTTTAAAGATCTCTGTGATATAAACAATGTGAACTTCCAATATACATTATATATAAATTTTAATGTTTTACTGTGATATAAACAATGTGAACTTAGAATATACATTATATATCAATTTTAAAGATTTCTGTGATATAAAGCATGTGAACTTACAACATACATTACATATCAATTTTAAAGATTTCTGTGATATAAACCACGTGAACTTATGATATACATTAAATATCAATTTTAAAGATTTCTGTGATATAAACCACGTGAACTTATGATATACATTAAATATCAATTTTAAAGATTTCTGTGATATAAACCATGTGAACTTACAATAGACATTATATATCAATTTTAAAGATTTCTGTGATATAAAGCATGTGAACTTACAACATACATTACATATCAATTTTAAAGATTTCTTTGATATAAACCACGTGAACTTATGATATACATTAAATATCAATTTTAAAGATTTCTGTGATAGAAACCACGTGAACTTATGATATACATTATATATCAATTTTAAAGATTTCTGTGATATAAACAATGTGAACTTACAATACACATTATATATCAATTTTAAAGATTTCTGTGATACAAACCATGTGAACTTACAATATACAGTCATGTGAAAAAGTAAGGACACCCCATGTAAAGTTTTGACTTTTTCAACATATTTCAACATACAGCTGTTTGATCTTCATTTCAACAATATCGATAGATAAAGGTGATATAATATAACAAATATCATGAAACATTTACATTTTATAGTCCATTGTATAATTTAAATAAACATAAATGCAAATTTCGCATGTGGAAAAAGTAAGTACACCCTTGGCTCGAATAGGTGGTATTGCCCCCTTTGGCAGAAACGACCTCAAGTAGGCGTTTCTTATAACTGTCTACCAGTCTCTGACATCGACTGGGAGAAATTTTTGCCCACTCCTCCTTTCAGCTGTGCGATGTTTGAGGGGTTTCTTGCATGCACAGCTTGTTTGAAATCCCCCCACAACATCTCGATTGGATTTAGATCCGGGCTTTGACTTGGCCATTCCAGAACCCTCCATTTCTTTCTTTTGAGCCATTCCTTGGGGGATTTACTGGTGTGTTTAGGGTCATTGTCATGTTGCAAGGTCCACTTTCGGTTGCGCTTCAACTTTCTGACAGATGGCCTCACATTGTCCTCAAGCACTCTCTGGTACAATGAAGAATTCATTGTGGATTCTATGATGGTGAGCTGCCCAGGCCCTGATGCAGCAAAGCTGCCCTAAACCATAATATTTCCACCACCATGCTTTGCAGTTGGTATCAGTTTCTTGTGGTCAAATGCTGTCTTTGGTTTTCACCAAACATGTCTTCTGGTACTGTGGCTAAATAGCTCTACCTTTGACTCATCTGTCCAGAGCACATTGTTCCAGAAGTGATGGTCTTTGCCAAGGTGTTCATTGGCAAACTTTAGTGTTGCCATGATGTTCTTTCTGGACAGCAAAGGTTTCCTCCTGGCACACCTCCCATGCAGATCAAATTTGTGCAGCCTCTTTCTAATGGTAGACTCGTGCACTTTGACATCAACAGTGGCAAGAGCTACCTGTAGGTCCCGTGATGACATTCTGGGGTTCTTCGAGACTTCTTTCAGCATCTTGCAGTCTGCTCTCGAGCTCAACTTGCTGTGGCGGCCTGGCCTGAACAAGTTGGCAGTTGTTTGGAACCTTCTCCACTTGTAGATGATCTTCCGGACAGTCGAATGATTGATTTCAAATTGTTTGGAGATCTTTTTAAATCCCTTCCCAGACTCGTAGGCATCTATAACCTTCTTTCTGAAGGCCTCAGAGAGCTCTTTTTATCTCGGCATGGTAACGCCGCACACTTCATCAACAAAGAGCAAACCAAACTAAATGTCTGAGGTTTAGATAAGACAGGTTCCTCCAAGATCCTCTCTAACGATGTTCTAATCATTTGCACCTGAGCTGGTGCACCTGATTCTAATATTAGGTATTTGAAGTAGTGATAAATGTTGGGGTGTACTTACTTTTTCCACATGCGAAATTTGCATTTATGTTTATTTAAATTATACAATGGACAACAAAATGTAAATGTTTCATGATATTTGTTATATTATATCACCTTTATCTATCAACATTGTTGAAATGAAGATCAAATAGCTGTATGTTGAAATATGTTGAAAAAGTCAAAATTTTCCATGGGGTGTACTTACTTTTTCACGTGACTGTACATGATATATCAATTTTAATGTTTTACTGTGATATAAACAATGTGAACTTAGAATATACATTATATATCAATTTTAAAGATTTCTGTGATATAAAGCATGTGAACTTACAACATACATTACATATCAATTTTAAAGATTTCTGTGATATAAACCACGTGAACTTATGATATACATTAAATATCAATTTTAAAGATTTCTGTGATATAAACCACGTGAACTTATGATATACATTAAATATCAATTTTAAAGATTTCTGTGATATAAACCATGTGAACTTACAATATACATTATATATCAATTTTAAAGATTTCTGTGATATAAAGCATGTGAACTTACAACATACATTACATATCAATTTTAAAGATTTCTTTGATATTGTTGCGAATATGGAATTTGGCCTCCATATCCGCTTGTAAATATTCCCCTATTTTCTCCAATACTCCCCAACTTTCCCCAATCCCCCATTCCCTAGTCCCATTGCATGTAAATAACAATCAGTAGAGCCGACCTTCCCCTTATTCCCCCATTAAATGTCGTGCCCAGGTCCACCGCACCACACGTAGACAACTTTCGGACATCTTCCTAGTTATTCTTAATCTATGTCAGTTAAGGCCTCGTTTCCATTAATTATGACTCTTCGTTGCACCAGAATGTGATTATATGGCATCAGTAGTGAGTTTAGGACCTTTCCCATACCTCCTCCCATCTTCTTCCCCAAACAACAACAATAACAACAACTACAACAACAACTACAACAACAATTACAACTACAACTACGACTACAACAACAGAGGGGCGGGGAGTGTGCGTCCTCACACCGGCTCGGTTACCCGCCATGACCATGCGCTCCACGGCGTTACCCCGAAGGGGCTGGCTGTCAGCTCCTCGTCAGGGGCGGAGCCAGTAACCCCCCCACGCACCCAATGAGAAGCAACGTGCCGATTCCATCTGGGGCGGAGCTAACGAGCCGAGGGCGTGTCACTCCCCGCCGGATATACGCGGCCCCGCGCCGGATGTGACGTCAGATGCGCCTCAGCTTGGAGAGAGAAGCCACCGCCACCCCCAGCGCGACGATACCTCCCCGCATCTTCGGACCGGACCGTACTGTACCCTGCCCCGAGCCCAGGAGGACCTGGAGCCATCGATACCTGCCTTTCCTAGCCATCAAACCCCCGTGTGAGTCAGCCGTTGTCCCGTTTGTCTGTCGTCTGTCCGGGGTTAATATAAGAGTGTGTCTAAGTGCCTGTCTTTCTGTGATTATACTTCTAGCCCCTGTAATCTGACCTTTCCGTACGAATATAATCTCCTCCGGAGGTCTTGAGAATCGAAACCTTGGTGTCGTATTGTGTTATTGTAATCCAGCCGGGTGTCTTCTTTTTCTTATTGAGCCAGCATCGCGCGACTAGTCAACGTTCGGGCACAATCGGGTAACTTGTGCAGACGTGGTCATACCATAAAACCGCTCGGTAAATAACATCCAAGCCACGTCTGTAACAATATAAACCACGTGAACTTATGATATACATTAAATATCAATTTTAAAGATTTCTGTGATATAAACCACGTGAACTTATGAGATACATTATATATCAATTTTAAAGATTTCTGTGATATAAACCATGTGAACTTGCAATATAAATTATATATCAATTTTAAAGATTTCTGTGATATAAAGCATGTGAACTTACAACATACATTACATATCAATTTTAAAGATTTCTTTGATATAAACCACGTGAACTTATGATATACATTAAATATCAATTTTAAAGATTTCTGTGATATAAACCACGTGAACTTATGATATACATTATATATCAATTTTAAAGATTTCTGTGATATAAACCATGTGAACTTACAATATACATTATACATCAATTTTAAAGATTTCTGTGATATAAACAATGTGAACTTACAATGTACATTATATATCAATTTTAAAGATTTGTGTGATACAAACCATGTGAACTTACAATATACAGTCATGTGAAAAAGTAAGGACACCCCATGTAAAGTTTTGACTTTTTCAACATATTTCAACATACAGCTATTTGATCTTCATTTCAACAATATCGATAGATAAAGGTGATATAATATAACAAATATCATGAAACATTTACATTTTATAGTCCATTGTATAATTTAAATAAACATAAATGCAAATTTCGCATGTGGAAAAAGTAAGTACACCGTTGGCTCGAATAGGTGGTATTGCCCCCTTTGGCAGAAACAACCTCAAGTAGGCGTTTCTTATAACTGTCTACCAGTCTCTGACATCGACTAGGAGAAATTTTTGCCCACTCCTCCTTTCAGCTGTGCGATGTTTGAGGGGTTTCTTGCATGCACAGCTTGTTTGAAATCCCCCCACAACATCTCGATTGGATTTAGATCCGGGCTTTGACTTGGCCATTCCAGAACCCTCCATTTCTTTCTTTTGAGCCATTCCTTGGGGGATTTACTGGTGTGTTTAGGGTCATTGTCATGTTGCAAGGTCCACTTTCGGTTGCGCTTCAACTTTCCGACAGATGGCCTCACATTTTCCTCAAGCACTCTCTGGTACAATGAAGAATTCATTGTGGATTCTATGATGGTGAGCTGCCCAGGCCCTGATGCAGCAAAGCTGCCCTAAACCATAATATTTCCACCACCATGCTTTGCAGTTGGTATCAGTTTCTTATGGTCAAATGCTGTCTTTGGTTTTCACCAAACATGTCTTCTGGTACTGTGGCTAAATAGCTCTACCTTTGACTCATCTGTCCAGAGCACATTGTTCCAGAAGTGATGGTCTTTGCCGAGGTGTTCATTGGCAAACTTTAGTGTTGCCATGATGTTATTTCTGGACAGCAAAGGTTTCCTCCTGGCACACCTCCCATGCAGATCAAATTTGTGCAGCCTCTTTCTAATGGTAGACTCGTGCACTTTGACATCAACAGTGGCAAGAGCTACCTGTAGGTCCCGTGATGACATTCTGGGGTTCTTCGAGACTTCTTTCAGCATCTTGCAGTCTGCTCTCGAGCTCAACTTGCTGGGGCGGCCTGGCCTGAACAAGTTGGCAGTTGTTTGGAACCTTCTCCACTTGTAGATGATCTTCCGGACAGTCGAATGATTGATTTCAAATTGTTTGGAGATCTTTTTAAATCCCTTCCCAGACTCGTAGGCATCTATAACCTTCTTTCTGAAGGCCTCAGAGAGCTCTTTTTATCTCGGCATGGTAACGCCGCACACTTCATCATCAAAGAGCAAACCAAACTAAATGTCTGAGGTTTAAATAAGACAGGTTCCTCCAAGATCCTCTCTAACGATGTTCTAATCATTTGCACCTGAGCTGGTGCACCTGATTCTAATATTAGGTATTTGAAGTAGTGATAAATGTTGGGGTGTACTTACTTTTTCCACATGCAAAATTTGCATTTATGTTTATTTAAATTATACAATGGACTACAAAATGTAAATGTTTCATGATATTTGTTATATTATATCACCTTTATCTATCAACATTGTTGAAATGAAGATCAAATAGCTGTATGTTGAAATATGTTGAAAAAGTCAAAATTTTCCATGGGGTGTACTTACTTTTTCAAGTGACTGTACATGATATATCAATTTTAAAGATTTCTGTGATATAAACCATGTGAACTTACAATATACATTATACATCAATTTTAAAGATTTCTGTGATATAAACCATGTGAACTTACAATATACATTATATTTCAATTTTAAAGCTTTCTGTGATATAAACCATGTGAACTTACAATGTGCATTATCTATCAATTTTAAAGATTTCTGTGATATAAACCATGTGAACTTACAATATACATTATATATCAATTTTAAAGATTTCTGTGATATAAACTATGTGAACTTACAATATACATTATATATCAATTTTAAAGATTTCTGTGATATAAACCATGTGAACTTACAATATACATTATATATCAATTTTAAAGATTTCTGTGATATAAACAATGTGAACTTATGATATACATTATATATCAATTTTAAAGTTTTACTGTGATATAAACAATGTGAACTTACAACATACATTATATATCAATTTTAAAGATTTCTGTGATATAAACAATGTGAACTTACAATATACATTATATATCAATTTTAAAGTTTTACTGTGATATAAACTATGTGAACTTACAATATACATAATATATCAATTTTAAAGATTTCTGTGATATAAACCATGTGAACTTACAATATACATTATATATCAATTTTAAAGATTTCTGTGATATAAACAATGTGAACTTAGAATATACATTATATATCAATTTTAAAATTTTCTGTGATATAAACCATGTGAACTTACAATATACATTATATATCAATTTTAAAGTTTTACTGTGATATAAACAATGTGAACTTACAATATACATTATATATCAATTTTAAAGTTTTACTGTGATATAAACAATGTGAACTTACAATATACATTATATATCAATTTTAAAGATTTCTGTGATATAAACCATGTGAACTTAGAATATACATTACATATCAATTTTAAAGATTTCTGTGATATAAACCATGTCAACTTACAATATACATTATATATCAATTTTAAAGATTTCTGTGATATAAACCATGTGAACTTACAATATACATTATATATCAATTTTAAAGTTTTACTGTGATATAAACTATGTGAACTTACAATATACATTATATATCAATTTTAAAGATTTCTGTGATATAAACAATGTGAACTTACAATATACATTATATATCAATTTTAAAGATTTCTGTGATATAAACAATGTGAATTTACAATATACATTACATTGCAATTTTAATGTTTTACTGTGATATAAACTATGTGAACTTACAATATACATTATATATCAATTTTAAAGATTTCTGTGATATAAACCATGTGAACTTACAATATACATTATATATCAATTTTAAAGTTTTACTGTGATATAAACTATGTGAACTTACAATATACATTATATATCAATTTTAAAGATTTCTGTGATATAAACAATGTGAACTTACAATATACATTATATATCAATTTTAAAGATTTCTGTGATATAAACAATGTGAATTTACAATATACATTACATTGCAATTTTAATGTTTTACTGTGATATAAACTATGTGAACTTACAATATACATTATATATCAATTTTAAAGATTTCTGTGATATAAACCATGTGAACTTACAATATACATTATATATCAATTTTAAAGTTTTACTGTGATATAAACTATGTGAACTTACAATATACATTATATATCAATTTTAAAGATTTCTGTGATATAAACCATGTGAACTTACAATATACATTATATATCAATTTTAAAGATTTCTGTGATATAAACAATGTGAACTTACAATATACATTATATATCAATTTTAAAGATTTCTGTGATATAAACAATGTGAATTTACAATGTACATTATATATCAATTTTAAAGATTTCTGTGATATAAACAATGTGAATTTACAATATACATTACATTGCAATTTTAATGTTTTACTGTGATATAAACAATGTGAATTTACAATGTACATTATATATCAATTTTAAAGATTTCTGTGATATAAACAATGTGAACTTACAATGTACATTATATATCAATTTTAAAGATTTCTGTGATATAAACAATGTGAACTTACAATGTACATTATATATCAATTTTAAAGTTTTACTGTGATATAAACAATGTGAACTTACAATATACATTATATATCAATTTTAAAGTTTTACTGTGATATAAACAATGTGAACTTACAATATACATTATATATCAATTTTAAAGTTTTACTGTGATATAAACCATGTGAACTTACAATATACATTATATATCAATTTTAAAGATTTCTGTGATATAAACTATGTAAATTTACAAGATACATTTCAAATCAATTTTAAAGATTTCTGTGATATAAACAATGTGAATTTACAATATACATTACATATCAATTTTAAAGATTTCTGTGATATAAACAATGTGAATTTACAATATACATTACATTGCAATTTTAATGTTTTACTGTGATATAAACAATGTGAACTTACAATATACATTATATATCAATTTTAAAGTTTTACTGTGATATAAACTATGTGAACTTACAATATACATAATATATCAATTTTAAAGATTTCTGTGATATAAACCATGTGAACTTACAATATACATTATATATCAATTTTAAAGATTTCTGTGATATAAACAATGTGAACTTAGAATATACATTATATATCAATTTTAAAATTTTCTGTGATATAAACAATGTGAACTTACAACATACATTATATATCTATTTTAAAGTTTTACTGTGATATAAACAATGTGAACTTACAATATACATTATATATCAATTTTAAAGTTTTACTGTGATATAAACAATGTGAACTTACAATATACATTATATATCAATTTTAAAGATTTCTGTGATATAAACCATGTGAACTTAGAATATACATTACATATCAATTTTAAAGATTTCTGTGATATAAACCATGTGAACTTACAATATACATTATATATCAATTTTAAAGATTTCTGTGATATAAACCATGTGAACTTACAATATACATTATATATCAATTTTAAAGTTTTACTGTGATATAAACTATGTGAACTTACAATATACATTATATATCAATTTTAAAGATTTCTGTGATATAAACAATGTGAATTTACAATGTACATTATATATCAATTTTAAAGATTTCTGTGATATAAACAATGTGAACTTACAACATACATTATATATCAATTTTAAAGATTTCTGTGATATAAACAATGTGAATTTACAATGTACATTATATATCAATTTTAAAGTTTTACTGTGATATAAACAATGTGAACTTACAATATACATTATATATCAATTTTAAAGTTTTACTGTGATATAAACAATGTGAACTTACAACATACATTATATATCAATTTTAAAGATTTCTGTGATATAAACAATGTGAATTTACAATGTACATTATATATCAATTTTAAAGTTTTACTGTGATATAAACAATGTGAACTTACAATATACATTATATATCAATTTTAAAGTTTTACTGTGATATAAACAATGTGAACTTACAACATACATTATATATCAATTTTAAAGATTTCTGTGATATAAACAATGTGAATTTACAATGTACATTATATATCAATTTTAAAGATTTCTGTGATATAAACAATGTGAACTTACAATGTACATTATATATCAATTTTAAAGTTTTACTGTGATATAAACAATGTGAACTTACAATATACATTATATATCAATTTTAAAGTTTTACTGTGATATAAACAATGTGAACTTACAACATACATTATATATCAATTTTAAAGTTTTACTGTGATATAAACTATGTGAACTTACAACATACATTATATATCAATTTTAAAGATTTCTGTGATATAAACCATGTGAACTTACAATATACATTATATATCAATTTTAAAGATTTCTGTGATATAAACAATGTGAACTTACAACATACATTATATATCAATTTTAAAGATTTCTGTGATATAAACAATGTGAACTTACAATATACATTATATATCAATTTTAAAGATTTCTGTGATATAAACGATGTGAACTTACAATATACATTATATATCAATTTTAAAGATTTCTGTGATATAAACCATGTGAACTTACAATATACATTATATATCAATTTTAAAGATTTCTGTGATATAAACAATGTGAACTTACAACATACATTATATATCAATTTTAATGTTTTACTGTGATATAAACTATGTGAACTTACAACATATATCATGTATCAATTTTAAAGATTTCTGTGATATAAACTCTGTGAACTTACAATATACATTATATATCAATTTTAAAGATTTCTGTGATATTGTTGCGGATATGGGATTTGGCCTCCATATCCGCTTGTAAATATTCCCCTATTTCCCCAATACTCCCCAACTATCCCCAATCCCCCATTCCCTAGTCCCATTGTCTGTAAACAACACTCTGTAGAACCGACCTTCCCCTTTTTCCCCCATTAAATGTCGTGCCCAGGTCCACCGCATCTCACGTAGACAACTTTCGGACATCTTGCTAGTTATTCTTAGTCTATGTCAGTTAAGGACTCGTTTCCATTAATTCTGACTCTTCGTTGCACCAGAATGTGATTGTATGGCACCAGTAGTGAGTTTAGGACCTCCCCATACCTCCTCCCATCTTCCCCATGAAACAACAACAACAACAACTACCACAACAGCGCGCGGGGAGTGTGCGTCCTCACTCCGGCTCGGTTAGCCGCCATTGCCCATGTGCGCCGACGGGGTTGCCACGAAGGGGCTGCCTGTCGGCCCCTCGTCAAGGGCGGAGCCCGGTAACCCCCCGCACCCAATAAGAAGCAACGGGCCGATTCCATCTGGGGCGGAGCTAACGAGCCGAGGGCGTGTCACTCCCCGCCGGATATACGCAGCCACTTACCGGACGTGACGTGAGATGCGCCTCAGCCACGAAGGAGAAACAGACGCCACCTCCAGCGCGACGAGACCTCCCGCATCTCTGGACCGGACCGGGTCGATTCTGCCCCTGCGCCAAGGTGCACCTTGAGCCTCGACAACCTGCCCTTCCTTGCCATCAATCCCCGTGTGAGTCAGTCTTGTCCTGTTTATCTGTGGTCTGTCGGGGTTACTATAAGACCGTGATTAAGTGCCTACCTTCCTATGCTGTCTCTCTTGTCCTTGTAATCTAACGTTCCGAAATATTATAACCTCCTCCGGAGGTCTTGAGAACTGTACCCCTGGTGTCGTGTCATTTAAACCCAGCCGTGTGTCCTTTCCTTAATTGATTTAGCGTAGCGCGACTCGGCCAACGTTCGAGTATAATCGGGTAAACTGTGCAGACGCGGTCATACCAAACTGCTCGGTAAACCAACATCCACAACCGCGTCTGTAACATTTGGTGTCGAGGAGTTGGATTCGGACCTGGGACTAAATTTGTTAGGCCCAAATTTTGGAACACCAATTGTACCATTAGGGTAACAATTGGTGTTGGGAAGTGGAATTCGATCCGGAGCGCGTTTCACGCGCTCGAAATTATAACGGCGAAATTTGATTTTGTTTTACGAAAATAAAAACCCGAATTTTGAAAGTCGCGCTATGGCAGACCAAGACGGCTGGGTTCCGGTAGAGGAGAGTGAGGCAGGGTCGATCCAGGACCAAATTGAGGGACATGAGGAGAGCGAAGCAGTGAGGGTAGCAGACGCACGAAATGGCGCCTCGCACATGGCCACGGCGACCACGCCTGCGACCGTGGTAGCGCCGCTGGTGGATTCGAACCTTTTCCTCCTGCAAATGAGGGCCCTTATAGACCAAATTGGAGGTTTGAGAAACCAAATGGGGGTAATGGGAAACCAAATGGGGGTAATGAGGGACGAAGCGAGGGGTACCAGTGAGGGGTTAGACAATAATTTTAAGGGATTAGACAAGAAATTTGGGAAGTTAGACAATAATTTTAAGGGATTAGACAAGAAATTTGGGAAGTTAGACGACAAATTTGAGGGGTTAGACAACGGGATAAAAGAGGTGAAAAATGGGTTAATGGGGGTAGAAAATAGAATGGCTGCCCAGGAGAATCAGATAGAGGGGGTGAAAAATGGGTTAATGGGGGTAGAAAATAGAATGGCTGCCCAGGAGAATCAGATAGAGGGAGTGAAAAATGCGTTAGAGGGGTTAGAAAACAGGATGGAAGGCAAATTGAGGGACATGAGGGACCAAGCGGAAAGGGAAGTTAAACAAATGGGGCAGCAGATAGAGGGGGTCAGAATGGGGGTAGAAACCAAACTGGATGCTCACAGGGAGGAAATGGAGCAGATGAGGGTGGCATCTGGGCAGGAGATGCAAGTGATGGGAGAAGAGATCAGAAGAGGAGTGAGTGAGGAGGTCGGAGGAGTGCGCGAGGAGGTGAGGCACTGTAAGGAGCACATGGAGAAGGAGGTGAGAAAGGGGACTGTAAAGTTACAAGGGGGCATAGAGGACCTGACGCAGGAGGTGGAACAGCTGACGGAGGGACAAAAAGAAGTAACGGAGCAGGTTCAAAGGAACACTGCGGTATTAGGAGGATTAAAAGCGACACAGAAAGAACTAAAAGATGACTTGATAGCGACGAAGAGGGAATGTCAGATGGTACGTGAGGGACTGACAACGAGGTTGGACGAGGTGATAGAGGTAATGGAGACGAAGGACCGGCAGGTGAGGACGCACATGGAAACGGTCAAGGTAGCCTTGGAGGACGAGCTTGAGGAGACGTACCGGGGAATAAAAGAGGTGAAACAGAAATTAGAAGAAGTGGAAGAAGGGGTGAGCGAAATTAAGAAGCGACGGAGAGAGGATAAGAAAGAGATAAAAGAGGAGATAAAAGAATTGGTCCAAAGTCTGTGTTTGGATCGTGATGATGTGCTCATTAACCGGATGAGGGATTCGCAGGTGATGGAGGAGAAGCGAAGAGGAAGAGGACCCGGTGTAAGTGGTGACCAATATGGTCGTGCGTATGATGCGCCAGGTGATTTAATAAGCTTGGGGGTCGAGATGGACCCGGGTGTTCGTGAGAGGCCATTGGTGAAGTGTGTGACCAAGGCTGGGAGTGGAATGAGTGTACCGAGGTGTGTAAGGAAAGGTACGAGGAGCATGGAAACGGCTGGATGTGTGAGCAAGGAACGGGCTGCGGGGTGTAAGCGTCCAGGTGAAGCATCGACGTTAAACTGGTTAGCGGTTAGAGCGACTTTTAGCCGAATCGGGCCCTCGGTGCGTGCTGGGCCTCGCTTTGAACGGCCGCGTCCGTGCTCCACTAGGCGGAGCGGGCGGCTGGATAGGAAGGGTCGTCATGGCGACCACTTTTTGTTGAGGCATACCGGCAGGTCGAGATCGGGCCATGGGATGGCTCCGTGCCGAGATGGTGCGTGGGGTCTCGGGCCGGGTAAGCCCCCGTCCCTGCACCGAATGCGGGACGTATCCAGCCGCTGGCACCAAACAACCTGCATGCATGGCTTGGCTGTACGCAGCCGAGCTTTAGAAGTAAATTGGCGCACCAAGAGGCATTAGTGCGTAGACTGGGTGATGAGGATAGTGTTTTGGCCCCAAAATTAGAGAAAAACAAAATTTGACGATTGGCAAAGGATTGGCAGTAGTGATTGGCAGATGATGGGTAGTGATTGGCAAATTTTTGATTTCTTGAAATTTGATGTGCAAAATTGGTAGTGAGCGATGGGCCCGGTGGGTAAGGGTGGCATCCCTGCCACCCTTCCCATGTGGGGCAAATGCGCTATAGTTTATGGGGTGTATGGCAGTGAAAACTAGCCCGGGTGGGTTAGGATATTGATAGGGCCCTAGAAGATGACATTAGGTAACGTTAAGATTAGTTAGTGACTGATACCTGTAGTGGGGACGCAGGTAGATTAGGGTGGATGATAATGACGTGGGAGCGCAATAGTTAAAGGGACGACTGGGAAGCGCAAGTTTCAGAAGGGAGTAGTTAGCTGAGATGATGCCGTGTGTGTGAGAATTGAACAGGTGTGATTGCACAGGTGTGCAACTGGACAGGTGTGTGGAGCAGTGTGTGAGTAGTGAGTGTTGTGGATCAGCGCGAATGCGCTTGGGGAGAGAAGGGTGCAGGCGGCACCAAGAATGAGAGCACAGGTGTGCAAGTACAGGTGTGTGGAGAGAGTTGGAGTAAGTGGTACGGAGTGGTGTGCATGGTGCGAAGGTGTGAATGGGGGAAGAGTGGACCCCTTTCACGAGTACCCGGGGCGGGTAGTGTAAGTGTTAGGTAGAGGGTATAGGTAAATTGTGGTTGGATATTGGCATTTGTGGTGCGGTTGCAGAATGGTATTGTGGATGGGTGCATTAGTGTTGTGGAAATGGCTGGGCGTGTACCCTGTTAGTGTGTGTAGTTGGTTGGGCACTCCACCACTGTGAGGATGTCGGCCAGGTGAGGCCGCAGGTGGGCTCTGGGAGCCGTTAGTGTCAATGGGGCCCGAGGATCCGGAGGACGGACCCGGGTAGCCCAGTGCCAGAGAGGGCACCGAGTGGGGAGAGCGCCAGAGGGCCTTCCCCAGGTAGTTAGGTTAGGGTAAGGAGCAGGTAAGCTCGGAGGCAACTGCAGTGGTGGAGGTGTGCAGGTGGGTAGACCTGCCGGGAGAGGTACACGCCACAGCCCAGAAATTGTGCGAGGGCACCGGGAGATGAATCGGGGGAGTGAGACCCCAAATTGAAAAGCACCACAGTTTGGTCAATGGGAATTGGTTTTTAGAACCCATAGTGTAAGAGGGCCAATGGTTTGGCAGGAGAAAGACCCCGGGTAATGTAAAGTTGTTAAAGTCATTTAGGAAATAGTTAGGATTGATGAACCTGTCGCACCATACGCAGCCACTTACCTGAGGTGATGATGATGACTCCACACCTGTGTTTTCTTTGTTCTGTGTGCAGGAAAGGAGAATTGCTGTTGGATTTGTGAGACGCATCACGACGTGGATGAGACATTGGGGTGATTCCATCTCTCCCTCCTTAGGAGGGGCTGATGATGAATTGGTGATGGCAAATTATGATGTTGAGTTGGAGATGGCAAATTTGATTGGTTAGGAGGGAGAGAAGACGAATTTGGTTTATGGGAGGAACGGGGAAGACAGTAGGGACGTTTGTTGATTTGTAAAGTAGATGTTTATGGGTAGTGTTGTGTTTTGTGGATACAGTAAGGGGTAAGGGAGGGGCAATGTAGGTTACCTGGTGGGGGGGGGGGCGTACGGTAGGAACGTACCTGTCTCACCTGGTTCCCATGTGCCCCTAGTGTGCATTACCTAATGTTGCGTGCACTTTTGCGCCCTTACCACCTTACTCACTTGTCTTCTTCTTTTGTCTCCCACCTCCGAGGATCTGGCTTTGGGGCAGAGAGAGAGAGGAGAGAGAGGTGCGGGCTCCGCAGTTGTGGGCCTGCACTTTCGCTGCTTGCTGCCGGGATCGATACACCATATGGACCGCAATTTTGGTGGCCACCCACAATGGACCGCAGTTTTTTTGCGGCCAAGCACCACCCGTGGATGGACCTATGGGTCAACGTGGCACCTATGCCATACAGGTGAACCACTAATAGTTGGCCACCAGACGGCCACAATCTAGAAATGGACGCGGTTGGCACCTTTCTTTATTTTTGAAAGAAGCCAGAAGGCCAAGTGCACCACACGAAGGCAAGACCAGCGGCAGAACATCGGCCGGCTGCGACACCACCGATGACGTTGAGCACTTTATTGGTGCACCGGATGGTGCTGACTGTATGAATATGGGGTGGTGCTTTTGGTGCTTGGAAGGGGTGCTCTGCACAGTATTAAAGGCCGTAAGGCCACAGAGCACTCGTGGGTTGGTGTATCGATGCTGGCATGCGTGCTCTCTCTATGCATAACATCTGCATGTGTTCCTCCAAAAACAGGTCCTGGATCGTAGTGTAAATATCAGCGTAGTCTTGTAAATAATGCTCCCTACCGGCTGTATGTTTCGTTTGCGAATTCTTTCCGCGATTCGGTTATCCTGTGGGTGTGTTTCTGTGAGGAGAAGGGTGCAACGTCGCAGGGGGACATATTTACTCATTTGTGAACATCTGTAAAACTGTCGCACTCAGGGTAGAGTTAATAGTAGAGGGAACTACATCTGAGTGCCACACTAAAGTAGGTAAAAATTTATCGGGTCGGGACGCCCCGAGGGTAGAGAAGGGTGCAATGTTGCGGATATGGGATTTGGCCTCCATATCCGCTTGTAAATATTCCCCTATTTCCCCAATACTCCCCAACTATCCCCAATCCCCCATTCCCTAGTCCCATTGTCTGTAAACAACACTCTGTAGAACCGACCTTCCCCTTTTTCCCCCATTAAATGTCGTGCCCAGGTCCACCGCATCTCACGTAGACAACTTTCGGACATCTTGCTAGTTATTCTTAGTCTATGTCAGTTAAGGACTCGTTTCCATTAATTCTGACTCTTCGTTGCACCAGAATGTGATTGTATGGCACCAGTAGTGAGTTTAGGACCTCCCCATACCTCCTCCCATCTTCCCCATGAAACAACAACAACAACAACTACCACAACAGTGCGCGGGGAGTGTGCGTCCTCACTCCGGCTCGGTTAGCCGCCATTGCCCATGTGCGCCGACGGGGTTACCACGAAGGGGCTGCCTGTCGGCCCCTCGTCAAGGGCGGAGCCCGGTAACCCCCCGCACCCAATAAGAAGCAACGGGCCGATTCCATCTGGGGCGGAGCTAACGAGCCGAGGGCGTGTCACTCCCCGCCGGATATACGCAGCCACTTACCGGACGTGACGTGAGATGCGCCTCAGCCACGAAGGAGAAACAGACGCCACCTCCAGCGCGACGAGACCTCCCGCATCTCTGGACCGGACCGGGTTGATTCTGCCCCTGCGCCAAGGTGCACCTTGAGCCTCGACTACCTGCCCTTCCTTGCCATCAATCCCCGTGTGAGTCAGTCTTGTCCTGTTTATCTGTGGTCTGTCGGGGTTACTATAAGACCGTGATTAAGTGCCTACCTTCCTATGCTGTCTCTCTTGTCCTTGTAATCTAACGTTCCGAAATATTATAACCTCCTCCGGAGGTCTTGAGAACTGTACCCCTGGTGTCGTGTCATTTAAACCCAGCCGTGTGTCCTTTCCTTAATTGATTTAGCGTAGCGCGACTCGGCCAACGTTCGAGTATAATCGGGTAAACTGTGCAGACGCGGTCATACCAAACTGCTCGGTAAACCAACATCCACAACCGCGTCTGTAACATTTGGTGTCGAGGAGTTGGATTCGGACCTGGGACTAAATTTGTTAGGCCCAAATTTTGGAACACCAATTGTACCATTAGGGTAACAATTGGTGTTGGGAAGTGGAATTCGATCCGGAGCGCGTTTCACGCGCTCGAAATTATAACGGCGAAATTTGATTTTGTTTTACGAAAATAAAAACCCGAATTTTGAAAGTCGCGCTATGGCAGACCAAGACGGCTGGGTTCCGGTAGAGGAGAGTGAGGCAGGGTCGATCCAGGACCAAATTGAGGGACATGAGGAGAGCGAAGCAGTGAGGGTAGCAGACGCACGAAATGGCGCCTCGCACATGGCCACGGCGACCACGCCTGCGACCGTGGTAGCGCCGCTGGTGGATTCGAACCTTTTCCTCCTGCAAATGAGGGCCCTTATAGACCAAATTGGAGGTTTGAGAAACCAAATGGGGGTAATGGGAAACCAAATGGGGGTAATGAGGGACGAAGCGAGGGGTACCAGTGAGGGGTTAGACAATAATTTTAAGGGATTAGACAAGAAATTTGGGAAGTTAGACAATAATTTTAAGGGATTAGACAAGAAATTTGGGAAGTTAGACGACAAATTTGAGGGGTTAGACAACGGGATAAAAGAGGTGAAAAATGGGTTAATGGGGGTAGAAAATAGAATGGCTGCCCAGGAGAATCAGATAGAGGGGGTGAAAAATGGGTTAATGGGGGTAGAAAATAGAATGGCTGCCCAGGAGAATCAGATAGAGGGAGTGAAAAATGCGTTAGAGGGGTTAGAAAACAGGATGGAAGGCAAATTGAGGGACATGAGGGACCAAGCGGAAAGGGAAGTTAAACAAATGGGGCAGCAGATAGAGGGGGTCAGAATGGGGGTAGAAACCAAACTGGATGCTCACAGGGAGGAAATGGAGCAGATGAGGGTGGCATCTGGGCAGGAGATGCAAGTGATGGGAGAAGAGATCAGAAGAGGAGTGAGTGAGGAGGTCGGAGGAGTGCGCGAGGAGGTGAGGCACTGTAAGGAGCACATGGAGAAGGAGGTGAGAAAGGGGACTGTAAAGTTACAAGGGGGCATAGAGGACCTGACGCAGGAGGTGGAACAGCTGACGGAGGGACAAAAAGAAGTAACGGAGCAGGTTCAAAGGAACACTGCGGTATTAGGAGGATTAAAAGCGACACAGAAAGAACTAAAAGATGACTTGATAGCGACGAAGAGGGAATGTCAGATGGTACGTGAGGGACTGACAACGAGGTTGGACGAGGTGATAGAGGTAATGGAGACGAAGGACCGGCAGGTGAGGACGCACATGGAAACGGTCAAGGTAGCCTTGGAGGACGAGCTTGAGGAGACGTACCGGGGAATAAAAGAGGTGAAACAGAAATTAGAAGAAGTGGAAGAAGGGGTGAGCGAAATTAAGAAGCGACGGAGAGAGGATAAGAAAGAGATAAAAGAGGAGATAAAAGAATTGGTCCAAAGTCTGTGTTTGGATCGTGATGATGTGCTCATTAACCGGATGAGGGATTCGCAGGTGATGGAGGAGAAGCGAAGAGGAAGAGGACCCGGTGTAAGTGGTGACCAATATGGTCGTGCGTATGATGCGCCAGGTGATTTAATAAGCTTGGGGGTCGAGATGGACCCGGGTGTTCGTGAGAGGCCATTGGTGAAGTGTGTGACCAAGGCTGGGAGTGGAATGAGTGTACCGAGGTGTGTAAGGAAAGGTACGAGGAGCATGGAAACGGCTGGATGTGTGAGCAAGGAACGGGCTGCGGGGTGTAAGCGTCCAGGTGAAGCATCGACGTTAAACTGGTTAGCGGTTAGAGCGACTTTTAGCCGAATCGGGCCCTCGGTGCGTGCTGGGCCTCGCTTTGAACGGCCGCGTCCGTGCTCCACTAGGCGGAGCGGGCGGCTGGATAGGAAGGGTCGTCATGGCGACCACTTTTTGTTGAGGCATACCGGCAGGTCGAGATCGGGCCATGGGATGGCTCCGTGCCGAGATGGTGCGTGGGGTCTCGGGCCGGGTAAGCCCCCGTCCCTGCACCGAATGCGGGACGTATCCAGCCGCTGGCACCAAACAACCTGCATGCATGGCTTGGCTGTACGCAGCCGAGCTTTAGAAGTAAATTGGCGCACCAAGAGGCATTAGTGCGTAGACTGGGTGATGAGGATAGTGTTTTGGCCCCAAAATTAGAGAAAAACAAAATTTGATGATTGGCAAAGGATTGGCAGTAGTGATTGGCAGATGATGGGTAGTGATTGGCAAATTTTTGATTTCTTGAAATTTGATGTGCAAAATTGGTAGTGAGCGATGGGCCCGGTGGGTAAGGGTGGCATCCCTGCCACCCTTCCCATGTGGGGCAAATGCGCTATAGTTTATGGGGTGTATGGCAGTGAAAACTAGCCCGGGTGGGTTAGGATATTGATAGGGCCCTAGAAGATGACATTAGGTAACGTTAAGATTAGTTAGTGACTGATACCTGTAGTGGGGACGCAGGTAGATTAGGGTGGATGATAATGACGTGGGAGCGCAATAGTTAAAGGGACGACTGGGAAGCGCAAGTTTCAGAAGGGAGTAGTTAGCTGAGATGATGCCGTGTGTGTGAGAATTGAACAGGTGTGATTGCACAGGTGTGCAACTGGACAGGTGTGTGGAGCAGTGTGTGAGTAGTGAGTGTTGTGGATCAGCGCGAATGCGCTTGGGGAGAGAAGGGTGCAGGCGGCACCAAGAATGAGAGCACAGGTGTGCAAGTACAGGTGTGTGGAGAGAGTTGGAGTAAGTGGTACGGAGTGGTGTGCATGGTGCGAAGGTGTGAATGGGGGAAGAGTGGACCCCTTTCACGAGTACCCGGGGCGGGTAGTGTAAGTGTTAGGTAGAGGGTATAGGTAAATTGTGGTTGGATATTGGCATTTGTGGTGCGGTTGCAGAATGGTATTGTGGATGGGTGCATTAGTGTTGTGGAAATGGCTGGGCGTGTACCCTGTTAGTGTGTGTAGTTGGTTGGGCACTCCACCACTGTGAGGATGTCGGCCAGGTGAGGCCGCAGGTGGGCTCTGGGAGCCGTTAGTGTCAATGGGGCCCGAGGATCCGGAGGACGGACCCGGGTAGCCCAGTGCCAGAGAGGGCACCGAGTGGGGAGAGCGCCAGAGGGCCTTCCCCAGGTAGTTAGGTTAGGGTAAGGAGCAGGTAAGCTCGGAGGCAACTGCAGTGGTGGAGGTGTGCAGGTGGGTAGACCTGCCGGGAGAGGTACACGCCACAGCCCAGAAATTGTGCGAGGGCACCGGGAGATGAATCGGGGGAGTGAGACCCCAAATTGAAAAGCACCACAGTTTGGTCAATGGGAATTGGTTTTTAGAACCCACAGTGTAAGAGGGCCAATGGTTTGGCAGGAGAAAGACCCCGGGTAATGTAAAGTTGTTAAAGTCATTTAGGAAATAGTTAGGATTGATGAACCTGTCGCACCATACGCAGCCACTTACCTGAGGTGATGATGATGACTCCACACCTGTGTTTTCTTTGTTCTGTGTGCAGGAAAGGAGAATTGCTGTTGGATTTGTGAGACGCATCACGACGTGGATGAGACATTGGGGTGATTCCATCTCTCCCTCCTTAGGAGGGGCTGATGATGAATTGGTGATGGCAAATTATGATGTTGAGTTGGAGATGGCAAATTTGATTGGTTAGGAGGGAGAGAAGACGAATTTGGTTTATGGGAGGAACGGGGAAGACAGTAGGGACGTTTGTTGATTTGTAAAGTAGATGTTTATGGGTAGTGTTGTGTTTTGTGGATACAGTAAGGGGTAAGGGAGGGGCAATGTAGGTTACCTGGTGGGGGGGGGGGGGCGTACGGTAGGAACGTACCTGTCTCACCTGGTTCCCATGTGCCCCTAGTGTGCATTACCTAATGTTGCGTGCACTTTTGCGCCCTTACCACCTTACTCACTTGTCTTCTTCTTTTGTCTCCCACCTCCGAGGATCTGGCTTTGGGGCAGAGAGAGAGAGGAGAGAGAGGTGCGGGCTCCGCAGTTGTGGGCCTGCACTTTCGCTGCTTGCTGCCGGGATCGATACACCATATGGACCGCAATTTTGGTGGCCACCCACAATGGACCGCAGTTTTTTTGCGGCCAAGCACCACCCGTGGATGGACCTATGGGTCAACGTGGCACCTATGCCATACAGGTGAACCACTAATAGTTGGCCACCAGACGGCCACAATCTAGAAATGGACGCGGTTGGCACCTTTCTTTATTTTTGAAAGAAGCCAGAAGGCCAAGTGCACCACACGAAGGCAAGACCAGCGGCAGAACATCGGCCGGCTGCGACACCACCGATGACGTTGAGCACTTTATTGGTGCACCGGATGGTGCTGACTGTATGAATATGGGGTGGTGCTTTTGGTGCTTGGAAGGGGTGCTCTGCACAGTATTAAAGGCCGTAAGGCCACAGAGCACTCGTGGGTTGGTGTATCGATGCTGGCATGCGTGCTCTCTCTATGCATAACATCTGCATGTGTTCCTCCAAAAACAGGTCCTGGATCGTAGTGTAAATATCAGCGTAGTCTTGTAAATAATGCTCCCTACCGGCTGTATGTTTCGTTTGCGAATTCTTTCCGCGATTCGGTTATCCTGTGGGTGTGTTTCTGTGAGGAGAAGGGTGCAACGTCGCAGGGGGACATATTTACTCATTTGTGAACATCTGTAAAACTGTCGCACTCAGGGTAGAGTTAATAGTAGAGGGAACTACATCTGAGTGCCACACTAAAGTAGGTAAAAATTTATCGGGTCGGGACGCCCCGAGGGTAGAGAAGGGTGCAATGTTGCGGATATGGGATTTGGCCTCCATATCCGCTTGTAAATATTCCCCTATTTCCCCAATACTCCCCAACTATCCCCAATCCCCCATTCCCTAGTCCCATTGTCTGTAAACAACACTCTGTAGAACCGACCTTCCCCTTTTTCCCCCATTAAATGTCGTGCCCAGGTCCACCGCATCTCACGTAGACAACTTTCGGACATCTTGCTAGTTATTCTTAGTCTATGTCAGTTAAGGACTCGTTTCCATTAATTCTGACTCTTCGTTGCACCAGAATGTGATTGTATGGCACCAGTAGTGAGTTTAGGACCTCCCCATACCTCCTCCCATCTTCCCCATGAAACAACAACAACAACAACTACCACAACAGTGCGCGGGGAGTGTGCGTCCTCACTCCGGCTCGGTTAGCCGCCATTGCCCATGTGCGCCGACGGGGTTACCACGAAGGGGCTGCCTGTCGGCCCCTCGTCAAGGGCGGAGCCCGGTAACCCCCCGCACCCAATAAGAAGCAACGGGCCGATTCCATCTGGGGCGGAGCTAACGAGCCGAGGGCGTGTCACTCCCCGCCGGATATACGCAGCCACTTACCGGACGTGACGTGAGATGCGCCTCAGCCACGAAGGAGAAACAGACGCCACCTCCAGCGCGACGAGACCTCCCGCATCTCTGGACCGGACCGGGTTGATTCTGCCCCTGCGCCAAGGTGCACCTTGAGCCTCGACTACCTGCCCTTCCTTGCCATCAATCCCCGTGTGAGTCAGTCTTGTCCTGTTTATCTGTGGTCTGTCGGGGTTACTATAAGACCGTGATTAAGTGCCTACCTTCCTATGCTGTCTCTCTTGTCCTTGTAATCTAACGTTCCGAAATATTATAACCTCCTCCGGAGGTCTTGAGAACTGTACCCCTGGTGTCGTGTCATTTAAACCCAGCCGTGTGTCCTTTCCTTAATTGATTTAGCGTAGCGCGACTCGGCCAACGTTCGAGTATAATCGGGTAAACTGTGCAGACGCGGTCATACCAAACCGCTCGGTAAACCAACATCCACAACCGCGTCTGTAACAATATAAACCATGTGAACTTACAATATACATTATATATCAATTTTAAAGATTTCTGTGATATAAACCATGTGAACTTACAATATACATTATATATCAATTTTAAAGATTTCTGTGATATAAACTATGTGAACTTACAATATACATTATATATCAATTTTAAAGTTTTACTGTGATATAAACTATGTGAACTTACAACATACATTATATATCAATTTTAAAGATTTCTGTGATATAAACAATGTGAACTTACAATATACATTATATATCAATTTTAAAGATTTCTGTGATATAAACCATGTGAACTTACAATAAACATTATATATCAATTTTAAAGATTTCTGTGATATAAACAATGTCAACTTACAACATACATTATATATCAATTTTAATGTTTTACTGTGATATAAACTATGTGAACTTACAACATATATCATGTATCAATTTTAAAGATTTCTGTGATATAAACTATGTGAACTTACAATATACATTATATATCAATTTTAAAGATTTCTGTGATATAAACCATGTGAACTTACAATATACATTATATATCAATTTTAAAGATTTCTGTGATATAAACAATGTGAACTTACAATATACATTATATATCAATTTTAAAGATTTCTGTGATATAAACAATGTGAATTTACAATGTACATTATATATCAATTTTAAAGATTTCTGTGATATAAACAATGTGAATTTACAATATACATTACATTGCAATTTTAATGTTTTACTGTGATATAAACAATGTGAATTTACAATGTACATTATATATCAATTTTAAAGATTTCTGTGATATAAACAATGTGAACTTACAATGTACATTATATATCAATTTTAAAGATTTCTGTGATATAAACAATGTGAACTTACAATGTACATTATATATCAATTTTAAAGTTTTACTGTGATATAAACAATGTGAACTTACAATATACATTATATATCAATTTTAAAGTTTTACTGTGATATAAACAATGTGAACTTACAATATACATTATATATCAATTTTAAAGTTTTACTGTGATATAAACCATGTGAACTTACAATATACATTATATATCAATTTTAAAGATTTCTGTGATATAAACCATGTGAACTTAAATATACATTATATTTCAATTTTAAAGATTTCTGTGATATAAACCATGTGAACTTACAACATACATTACATATCAATTTTAAAGATTTCTTTGATATAAACAATGTGAATTTACAATGTACATTATATATCAATTTTAAAGATTTCTGTGATATAAACAATGTGAATTTACAATATGCATTACATTGCAATTTTAATGTTTTACTGTGATATAAACAATGTGAACTTACAATATACATTATATATCAATTTTAAAGTTTTACTGTGATATAAACTATGTGAACTTACAATATACATAATATATCAATTTTAAAGATTTCTGTGATATAAACCATGTGAACTTACAATATACATTATATATCAATTTTAAAGATTTCTGTGATATAAACAATGTGAACTTAGAATATACATTATATATCAATTTTAAAATTTTCTGTGATATAAACCATGTGAACTTACAATATACATTATATATCAATTTTAAAGTTTTACTGTGATATAAACAATGTGAACTTACAATATACATTATATATCAATTTTAAAGATTTCTGTGATATAAACCATGTGAACTTAGAATATACATTATATATCAATTTTAAAGATTTCTGTGATATAAACCATGTGAACTTACAATATACATTATATATCAATTTTAAAGTTTTACTGTGATATAAACTATGTGAACTTACAATATACATTATATATCAATTTTAAAGATTTCTGTGATATAAACAATGTGAACTTACAATATACATTATATATCAATTTTAAAGATTTCTGTGATATAAACCATGTGAACTTACAATATACATTATATATAAATTTTAAAGATTTCTGTGATATAAACAATGTGAACTTACAATATACATTATATATCAATTTTAAAGATTTCTGTGATATAAACAATGTGAATTTACAATGTACATTATATATCAATTTTAAAGATTTCTGTGATATAAACAATGTGAATTTACAATATACATTACATTGCAATTTTAATGTTTTACTGTGATATAAACTATGTGAACTTACAATATACATTATATATCAATTTTAAAGATTTCTGTGATATAAACCATGTGAACTTACAATATACATTATATATCAATTTTAAAGTTTTACTGTGATATAAACTATGTGAACTTACAATATACATTATATATCAATTTTAAAGATTTCTGTGATATAAACCATGTGAACTTACAATATACATTATATATCAATTTTAAAGATTTCTGTGATATAAACAATGTGAACTTACAATATACATTATATATCAATTTTAAAGATTTCTGTGATATAAACAATGTGAATTTACAATGTACATTATATATCAATTTTAAAGATTTCTGTGATATAAACAATGTGAATTTACAATATACATTACATTGCAATTTTAATGTTTTACTGTGATATAAACAATGTGAATTTACAATGTACATTATATATCAATTTTAAAGATTTCTGTGATATAAACAATGTGAACTTACAATGTACATTATATATCAATTTTAAAGATTTCTGTGATATAAACAATGTGAACTTACAATGTACATTATATATCAATTTTAAAGTTTTACTGTGATATAAACAATGTGAACTTACAATATACATTATATATCAATTTTAAAGTTTTACTGTGATATAAACAATGTGAACTTACAATATACATTATATATCAATTTTAAAGTTTTACTGTGATATAAACCATGTGAACTTACAATATACATTATATATCAATTTTAAAGATTTCTGTGATATAAACCATGTGAACTTAAATATACATTATATTTCAATTTTAAAGATTTCTGTGATAGAAACCATGTGAACTTACAACATACATTACATATCAATTTTAAAGATTTCTTTGATATAAACAATGTGAATTTACAATGTACATTATATATCAATTTTAAAGATTTCTGTGATATAAACAATGTGAATTTACAATATACATTACATTGCAATTTTAATGTTTTACTGTGATATAAACAATGTGAACTTACAATATACATTATATATCAATTTTAAAGTTTTACTGTGATATAAACTATGTGAACTTACAATATACATAATATATCAATTTTAAAGATTTCTGTGATATAAACCATGTGAACTTACAATATACATTATATATCAATTTTAAAGATTTCTGTGATATAAACAATGTGAACTTAGAATATACATTATATATCAATTTTAAAATTTTCTGTGATATAAACCATGTGAACTTACAATATACATTATATATCAATTTTAAAGTTTTACTGTGATATAAACAATGTGAACTTACAATATACATTATATATCAATTTTAAAGTTTTACTGTGATATAAACAATGTGAACTTACAATATACATTATATATCAATTTTAAAGATTTCTGTGATATAAACCATGTGAACTTAGAATATACATTACATATCAATTTTAAAGATTTCTGTTATATAAACCATGTCAACTTACAATATACATTATATATCAATTTTAAAGATTTCTGTGATATAAACCATGTGAACTTACAATATACATTATATATCAATTTTAAAGTTTTACTGTGATATAAACTATGTGAACTTACAATATACATTATATATCAATTTTAAAGATTTCTGTGATATAAACAATGTGAACTTACAATATACATTATATATCAATTTTAAAGATTTCTGTGATATAAACCATGTGAACTTACAATATACATTATATATCAATTTTAAAGATTTCTGTGATATAAACAATGTGAACTTACAATATACATTATATATCAATTTTAAAGATTTCTGTGATATAAACAATGTGAATTTACAATGTACATTATATATCAATTTTAAAGATTTCTGTGATATAAACAATGTGAATTTACAATATACATTACATTGCAATTTTAATGTTTTACTGTGATATAAACTATGTGAACTTGCAATATACATTATATATCAATTTTAAAGATTTCTGTGATATAAACCATGTGAACTTACAATGTACATTATATATCAATTTTAAAGTTTTACTGTGATATAAACTATGTGAACTTACAATATACATTATATATCAATTTTAAAGATTTCTGTGATATAAACCATGTGAACTTACAATATACATTATATATCAATTTTAAAGATTTCTGTGATATAAACAATGTGAACTTACAATATACATTATATATCAATTTTAAAGATTTCTGTGATATAAACAATGTGAATTTACAATGTACATTATATATCAATTTTAAAGATTTCTGTGATATAAACAATGTGAATTTACAATATACATTACATTGCAATTTTAATGTTTTACTGTGATATAAACAATGTGAATTTACAATGTACATTATATATCAATTTTAAAGATTTCTGTGATATAAACAATGTGAACTTACAATGTACATTATATATCAATTTTAAAGATTTCTGTGATATAAACAATGTGAACTTACAATGTACATTATATATCAATTTTAAAGTTTTACTGTGATATAAACAATGTGAACTTACAATATACATTATATATCAATTTTAAAGTTTTACTGTGATATAAACTATGTGAACTTACAATATACATTATATATCAATTTTAAAGATTTCTGTGATATAAACAATGTGAACTTACAATATACATAATATATCAATTTTAAAGATTTCTGTGATATAAACCATGTGAACTTACAATATACATTATATATCAATTTTAAAGATTTCTGTGATATAAACCATGTGAACTTACAATATACATTATATATCAATTTTAAAGTTTTACTGTGATATAAACTATGTGAACTTACAATATACATTATATATCAATTTTAAAGATTTCTGTGATATAAACAATGTGAACTTACAATATACATAATATATCAATTTTAAAGATTTCTGTGATATAAACCATGTGAACTTACAATATACATTATATATCAATTTTAAAGATTTCTGTGATATAAACTATGTGAACTTACAATATACATTATATATCAATTTTAAAGATTTCTGTGATATAAACAATGTGAATTTACAATATACATTACATTGCAATTTTAATGTTTTACTGTGATATAAACAATGTGAACTTACAATATACATTATATATCAATTTTAAAGTTTTACTGTGATATAAACTATGTGAACTTACAATATACATAATATATCAATTTTAAAGATTTCTGTGATATAAACCATGTGAACTTACAATATACATTATATATCAATTTTAAAGATTTCTGTGATATAAACAATGTGAACTTAGAATATACATTATATATCAATTTTAAAATTTTCTGTGATATAAACAATGTGAACTTACAACATACATTATATATCAATTTTAAAGTTTTACTGTGATATAAACAATGTGAACTTACAATATACATTATATATCAATTTTAAAGTTTTACTGTGATATAAACAATGTGAACTTACAATATACATTATATATCAATTTTAAAGATTTCTGTGATATAAACCATGTGAACTTAGAATATACATTACATATCAATTTTAAAGATTTCTGTGATATAAACCATGTGAACTTACAATATACATTATATATCAATTTTAAAGATTTCTGTGATATAAACCATGTGAACTTACAATATACATTATATATCAATTTTAAAGTTTTACTGTGATATAAACTATGTGAACTTACAATATACATTATATATCAATTTTAAAGATTTCTGTGATATAAACAATGTGAACTTACAATATACATAATATATCAATTTTAAAGATTTCTGTGATATAAACCATGTGAACTTACAATATACATTATATATCAATTTTAAAGATTTCTGTGATATAAACTATGTGAACTTACAATATACATTATATATCAATTTTAAAGATTTCTGTGATATAAACAATGTGAATTTACAATATACATTACATTGCAATTTTAATGTTTTACTGTGATATAAACAATGTGAACTTACAATATACATTATATATCAATTTTAAAGATTTCTGTGATATAAACAATGTGAACTTACAATATACATTATATATCAATTTTAAAGATTTCTGTGATATAAACAATGTGAACTTAGAATATACATTATATATCAATTTTAAAATTTTCTGTGATATAAACAATGTGAACTTAGAATATACATTATATATCAATTTTAAAGATTTCTGTGATATAAACAATGTGAACTTAGAATATACATTATATATCAATTTTAAAATTTTCTGTGATATAAACAATGTGAACTTAGAATATACATTATATATCAATTTTAAAGATTTCTGTGATATAAACAATGTGAACTTAGAATATACATTATATATCAATTTTAAAGATTTCTGTGATATAAACAATGTGAACTTAGAATATACATTATATATCAATTTTAAAATTTTCTGTGATATAAACAATGTGAACTTAGAATATACATTATATATCAATTTTAAAGATTTCTGTGATATAAACCATGTGAACTTATGATATACATTTTATCTATCAATTTTAAAATTTTCTGTGATATAAACCACGTGAACTTGCGATGTACCTTGTGCAATGGAATTGACATCTCTTTGCTGTAGGTTTGGAATGGTGCTCACAGCAGTTGCAGTGGTAAGCAAGCTATGTGCCACAATTTCCTGCAGGGCAAGTAATCATGATTGTGTCAAAGAATGTGCAGTATTGCCAAGAAATCATATTTACTGATATTGTGGCAGGTTTGCAACACTTTTGTCTGAACTTTACGTATGAGTTACCTGCAAGTTGCTCCTCCTCAAGCCCATCTCCTTCCCTGAACCAAAGCCTATCGCAAAGTCTCATTGCTTCTGAAGCAGTTCCAAGGCAAGGGACATGCTGGGTAGTTTGCCATAGTTTGCCCAGCCAACAGCCATAGGAATCAAACCCACACTGTCACGCATTATAGCTTTACTTTTCAAATGGTCACTTCAGCTTTGTAAAATTCCCTGAGTTTTGAAAAATTCCACAAGTATCTCTGTGCCAAATCATTCCCCAGTGATTTGCTTAAATTATAATTGATCAGTCGCGCTCACATCCATCATTATGCAGCCTTTCAAATATCTAGTTTTGCACTAACTGAAATCTGTCCCTCCTGCTTCACTTGACTCTTATCAGTTTGCCTATCACTTTAATGGTTGTTTTATTTTTTGTGGTTATTTTTATATATATACACAAAGAATTAAGTTAAGCACCCCCCCCGTTTTTTTACAACCTCGCACATTACAAGTTTGTTGTCGTCAAAACAGTGTAATATACCCATGATATTGCTATATTTTCTGGAGAAGTGATATTATGGTCACATAAAAACATAACAATCATGCCGTTTTCAATATTTTATTCTGAATAATTTAAGGTGAAATTTTTTGGGAATTTTAGGCATATTTTCACCTCAATTTAAGTATGGAGCTATAGGTCCATCACGGACAGTGTGGATGACGTTTATGTTTTCTAACGTACAGTCATTGTTCTGAGAAGACCTCTAGCGATCTTTGCGTCAATAACGTGTGTAGGACCCACGTGATCGGATCACTGACTCAACCAATCACTTTTTTTCACTTTGATCACTCAATTTCATCAATGGATAATTGCTAATGTCATACCAATCATTATTTGATCTCACATACCTTAGAATATATGCCAATGTATACATATACACAAAGAATATATATTAGGGGGTGCTTACCTTAATTCGTTGTGTAGGGGTGCTTAACTTAATTCTTTGTGTATATATGGCCTCGGCTCGTGGAAGAACTTGGACACATAACAGATAAGGACACACCATAACAAAGGGAACAGCAGGAGAAAGGGGAAACGCCAATAGCAGGGCATAGGGAGAAGGTAGACAGAGATGGACAAACAAGGGATGCAGGTCACGATGAGAGTTTGGGGAGAATGCAAGGGGTGGACAAGATGGATAAACAAGGAAATTTTGATAATTGTCAGGGTTGGTTAATGGGTGGAGAAAATTTCATGGTTTTTAATGTGTTTTTGACCAGAAACTTTTCCGCCTTTTCAGGTGTTAAAGACAGAATTGAGGAGCAGTTGGGTATCCCCGATGGTATATTCATTGTTCACTGATGATTGATTGTCACATCATCTGATAGCTTATTGGTGGTGAAGTTTGCAGATGACATGACCGACATTGCTGGCCTGATTCAAACAGTGATGAAAGTGATTACTGCAATCAAGTTAAAAAGCTTGTCGAATGGTATTCTCTAAGCAATCTCTGTGTCATAAATACAAAGAAAATTATTATTCACTTCAGGAAAAACAAAACTCCCATTCAACCGTTGGTTATTCACACTGCTGAAGTTTACATTGTCACTTCTTTTAAAATGTTAGGGATACATATGTCCAATGACGTTAAATGGGGGAGAAACACCCATCGCTGTGTGAAGAAGGCTTCATGAATGTTTGTTCTTTCTTCAAAGGTTGAAAAGTTTTGGTGTCGGCCATCCTTGTTGATCAAGTTCTATCTGACAGTGATAGAGAATGTCCTGACACCGTCTTTCACTGTTTTGGTATGGCAGCTCGATGTGGGACGACCAATCCCATCTTAACAGGATAGCAATGACTGCTTGTACAATTATGGGGTGTGATGTCCCTTCCATCGAGAGCCTATACCCCTGGGCCGGTATTCATAAAGCTACTTAAGTCAAAGTGGGCCCACTAAGTACCATCTTAACTTAAGCGGACCGAACAAGTGGAATTCAATATGTTACTTGTCTCATGGAACTCACTTAAATCGGCCCCTAAATTTAAGACACTTCCGAGGCAGTCTTAACTTTAGGGTGGGTGGTTACTAGATTGAATATTCTGTCATTAGGTTCAGTTCGCTGAAGGGATATGGCAACTCTGATGTTAGCAGTGCAGTTTGATATAGACCGAAGGTTGGCAATGCGTCACGAACGTGTTTTTCGTGACAGAGTTCACCCATTGGAAATTTAAAAATCTACTGTTTCCACATAGGCATTAAGTTCTAATTTGAATCGGTAAAGGCTACATATGTAAAAATACTGAAATTACCTGTGTTTGATAATTCCTTCTTGTATTGCCGATATTCCTCCTTCGGTATACTGCACAGGTTTTGCCACTTTTTTGCACCTCTGCCAATGTCCTTGCCACTGCATTACGACTATTCAGGGCCGTCAATATTCTCTCCCAAGCCAAGTGTTTTTTTTTGGGACGAAACGGTTGGCCCAAATTTATGGAGAATCACCGACATTTCTCTCTCGTACATGTCCACTAGTCGGAGTTTCTCAATTTGGGAGAAATTCGGTTTTCTCTTCCTCTTGTCCATGTTGAGTGTGAGAAGACGGCTCTTCATACACGGCATTTATAGCAATTCAACAATGATTTGGCCTTGGATCTCAGTAATAGCTGTCGTTGGTCGGTCACCAAACCACAGAAAATGAACATAAACGGCAATGAAATGTGACATCGAGCCTTGGAAATCACTTGAGACAATCTTCATAACTTTATGCGGGGCACTCAGCTAAGCAGGGTACTTAAGAGTGTTTATGAATTTCAAGATAACAACCCCACTCAGCAAAGTGGGGGTACTTAGCAGTTAAGTAGTCTTAAATTAAGAAGTTATATGAATACGGCCCAGTCGAGTAGTGAAAATAGTGAAAGCTATCGTCCGAGATGAGTTACCCGCAGTACGCCATATTTTTTAACTTCTCCATTCGGGTAACCGTTACTGTTCTATCAAGACCGACTCGAATCACTTGGAGGAGGACAACTTTTACCGCACTGCAATCCACACCCTCAATGCATCAATCAGTCTAAACTTTTTGTTTGAGGATTTAAAGAATGGATGTGGATATTTTAAACCATGCCACTCATTTCATCGCCAAAATGTTGTTTTACACCTCTCTGCATTCATCACATTGAATGTAATGGAAAACCAAATAGTGCTTTGGAGTCATCAGAAGGAACCAGAAGAAGTAAAGAGTAAAGATGAGAATCTATTTCTTATTCACTGTTATTTCTTAAGCACACTAAAATTCAGATTTTATTACCATTCAATGCAATTTATAACCATGTACTGTCAAAGTACTCCGAATTGTATACGCATCACATATAATTTAAAAGAACACCTGATTACAGGTGTGCCTCACTGACCGGATCTTCCTCAGCATCATCCCGTTTCTGCCCCTCAACCTTAATATGGTCAGTTAAGGTGGGCCAGCAGTGGCACATATTCCTCCACATGCAGCAACTACACTTGGATTCATACGTACCCCATCCCCAGGCAGGGAGAACGGAAACTACAACAACAAAATAACAGCTTCCACTCCCAGGATCCACAGCACTGAGAAAAGAAAACAAAAACAGAAAACATTATGAAGCACCCACCCTTATAATCTTCACTCAACAACAAAACACACACACACAACCGACTAGCCTCATAAACACTACACTAAAACAACAACCATAAACATCTGTATTTCCATTCCACCCTCAGTCACTAATGTACCCTTTTAGGGCTGAAAGAACCACCACACACTCAACCTCCACCTACACCATTTGACTAGCCTGCATAAACATCCTCCAAATCCAAAGTGAGCCTTTCAAGGCAGCCTGGGCCACTCTCTTGCATGTCCTCCTCTTTTCTATCCCACACACTCCAATTCGAGCAAGAAATGCACAAAAGGAATTGCCAATATACTGTATCCTCCACACCCTACCTCAAATGGCTGACAAGAAACTCGCCAACCCTTCTCCCAACACTCTGCCTCCAGCTCACTGCCTCTTTCCTCTCTTCCTCTCGTGCACCTCTTCAAAGTTCTCTTCTCAAAGTACTGACAATCCCCCCAAGATGACCTGCCTCGTTGCACCTGACCAGATGACAATGTCAGGCCACAACCTTGTCACGCAGATATCCTCCGGGAATACCAATTGTGGCTTTCGGTCTCCCACCGCCTGCCAATCACAAGCCTCTGACACACCTCTTGCCTTACACCTCCTCCTCCTCCTCTTTCCCCCTCTTACCGCTTGGCCCTCTTTGACAAACAACACACCTCTCCCATCGGCATCCTTCTACATCGGCCCCCTTCTCTCTTGATCTCATCACCTCTTGTTGCACCATCTCCACTACAACCGCCAGCACCTGATCGTGCCGCCACTTGTATGTTCCTGGTGCCAATGCGACAGAGCGTGCACTCAGTCTATGCTGCACCATTCCCAGACCTCCATACCAAGAGCAACTCTCCTCCTGCAGCAACCCCCACACCCTCAAGTTTGCTGGGGATGGAAGCACATCATACATTTCCCGCAACAGGAAATTCAACAATATTGGCTCCATCCTCCAAATCCCTTCCCACTTCAATATCCTCACCCGCACACCTTCCCACCTAGTCCAAGCACCTTGCTGTGCCTGACCGACTGCCTTCACATATCTCCCCTCCTCTTCCTTTCTTCTCACCTCCCTCTCAACCATCTTCCTCCTCTCTTTCACACATGCCTTTCCCCATCGCTCATGCTTCATCCACCCCAAGCCATGCTTCTCGTGCTGTGCGATCCCCACGACCTCCTCCTGTTACAACTGCTCCTCCATCTCGTCCACCTCTGCTCGTGCATTCCACTTCCGTCCTCCCTTCTTCTCTGGGAGAGCATTCTTTACCACTGCATCACTTGAATCCTGCAACATCATGAACTCCCGCACCCTCACCACCTTAAACTCCTCGGTTAATGATGTCAAGGGAAACTGGAGTTTTCCACCCTGACCATAAAAAGCATTTCTTCATCAAACAGCGTGGCGCTCCCAACCACCTCCTCACAAACCCACACACCACAACCTCCATCCACTCTACATGTCCAATCACAATATCATACATCATCAATGGCCACAATACTCGTGGCATCAATCCAAACTTCACCATACCTTCAACTTACTTGGCAAACCACATGCATCAATCCTCTTCAGACCTCTCAAAAGCTTGTTCCTCACCTCCTCCACCCTCCCCACATCATTCAACTCCACAGTATACCATCTTCCCAAACTCTTCACAGGGGCCTCCACCAATGATGGAACCACCTCCCTTGCCAGCTCAAACTTGTGACTGCAATCCACTACTCCTCGTCTCACCAAAATTCCCCATCGCATAAATCTTTCCAGTCGTCCCAGTACCTCTACTGCTGCATCAGCGGACTGTTGGACAACTGTCAGGTCATCCATGAAAGCAAACATTGCTGGCAACCTCTGACCAGGGGCTAGCTCCACTTCTTTCCCATGTCCACTCACTACACGTATCAACAACTCCATAACCAGCACAAACAAAATCGGGGAGATGGTACATCCCACCGGGATCCCCACTTCCAACTTCTGCCACTCTGTTACATAGGACTGTGTCGCAAACCGCATCCAAAACTGATCATAATATGCCATCAAAAAATCCATAAATCTCCGTGGTACCCAAAATAAATCCATGGAATACCTGATCAAGGCATGTGGCACTGACCCATATGCATTCTCCAAATCCAGACATACCACCGCCACATCCTTCCTTTGCCTCTTTGCCTCCTGTAACACTTGCCAGACCATTGCCGAGTGTTCAATGCATCCTGGTAATCCTGGTATTCCTGCCTTCTGCACAGAACCATCCACAAAACTATTCTCTCTGATGAAGCCTGAGAGCCATGCCGCAAAGACACCAATCAATATCTTCCAAACTCCATCGAGCAATGATATTGATCTAAATTGCTCAAGTGTCACAGCCTCCTCCTGCTTCGGAACATAAACTCCTTCTACCCTACCCCCATTGACTGGGCACCACTGCTTGCCTCCACAACACCTTCAAAGCCTTCCACAGATACTGCCTGATGCCTCCACAACACTTACACACCTTGTATGGCACTACACTTGGTCCCGGAGCTGATGCAGCTCATGCCTTCCTCAAAACTGCCTCCACCTCAGACATCTTCGGCTCCGACAAATCAAATGGAACACCTGGCTCCGTCGGTCTCACCAAGCCTTCAATGTCCTCCACCACTTCATCCATACTTGTCTGTTTACGTGACAGGCAGGTAATCTTCCAACTCTTCCTTCGGTGCCTTCAGTGAACCAGATAGACTTCCCAACATTTCCTTCACAAATCGAAAGGGATTCGTAAAAAAAACTTCCTGTTCTTCCTCTGCCTCTTCTACCTTCGCCTCTTCATCCTTCCCACCCTCTTCAACTTCACCAACCTCATTCTAGCCTGCTTCATCAACACCTCAAGTCCATTCCTCTATCCTTCACCCACCCTTTTTCATCTACCTGCTCAAACGTGCCTCATTCTCACCCCGCTCGACACACTCTTTCATTCCAAACGTGACACACACATACTCAAACACAATCTCATTCATCTTTCTCAATCTATTGTCCACCCTTCCTGCCAAACTCTCAAGCGCCCCACACACCACTTCCATCCATTCGCTCACACAATCCCCTTTCTCCCTATACCTGGCCATTTCACTCTCCTCCTCACATCTTTTCCCTGCTGAAGTACAACCCCAGGACATACAACACTGTGGTTTGCGACCTGGCTGTTTCTCCCGGTCAACTTACGTGTCCCCTTTTTGAGAGCACTGTGTTGTTGTACTTCCTTCTCACCCTCCTAACACAAACAGCTCATCCGGTTCTGATGAATTCTCAACCCTCCAGTTGACCAAAACTCTTGCACACACACACACACACACACACACACACACACACACACACACACACACACACACACACACACCTTACAAGACTCTCATGCCCCTCTTCACTCACACCACCACCCTCTTCTCGTCCAGAACCCATCCGACTGATAGATATGCAACACTCTCACTGACTGAAACTCGCGTCCACACCAACACGTCTCTCAACTCTGACATACCTCCACACGCACACCATCACACCATTGACCAACCTCTCCCACACGTTCATTCCCACATTCTTTCTGGCGCTGATGGACCCTCAACCCTCTAATGGATCCGAACTCATGTTCACACTGACCTCACCAGACTTGCTTGCATCCACAATCCATACTCGCTTGTCAAAATCACTCTGGGGGTTGTTATTCGTTTTATCCATCCATTTGGGCCGACCTTCCGCCCCACCTCTCGGAGAGAGAGCCCTTGGGATGTTCTCTATTCTTCACAAACACTAAGTTATTGGGTGCCACACAATCCATACCATGCAGCTTGGCAAAATGGCTTACAAGGCCATTTGCCCCGAGTGCTGTCTCTCCAGCGGCACCAGCCTATTCTTGGTCGCCACCCAGTCTTTCCTGGGAGTCACTGGTAGCACCAGCACAAACAATTTCAAAACACACCTGATCACAAGTGTGCCTCACTGACTGGGTCTTTAGTCGAAGCCAATATATATATATATATATATATATATATATATATATATATATATATATATATATATATATATATATATATATATATTGTTGCGGATCTCCAACGTCGACCTTCCCCCTTACAAAGGGGAGATGAATCCCCTTGTCTTTTATCTAGCCGACGCGATCCGGGGCTATCACGTTCCTTCCGATCAGCGCTGAATAGGGTGGTAGGTCGAATTAGTCCTATTACCTAATTACCAGCGCCTCCCGGGAAGCAAGGAAATAACCCCACCCAAACCATGGTTTTAGTGGACACGCTGAGCGATAGCGAGCCGCGATTCGGGCCGTTAACAGGAACTAACCCGATTGGAGCGGTTGTGATCGTGCCACGTTTACCCAATGGAGAAATCACTGAGACGGTCAAATTAAGAGGAAAACAGGAAGAACAAGTAATTTATTACACGCTTTGTACAATGAAGAAGAAGAAGAAGCAATGTACAGTGAAGAAGAAGATGCAGATACACAGGGCAGCCTTATACAGTCTTATACTTATCCCCTGGACACGGGCCCGTTCACACTCAGACTCAGACTCACACGGGGGTTGTAGATGGTCGGGGTTGCAGGTCCAGGGATGGCGTCCACAGCTCGCTCCGGTCCCCGACTCGTGCCCCGAAGGCGATGGTAGATGGCAGGCAAGCTCTCCGCGTGTCGTTGGCATGAATCGGACAATTATCGGGGGGATCGGTAAGCTGGGCGATTACACTGGCGTAGCCGCGTACGTAATAGATATACCGGCGCTTTATACGCGTTCCCAGTATAGTTCAATACAATGCGTTGCTTTCCCAAGTCCTCTGAAATGCGCCGCTCCAGCAATGCTTTCACAACGACAAGTCTTTTACACAGGGCGCTCTCCAATCAGGCCTCTTTCAATAGTCCTTCACAGTCCTTCCAATAAAGCATCTTTCCCAATAGTCCTTCACAGTCCTTCCAACAAAGCGCCTTTCCCAATAGTCCTTCACAGTCCTTCCAACAAAGCGCCTTTCCCAATAGTCTTTTGACGCTCTTCACTTGCGAGTCCTTTGGTAATGCGTGCCGCTGCGTCAGTCCTTCAGAGGGATTTGTGCGCGCATTTATATAGCGCTGCCCAGCGAACCCTCTGGAACCTCTAGCCACACCCTGTCAGGCGATGTCGCCTCAGCCCTGATTGGCTGGCGGCCCTAAACCGTCCCCCTGCTGCCGATCCAGATCTCAGCCTCGCTACCGCTCCACCCCCTTTTTGGGCCAACCTCGTGTCACTGGGCTAGTTCCAGCAAACCAGCAAACCAAGAGCAGCAAACGCTGCTGGTAGCCAAAGCGTAACAAACTGCGAGCATCCCAAGCATAACAAACTGCGAGTTGTCAAATGGGGCGCGGGATGGATTCTGCCCAACGAGGTGGAATTTGGAGGGTGAAGGCACAATGGAAGGAGCCCATTCCTATTTGTTTTACACAACGCAGCTGATAACTATTGGAAATGGCCTTATCTCACATATACTAAGAAATAACTAACGTTCTAAGGTGACCTACGTGTTGCATGTGGACTAACTATGGGGGCAAAACCTTTAACCTTTATTAATCAAATATGTACACTTTCTCAGAACTGCAACAATATATATATATATATATATATATATATATATATATATATATATATATATATATATATATATATATATATATATATATATGGTGCTGTGGATCCTGGGAGTGGAAGCTGTTATTTTGTTGTCGTAGTTTCCGTTCTCCCTGCCTGGGGATGGGGTACGTATGAATCCAAGTGTAGTTGCTGCATGTGGAGGAATATGTGCCACTGCTGGCCCACCTTAACTGACCGCATTAAGGTTGAGGGGCTGAAACGGGATGATGCTGAGGAAGATCCGATCAGTGAGGCACACCTGTGAGCAGGTGTTCTTTAAAATTATATGTGATGCGCATACAATTCGGAGTACTTTGACAGTACATGGTTATAAATTGCATTGAATGGTAATAAAATCTGAATTTTAGTGTGCTTAAGAAATAACAGTGAATAAGAAATAGATTCTCATCTTTACTCTGTGGGAGCTGTGCTCGCACGATAAAGCCTGACAAAATGGACGACACAGGAACGAAGTTTCACCGAGCTATTTATTTTAGCTCAACATGAAAGAACTCAAAAGCACTGAATCCGCCCATCGAACGGGCGGCAATTTATAAGGCAAACTCAACACACAAAAAGCCATGCCTCTCAGGCGGGGTGTGGTATGCAAATAGGTCAGCCACGCCTCTCAACGGGGCGTAGTATGCAAGACAAGTGTTCGCCCGGGAAAGGCAAGTCTGGACACGCCCGGGCGAGTCCGGACAAGTGACCGCTCGCCGGTTGCGTCATCGGCCGGTGCAAGGTAATTGTGCCATGCTTCCGGTAACTGCTACATGCGCCCCCCCCCCCCCCAGAATTAACATGCACCGGGAGAGTCAGTTTGAGGGGGGTCCTGGTGACCCGGCCGAAACGACCCCTGGCGATTCGTGTGGGGGTGGTAGGTGGCGTGGCGGTGGATGGTCGGGCGGGGGGCTTGGTTGACGGGGGATGGCCCCGTCGTGGAGGAAGGGCCAACCGTGGAGGTTGGTCGAGGTCCAAATGGGCCGGCTTGAGGCAGTCCACGGAGATGTGGTCCGGCTTGCTGCCGATGTCGATGATGAATGACTTCTCGTCCCTCTTCAGGACCCGGAAAGGTCCATCGTATGGCGGCCGGAGCGGTCCCCGGTGTGTCGTGCCGGATAAAAACGTACTCTGCAGTGCGAAGTGCTGGGGGGATGTGGGGTTGGGGGCAGCCGTGGTGGGACGTGGGCACGGGGGCAAATCTCCTGGCGGCCTCCTGGAGGACCGAGCATTGGCGAGCCGCGGACCAGGGGCCGGTGGCATCAGGGATGAATTCGCCCGGCACGCGCAGTGCCTGGCCGTAGACTAGCTCGGCGGTGGAAGCCTGGAGATCCTCTTTAGGGGCCGTTCGGAGGCCCAATAGGACACACTGGAGCCTGTCGGCCCAACCATCATCCTGGAGGCTGGCCCTGAGAGCGGCCTTCATCGAGCGGTGGAACCGCTCGCACAAGCCGTTGGCTTGGGGGTGGTAGGCTGTGGTGCGGTGAAGCTTGACCCCCAAGGCCTGGGCGACCGCGTCCCAAAGCTCGGAGGTGAATTGCGGGCCTCTGTCGGAGGAGATGTCCGAGGGGGCGCCGAAACGGGCAATCCAAGTGCCAACGAAGGCCTGCGCCACGTCGGCGGATGTTGTTGATGCCAGCGGGATGACCTCCGGCCACCTGGTGGTCCTGTCAACCATCGTGAGGAGGTGGGTGAAGCCCAGCGAGGAGGGAAAGGGTCCCACCAGGTCCACATTGACGTGGTCGAAGCACCGCGCGGGCATGTCGAATGGTGCCAACGGGGCCTGGGTGTGCCGGTGGACCTTCGCTCGCTGGCAGGTGACACAGGCATTGGCCCAGTCGCGGACGTCTTTACGGAGCCCGTGCCAGACGAATTTCGCTGCCACGAGCTTCTGTGATGCTTTCCGGCCCGGGTAGGAAAGGCCGTGGAGGGCATCAAAAATGTGCCGCTGCCATCCGGTCGGCACGATGGGGCGAGGTTGGCCCAAGGAAACGTCGCACAGGAGAACTGAGCCTGTGTCCTCAAAGGGGACGTCGGCCAACCGCAGGCCTGTGTCCGCTGTCCGGAGGGCTTGCACCGTGGGGTCGGCGGTCTGGTCGGCCGCCATGTGGGTGAAGTCCACACCCAGGTGGACAGCCGGACCGGGAGAGGCAATAGGCCACAGCATTGTCCTTGCCCGCGACATGCCGGATGTCCGTCGTAAATTCGGAAACGGCGGAGAGGTGGCTCTGCTGGCGGGCCGACCACGGCTCCATAACCTTGGCCATGGCGAAGACCAGGGGTTTGTGGTCCACAAACGCCGTGAACGGGCGGCCCTCCAAAAGATGGCGGAAGTGGCGAACAGCCAGGTAAAGGCCGAGGAGCTCCCGGTCGAAAGCGCTATACTTGCGCCCGTTAGGGTGAAGCTGCCGGCTGAAGAAGGCCAGTGGTTGCCAAGCCCCGTTCACCCACTGTTCATGCACGGCGCCCACCGCGTAGTCGGAAGCGTCCGTGGTGAGGGCGATGGGTGCGTCGAGCGCCGGGTGTGCCAGCATGGTCGCATTGGCGAGGGCCAGCTTCGCGCCCGTGAACGCCGCGTCCCTCTCTGTGGTCCAGGCGACGTCATGCTTGGCCGGCTTGCCCCGGAGGGCTTTGTACAGGGGGCGCATGAGTTGGGTGGCGTGAGGCACGAACCGGTGGTAAAAATTTACCATCCCCAAAAAATCCTGTAGGGCCTTGATGGAGCGGGGGCGCGGGAAACTTGTGACTGCCTCCACCTTGGTAGGCAGCGCGACGGCCCCGCGCTTCGTGATGCGGTGCCCCAGGAAGTCGACGGCCGTTACGCCAAACTGGCATTTCGCCGGGTTGATGATGAGACCGTGCTGGCCGAGGCGCTCAAAAAGTGTGCGCAGGTGGATGAGGTGCTCCGCCCGGGAAGTGCTGGTGACGAGAATGTCGTCCAAGTAGACGAAAAGGAAGGTGAGGTCGCGCAGCATGCTGTGCATCAGCCGTTGGAAGGCCTGGGCCGCATTCTTAAGGCCGAACGGCATGCGAAGGAACTCGAAGAGGCCAAAAGGTGTAATTACCGCTGTCTTCGGCACGTCGGCCGGCCGGACAGGTACCTGGTGGTAGCCTCGAATGAGGTCGACCTTGGAAAAGATCACCCGCCCCACCAAACGGGCGGAAAAGTCCTGTATGTGTGGTATCGGGTACCGGTCGGGGGTGGTGGCGTCATTGAGGCAGCAGTAATCGCCACATGGTCGCCATCCGCCACCCGGTTTGGGCACGATGTGCAGGGGCGAGGCCCACGCGCTATTCGAGCGCCGCACAATGCCCAATCGCTCCAGCGCGTCGAATTCTGCCTTCGCCACGGCGAGTTTGGCCGGGTCGAGGCGGCGAGCCCTGGCGTAGACCGGTGGACCTGTGGTCGGGATGTGGTGTTCGACGCCATGCTTGACGGCGACGGCCGAAAACGTCGGCTGCGTGAGGGCGGGAAACTCGGCGAGTAGGCGGGTGAAATCGTCCATGGCCGGGAACGCGCAGGCTAGCTTGGTCGGAGCAGAGCCGCTCAATGAGCAAGCGAGCGAGCTGAAGGTCTCCGCGTTGATGAGCCGACACCGTTTGACGTCGACCAAAAGCCCATGCGCGCAAAGAAAATCTGCACCCAGCAAGGCCATGGGCACGTTCGCCGTGATGAAATCCCACCTGAAGCGCTGGCCCCCGAAGCAGAATGCGACGCTGCGCAAACCGAAGGTGCGGATGGAGGAGCCGTTTGCGGCGACCAAGGCGGGGCCACACAGCGTGGCCTGTTTGTCCTGCACCGAGGCAGGTATCACGCTCAGCGGAGCGCCGGTGTCACACAAAAAACGCCACCCGGACTCTGTGTCCGTGATAAACAGAAGGCTGCCTGAATGGCCGATGCTCATGGCAGGCAGCGAGCGCCGGCCTGGCCGTTTCCCGACCCGCTGAAAGTGCACGGTGGGCGGCACGTTCTGGCCTTCTGCCCGAACCTGGCATGGTAATAGCACATGGTCCGCTCTGGTGGAGGCTCCGGCGGACGCGTCGGGTTCGGTCGATGGGGCGTCGCGGCGGCCGCTGCCGTCAGCGGCGCGTTCTCGGCAAGGTGGGGGCGCCGGTCGTGGCGCGGGCATTGCCACGGTCGGCCCAGGGTTCCAGGCGGCCGCTCCGACGTGTCGCCTGGCCGAGAAAAATTTATCGGCCTCCTTGGCCAGGGCGCGAGGTTCCGTGATGGGCGATTTAGCCAAAGCTAACCGTACCTGCCCGGGTAGCCGCCGGAGGAACAGCTCACGGAAGAGGAAGTTCGGGCTGTGGTCACCGAGAAGAGCAAGCATGTGGTCCATGCGTTCGGATGGACGGGCCTCGCCCAGCTCCGGGAGGTCGAGTAGTTGTCGCGCGCGTTCGGTCCCCATGAGTCCAAACGCACCAAGGAGTAGGCCTTTGAGCGCGCCGTATTTGTCGGCGTTCAGCGGGTGCTGTAGGAAGCTCAGGACCCGGGCAGCGGTAGAGGCGTTGAGCGCGGAGACCACATGGTGGTAGCGCGTTGTGTCCTCCATAATTTTCCGCAGGGCGAATTGAGAAGCCGCTTGAGCAAACCAGACGGCCGTGTGCGACTCCCAAAAGCCCGGGAGCTTCAAAGCTACAGCTGACTCCATCGCCGTGTTCTTAGAAAGGGGTCACCAATTGTGGGAGCTGTGCTCGCACGATAAAGCCAGACAAAATGGACTATTTATACCGGCGCGTTCTTTTAGACTATTTTAGAAATAGCCAGGCTATTTATTTTAGCTCAACACGAAATAACTCAAAAGCACTGAATCCGCCCATCGAACAGGCGGCAATTTATAAGGCAAACTCAACACACAAAAAGCCACGCCTCTCAGGCGGGGCGTGGTATGCAAATAGGTCAGCCACGCCTCTCAACGGGGCGTGGTATGCAAGACAAGTGTTCGCCCGGGAAAGGCAAGTCTGGACACGCCCGGGCGAGTCTGGACAAGTGACCGCTCGCCGGTTGCATCATCGGCCGGTGCAAGGTAATTGTGCCATGCTTCCGGTAACCGCTACAACTCTTTATTTCTTCTGGTTCCTTCTGATGACTCCAAAGCACTATTTGGTTTTCCATTACATTCAATGAGATGAATGCAGAGAGGTGTAAAACAACATTTTGGCGATGAAATGAGTGGCATGGTTTAAAATATCCACATCCATTCTTTAAATCCTCATACAAAAAGTTTAGACTGATTGATGCATTGAGGATGTGGATTGCATTGCGGTAAAAGTTGTCCTCCTCCAAGTGATTCGAGTCGGTCTTGATAGAACAGTAACGGTTACCCGAATGGAGAAGTTAAAAAATATGGCGTACTGCGGGTAACTCATCTCGGACGATAGCTTTCACTATTTTCACTACTCGACTGGAGTATCGGCTCTCGATGGAAGGGATATCACACCCCATAATTAATTAATTGATCGATATTGAGTGCTGAGGGCATTGCAACAAATGTTTATGCAATCAGCTACTGAACGCTCCAAGTTGTGCCAAGGTAAATCAAAAAGATAATACAAGAAACCATTTTTTCAATTAATTGCACTTGCATATGCATGTTGCTTACCTGTGACTGAGCATCAATTGCAAGCGGATGTGATGTCAGTAATTCTAAGAGTGATATAAACTGAAAAACGTCTTCAACTGTGTACAGCTGTGCTGTTAATGTATTCAAAGTACCAATGAAGAAGTTTAAAACCTGAAAATTGCAAATGGGAAAGCAACAATACAAACGTATCAGCAAGTGAAATCACCATGTGGATGGCTAAGTTGTTGTAAAATACTTGCATATTTCCCAAAGACCAATCACAGGTTTATTTGCACACATTATATTTTATTTATATTTCCAACAATTTAAAGGAGGGAGAAGTTGAATTTTCAACCAAATCACAATTGAAATGAGAAGTAATAGGCCAGACCAGCATACATCAGAAGTGCTCGCTCAACAATTCAAATGCTTGACGATTAAAATTCAACAGTAAACAAACAATTCAAGGAACAATTATTTCCAAATCAAATATTGTAGGACAATTTTGAAAACAACTTTGGTCAATTGGAGCTATAACTTATACTGTATCATATATATATATATATATATAGCAATTAAACACATCCATTTTCTTATACTAACTAACTCATTCAAATTGATTAAAATTGACTCCTTCCGAGAAAGAATACGCTGTACAGACTCTGCTCAAAGAAACAGATGATCCTTGATCAATACACACAAAGTTTGGGGCAGTTTGTAAAGGATACAGTGACAGTATTTTCTTGAAACAGTTTCCATGTCTTGGACTATAAAATTGGGGGTTAGTAAAGCCATAGCCAAAATAATTACAAAAGTCGTAATTATCACCAATTTGAATTTTTACCAAATCAAATAGTCTCCAGAACATATATCTATCCACATTATCAACTCAACAATAAGAGGTTGTGGATAAGATCATTCCATTTTTCAATGGATTATGCAAGATTGTTATGAGGCATGCTTTGTTCGAAAACAAAGAAGAAAAAGGTATAAAATGTCATCGCCCCCGTGGTTTTAGTAATTTTGCTGTGCGGAGTTAAAGGCCGTCAGTCGGCTATCTTTGGTCAGATTACAAAACAAAACCTTCTGCATATGTATACAACACAACAACATGCATTTTAAAGCCATTGTCCCTGCTAGAGCGGAGGTGAGCCTTGCGGTCCCCATGACAATCTTCTCCATTTTGCCCTATTTTCTGCATCTCTCCTTGTTAACCCCCTTGCCCGCATTTCTTCTTCGACCATCTTCAGCCAAGTCTTTGTCGGTCTTCCCCGTCCTCTTCTTCCTTCTACATTCATTTCCATCACTCTTCTCAACCAGTCACTTTCATCCTTCCTCAACACATCACCAAACCATCAACCCGTTTCTCTTCACAGCATCCGTCACAGGCTCTATTCCCATCATCTTTCGCAAACCATCATTTGTCTTCTTCTCTCTCAACAATACTCCACACATCCACCGAACCATTCACATTTCCACCCTTTCCAGCCTTCGTTGCTGCTCTACGTTCATTACCCATGTCTCGCTCCCATAAATCATAACACTTCTCACACATGCAGCATACACCTTTCCCTTCAGCTTCAACGACACTCCCCTCCTCGTCAGCACGCCACTCAGTTCCCGAAACTTCTTCCATGCACATCTCACTCTAGCAACCGTTGCCGAGTCTGATCCACCTTCTCCATTCAGCATGTCTCCTAGGTAACAAAATGTTTTCACACCTTCCAGTTTCACGCCGTCTCCAAGATCCAACTCAACATTTCCTCTATCAGCAGCTCCCTCTGTGCACACCTTACACTGGAATGTTGCTGCCACACTGGTTAATGACCCTCTCAAACCACTACATTTTTGATGAACCAACTCGGCACACATTGTACATTGAATGGAGTTCACTCCGACACCCTTCCTGCACACCGCACACGGCCACTTCCCAGTTCTTTCCACCTCAACACATGCTTTACCACTTGCCATCACCTTCGTTTTTCCGATATTCACCTTCAGACCTTTTGTCTCCATACATTCCTTCCACTTGTTCATCTTCTCCTTCAGTCCATCCATACTTACTGCAATCAACACCAGATCATCTGCATATAACAACTCCCACGTTAATCCCTCATTTATGTTCCGAGCCAGCACCCCCATCACAGATACAAATAGTAGTGGACTTAGTACCGACCCATGATGCACTCCCACCTTCACCTCAAACTCACCACTGTTCCCGTCCTTCGTCCTTACAGCTGTGCGCGCTCTTTTGTACATTGCCATCACTACTCTGATCAACCATTCCTCCACTCCTAACTTCCTCAATGCCCATGTCACTACTTCACGTGGAACCCTATCGAATGCTTTCTCCAGATGAACAAACCCAAGAAACAACTTCTTCCTCTTCTCCATGTACTTCTCCTGCAACTGCCTCAAAATAAAAAGCGTGTCTGTCGTTCCTCTTCTTGGCATAAATCCAAACTGCATTTCGTCAATCTTCACTTTCTTCCTTATCCTCTTCTCCAACACCCTTTCCAATACTTCATTCCATGCTCCAATAACTTTATCGCTCGATACGAGCCACAGTCCAGAGGGTCACCTTTCCCCTTGTGTAGAGGGACGAGGGTACTCAGTTCCCAATCCACTGGAATGCGGCCTTCTTTCACCACCAGATTGCAGATCTCTGTCATTCTCTTCACACCCCAATTTCCTGCTGCCTTCAACATATCTCCCACAACTCCCGTCAGCCCTCCCGCTTTTCTACTCTTCATTGCTTTTATCGCTTCCTCAACTTCCTTCTCGGTTATCTTCTCTGCTGGTCCTAAAACTGGGTTACTCTCTATGTTGCCATCCCATTCATTCTCTGTATTCAACAGCATTTCCGTATATCTTTTCCATCTTCATTTAATTCCATCTTGGTCCACAACGATTTGCCCCACTTCATCCTTCAAGCAACTCACCCCCATCACATCACACCTCTCTTTCGCTATCTGCTTTGCAATCCTGAATACCGCTCTCTGACCCTCTTCCAAATCCAAGTATTCTCCGAACATTTTCCTACATGCCTCCTGCACCTTTGCAACCTCTTTCTTTGCAGCCTTCTTGGCTGCCTTATAAATTCCATGCTCTGCCTTTTCTGCCCCCATACCCTTCCCCTTCTGCCACTCCTTGAACTTCTTCCTCTTCTCGTCAATCTTCTTTCCAACTTCATCATCCCACCACCATGTTTCCCAGTGCCTCAGTGGTCCTTTTGTCCATCCACATACCTCACCAACGGCTCCCAACAGACTATCTTTCATTGACATCCAACCACTTTCAAGCTCAACCACATCATCCTCGACCATACTCAGCCTCTCTTTTGATGCCTCCCTCACTGTCACCTCTTTCAACCTCCACACCTTCATTCTCGGTTGGTACTTCACTCGCCGAGCTCTCCTCGCACCTTTCACCCTTATGTCGCAGACAACCAAGTGGTTCTGTGAAACAGCCTCCTCCCCCGGGATCACCTTTGTGTCCCGGAGGTGCCCCCTATCTCGCCTATGCACCAGCAGGTAGTCAATGGTTGTCGTCTACCCACCTGACGTGTATGTAACAAGCTTATTATCCTCTTTCTGGAACTGAGTATTACAAATCAACAAATCAGCTCCATCAGCAAACTCCAAAATCCTTTCACCTTCTCCATTTCTCACACCATATCCGTCAGCCCCATGAACTCCCTCAAAACCGTCCATACTCCTTCCCACATGTCCATTTAGGTCTCCTCCTACCACAACAACTTCCTTATCTTTCACGTTTTCCATCAGCTTCTCTATTGCACACCAGAATTTGTCCTTCTCTTCATCGTTCCGACCAACCTGCGGAGCATATCCCGCGATGACGTTCACCAAGAGCTTTCCAATCATCATTTTCACCATCATCAATCTTTCACTCACTCGAGTCACACTCACAACACTGTCTACAAACTCCTCAGAAAACAGGACACCAACACCATTCACGCCTTCTGGGCACCTTTGCCACACAAACTTGTATTGCTGTCCCTGCCTACCCTTCACCATTCTCACACCACTTCCCTTCCATCTCGTCTCCCGCACAAAACATATGTCCACTCTTCTTCTGACCAATACTTCCACCACTTCTCCTGATCTCCCTGTCATTGTCGCTACATTCCATGTCCCAAACCTCAGAAACCGATCTCCATGTCGGGCATGAGACGTTTTGTCGTCATAAATGGAGTGATTTCCACCCTTGCTTCGATCGGGTTCCCCACCTTGAGTTTTGACAAGAGGGAGTGGGGTCCCCCACGGGGTACTTCGGGCTGTACCCTGCCCATATGTAGTTGTAATTGTCATGGTTCTCTTTTTGAGGCAATGTTTTTATGGCCGGATGCCCTTCCTGACGCCAACCCTTTTAGTCGCCTATTACGACATGCAGGGATACGGTGTACCTATTCTAAACCGGGGTACACACCGGGTATATGCATATGTATACTCTGCATATGTATACTTTCATGTATTGTCTTTGTGTCCAGTTTGAACAAAATCGGTCCATACATTTCCGAGAAATTGTAGGGGACACCTTGAAATAACAAAATGGCCGCCAGTTGGCTATCTCGGATCTGATCTAAAAAAAAAAATGGCGTGCATATGTAACCCATCATTCATTGTCTGTGTGCCAAATTTGAACAAGATCGGAAAAATGTTTGTCCGAGAAATGGTTGAGGGCGTGGTCAATATCGGGTTTTATTTACAACTGAAATGGACCCCAATCTCCCAGTCGGTCATCTTTGATCAGATCTCAAAATAAATTTAGGTGCACGTGTATGCCATCATGTACTCTGATTGTGCCATGATATAACAAAATCGGACCATGTATGTTCAAGAAATGGTTGGGGACACGTTTAAGTAACAAAATGGCTGCCAGTCGACCATCTTGGATATTATCTCAAAAGAAAATGGCGTGCACGTGTAAGCCATCATTATCTGTGTGCCAAGTTTAAACTAGATCGGTAAATGCATATCCAGGAAATGGTTGAGGACGTGTTAAACATCTGGATTTTTCGAACTAAAATGGCCACGAGTCGGCCAAATTCGATCGTATAGCGAAACAAAATGATGTGCACATCTATACCATCATTTATTATCTTTCATACCAAGTATGAACAAAATTGTTCCATACATCTCCGAGATATGGTTGCAGACGCACACACGCACGGAAGGACGAACAGACAGATGAGACCTAATCCATAATCCCCCGTTTCGGACTAAGTCAAATGGGGTATAATAATGGATTCAGAAAATGGAAGCAATTATGGTTGACCTTTTCACCTACTCGCCACCATCATACACAACATTTAGGAAGGGAAACATATGAAAATCTGTTAACTAAATTGTTACCAAAAAATTTCTTCACCAATATGTTTGTAAAGGTGTGTAATAACATGTGTTAAAATGTTGAAGGTCAACTCCCGTGGGAAACCCAGAAAAAAAGCTGTTGAATTCGGGTACCGAAAAATTATTTTCGAGAATTTTTATTTTTTTAAATCGGCCCTTAAGTAACTTATGAGGGGTCAAATACGGGTTTTTCATGATTCTGAGTTGATTGTTAACATTTATATTTCACCACAGACACTCCTTTGTGGAAAAATAATTTCTAAATATATCTCATTTTCTACTTTGCAGGACATGGAGTCTAGCAATATGGATGAAGACGTTACTCCACCTGTGCTCAATTGCTTCATCTGTGCACGCTCGGATACACCAGCTGAAAGGCTCATACAGGCAACTCCAAAGGGATACTCAACTTTATTGAAACAAGCAGAAACTGTCGAAAATGTTACTGTTGTGGAACGTATGAAGGAGGCTCAAAAGGAAGGAAAACTGAGGTACCACCAGAAGTGTAAAAATGATCTGTACAACAACTTTGTTGCAACCACCAAGAAGTCAGCTCAAGCATCAAAGGCAGAGAAAGAGTCATCAAAGTTGAAGAGAAGACGCACTACTTGTGAGTTCAGTTCATCAACTGGCTGCAGTTCTAGAAGATCACAGTCAGTTGACCTCCTGTATAAGGATGTATGCATTCTTTGCAACCAACCAGCCCAGCTCTACAAAAATAATCCAGCACAAGCTAGAAAGAAATACAGAGTGCCAGATAATTTGACTGCAGATACACTGAAGGCAAGCTTGCTGAAGACAGCACGGAGTCGCGGGGATGACTAGGGCACTGAAGTCACTGGACGCCTGGAAGGGATCAACGACTTGGTAGCAGAAGAAACACTGTACCATTTGCGATGCAAACTTATGTTTGCGAGAGGTGACAGTTTGTCCAAGACTGATGAGGAAGGAAAAAGGAAGAGAGGACAGAGGAGTATTGATGAGGAGCGAGAGGCAGTTTTTATTGAATTCTGCGAATGGTTAGACTCAGAATTAGAGCATGGGGTAATGAACATGGACCAAGTCCATGAAAAGCTGCAGGAGTTTGATCAGTCACCAGAGAAGAGCCTTTCTTATTCAAAGCATTGGCTAAAGATAAAACTTCTAGAGAAATACGAAGACACCTTGTATTTCACAACACAGGAAAGAAGGGCAGATGTACTCTGTCTCAAAGATGGCACCGACAATATTCTGCGAGAGCATCATGCTAATCTTGACCATGGAGATGAGAAGACTCAGATCATAAAGACGGCACTCAAGTTCATATCCAATGATATTGCCTTGATTGATTTAGGTCCAAAGTCATACCCCACCACACACAGTATGACTGACATCGATAGTCAGCTGACACTTGTTCCTGCAAGCCTTCAGATGTTCTTGAGACCGATTGTCAAGACAGACGAAAGAGTTGCCGTTTGGGGGCAGAATTTTATTAAGGCCTGTCGACCTCGGTCTGGAGTATTGCCACACCAAATGGGGCTTGCCATACAACTTGATCATAGATTTGGGTCAAAATGGATGCTCAACAAGTTCCACCGGCTGGGATACACTGAGTCTTACACGGAGACACAAAACTACAAATACTGCTTCCTTAATAGTAGGAGTGGAGATGATGTTCCAGATACTTCTGGCACTCTTGACAACATTGTGGAGGAAACCGATGAACAGATCAATGATGAGGTTGCGGTTGATGCTGCGCTTGAGGATCTATCAGTGATGACAGCCAAAGTGCCAGCCAGTGAAAGTGAATTGTCAAGTAATGATCAGGTGGTCTTTATGGAGGTTGGGGAAACAAACAATGCAGTCACTCAGTTTGTTGGAGACAATATAGATTTAAACATTGTCTCTATTCACGGAAACACTCCCTTTCACTCAATGGGTTGGATCGAAGTCACCTCTCCGGCACCACCTTTGCCAGATCCACAGACAACAGCAGCTTTCCCCCGGGTGAAGTTGAAGGCACTCGACAAAGCTAAGATCCTGAGAGGAACTGAAGTAAAGATTATTCCATTTACGAACAGGAAACAGATAGGAACGAACGCGATCATGTTTCTCCCCCTCGCTGAGCTTTCCTCCTCCCTGGCTCATAATCAGCCACTCCTCACTCCAGGTGACACACTCTGGGCAGCGAAGTAATTAGGTGTGCATGGGTATGAGCCAGTTCCAACACTGGACCCCACGGCTCCTGAGGAGCTATTGCAGTTCACGAGCTGTAATTGTCATGGAGATTGCAGCAACCGGCGATGCAGCTGCAAGAAGAATGGGGTCACGTGCATCTCGGCCTGTGGAGTCTGTGATGGCATTACATGCAGAAACTGCAGTCATGATGTTGTTGAGTCTGAAGAAGACATAGACAATGACTGTTGAAACTTCTGACATTGTGAATGAGAAATAACTCTTGAGTATTATATATGTATGTGAAATAAAAGCTACTTTGTGTGTAAATGTAAAAGTGAAAATATAAATGTTAACAATCAACTCAGAATCATGAAAAACCCTTATTTGACCCCTCATAAGTTACTTAAGGGCCGATAAAAAAATAAAAATTCTCGAAAATAATTTTTCGGTACCCGAATTCAACAGCTTTTTTTCTGGGTTTCCCACGGGAGTTGAACTTCAACATTTTAACACATGTTATTACACACCTTTACAAACATATTGGTGAAGAAATTTTTTGGTAACAATTTAGTTAACAGATTTGTGAAATATCTCATAAAATGCCCTTACTAATTGTCAAACCAGTCTTAACATTGTACAATTGAGGAGCGGCTAAAGCAGTTAAGCATTGAAAATTGTGTCCACAATTAATAAGGGGCGCATTCTAAATGTTCCAGGAAATGAGTATTCCGTTTGTACCCTTGAGTTGCACTTTTTAAATCATAATAACCTTAAATTTTACCCCAAAAATGTCAACCAGACTCGGTTGTGTAATCGTTAGAGCATTCACCGAGTCTGGAGGGTTGACAGTTTGAGCTCGACCTTGGGCGAATCTTACCAAAACTTAAAAACCGGAATAGGAAGTAATATGTGCTGCTTCCTTGCTTGATGTTCAGCATTTAAAAAAAGGAAAGAGCACGGACAAAACCATAGGTTGGAAACGCTATCAAAGGCTTTAACCCTTGGATGCAGTAATTTGGCCTCGGAGGCCCACAAGGTTTTTTTTGTTGCAAAAACTATGTTGTACAATTTTTTTTGGGAATGAGCCTCATTTTCACCGACTTTCATGTTGTTACACAAAATTCAGTGACATAAATAAAGAAAAATTTTCATTCAGGCTCGTGGGAAAATATTTTCTTCACTTATAACCCCAAAAATCCGACACTAATGCAGGCCTGGGGCCTTCCAGGCCCCGCATAAATGTTGTTGTACCACTATGTTATATCATTATTTTCTTGATATGAGCCTCATTATATGCTCCAATAACTTGGTTACAAATAATTCAGTGACAAAAATATGAAAATTTAAAAACTTTACATGAATACATTCGTGGGGCCTCCGAGGCCCAATGGCTGCATAGGTGTAGGATTTTTGACAGTTGTGGACATATACATTCTAAATAAAAGGATTAGTGCATCATTTTTTTTTGAGCAAATACTCCTCCATGAGCCTCAACGTTTTTGAGAAAAAAAGTTGAAAAACCAAGCACAATTTTTTTTTGTTGCAAAAACAACAACAAAAAGATTCATTACTTGTATGGGATTCTTCCAACTAATAGGATCAATGATTCACATTTTCTGAGCAAATACACATCCATGTGCATCGACTTGGATTGAAAAAGGATATTAAAGAAAAAAAATCTATAAAAACAAACAAACAAAAAAAAAACACGAATACATCCGTTGGGCCTCCGAGGCCCAATAACTGCATTGATGTAGGATTTTTGACGCCTGCATCTAATATTCTAAGAGTTAAGGGACCCAATGGCCTCCTCCTGCATCAAAGCTCCTTGTAAGCAAACTCATATCGCAGATTTTATGTCAACTTGGCCACACTCGTAGTGCCGAAAACCCTCTGCAGTTTAAAACGAAATAACAATATAAAACCACTATAACTAGCACAACATTTAGGGCATCTCAAAAAACCAAATTATGAAAAAATCTCAAAACAACGTTCATTCGTATGGAAAAGCATTCCTATCAAAGCCGACGCTCTGGAAGCCATCATGACAAATTTATAAAACGATACGTCCATCTTAACACAATGATCCATATTCTTGTCCAACACACTGGAATTCAAATAATAAGCCAGGAACAATTGTTCAAGGTGATGTCCTAACATCCCCAACACACCTCAGCACTCACCCACCCTCTCCTCACACTTGGCACCTTGGAAAAGGGACACGGAAAGGGTCACTTATACTCTTGCTTTGTGTTTCCGAGCACAATCTATTTCCTAGGAGTCACCATTTTGACCGAATCTTGATATTTCCCAATGCAGAGAGTGCAAGCGGCAAATTTGATTTGTCAAGATGACATAAAAATCAGATTTTGTTTAAAAAACTCCTAAACTGGAGGTTTATGAAGTGACAAGAAGGCGATTTGTGCACTACAATGTCCAAGTAAACAAGCATTCTGAGTATTGCGCTGCAATACATGTCCCCTACCGGCAGTGTGAATTATATAATTACCAACTCACGGTCTGAGGTAACTCGGCTAAAAATTATCCGATTTGCACCAAATAAAGTTCATGAATGGTTGCACAGACCCCTACTACTCAATAAAGGGAAAAGGAATGTAAATCAGAGTTAAAATAAGCCCGCAAGGTCGCTCCGTGGAGCGGCCTGCACGTATTGCACTGTGTGAATTATATAATTACCATCTCACGGTCTGAGGTAACTCGGCTAAAAATTATCCGATTTGCACCAAATAAAGTTCATGAATGGTTGCCCAGACCCCTACTTCTCACTAAAAGGGGAAAACTAATGTAAATCAGAGTTAAAATAAGCCCGCAAGGTCGCTCCGTGGAGCGGCCTGCACGTATTGCACTGTGTGAATTATATAATTACCAACTCATGGTCTGAGGTAACTCGGCTAAAAATTATCTGATTTGCACCAAATAAAGTTCATGAATGGTTGCACAGACCCCTACTTCTCACTAAAAGTGGAAAAAGAATGTAAATTGGAGTTAAAACAAGGAATATTAACAGCTTTGACTTACTGCACTCCAAATTATAGTCCGGAAAATTGTTGGGGAAATTACCAAAGTTCAAAGTGCCATAACTTTGTCAAAAATGATCGAAACGCCGTGAAGTTCGAACTTGATCTGTAACCTATCATGAGGAAACCATGTGCCAAGTTTGAAATCATTAGCATTAAGAGTTTAGAAAAAGAAGTCCGGAAAACTGTTCTTTGCGTGACGGACTGACAGACTGACAGATGGACAGACGGACAGACGGACGGACAGACTGACAGACGGAGGGACGGCGTGCAAACCCAAAGTCCCCTCCGGTGTACACCGGTAAGGGACTAATAATTTAAGTGAAATAAAATAAGGATTTTAAAGGCTGTAGAAAAGAAACCCTTTTTTCGGAAATTCACTGCCCTTGATGCATCACCTTATTTAACACATTAAATTATTTATTTGTGCCTGGTGTTTGTGTCCTTTTTACATCTCTAAAAACAGTACATTTCCTGTTTGGAATGATTTTCATGTTTGATTGACCGCCAGACAGGCCGACAGAGTAAACACGATCACCTCACTCATCTGTGCGCATGCGCAATCGGGACGAGATTCTGTTGTGCTGTGCACACACGACTCGATTGCCAGAGAGGTAGGCCACAACGCGTGGATACAAACAAGAGTCTTTATTAAGAGCTCGCATATCAGCACTGGGCGGGCTCGAGCTTAAAGCCCGCATACATGTCCCGAGGCCACGCCTTGCCCCCGGGCGTGGCCGATCGGCCGAAAGGCGGGGCATGCATTTCAGTTCCCCGCCTGGACGCTCGCGCCACCCACAGGTGCGCGGAATTATTAACCCTTGTGCCCGCCACACTGTACAATTTGCCAAATTCAGAGCCTAGGTGCCGTTAAACCACAGGTTCGTGTTCAGGTTCGTGTTCAGGTTCGTGTTCGTGTTCCAATTCATGTTCCGATTTGTGTTCTACGGTGTTCAAAATATCTAATTCAATTGGAATTGAGTCGTTGCTCAATCAACGAGTGACGTCAGTAGACAGACAGACACACAGACAGTGAGGCAATTGCTTAACCCCACTTTTCACTTCGCGTTAATCTTAACAATATTACGATATAAAAAGTTATCTGGGTTTTGGGTTTATTCAAGAGTCTCACTTCAGGATTATTCATTTCACTGATGAATGCTGAAACTTTAAGTAATTCCTGAACTGCAGACTTTGCATCCTGTAGATGTAACATGGTGGTAAAAGTACCAGTGCTCGACCTCATGTCATTGACATAATTATTGAGAAACTCTGGAGGTGGTGGAAGCACCTGCAAGCAACAACAAGAAAATGGATTCATCAAACTTAGTTATGACCAACACAAAAATGTACCTGCTGTTGTTGTTTTATTATGCAAATTTGATGACTTTATTATCTTCATAAATCTAGGTGACACTCACCTTGATACGCATGTCAACACTGGTGCATTGAACGAATTTGTCGCAAACTTTTATAACCACAGGAAGCAAATAGTCGTTTTGTGAATTCGCTTCAGGAAGGGATAATGGTGGTGTGATTGATTTCTGAGCACTGCTCAGTAAATACCTTGTGCCTCCTGAATTTGCAACAACTGTGTATCTTAGGTCAACACCGTCATCGGTAGAATTTCGATTTAGCTCATCACCTTCATCAAGCCAATTCTCACATTCAAACACAAACTGCGTTTGAAGGGCAACTCCTGTTGAAAATTGCAAAAACATGATTACGTATTTAAAGCAAGACAGCTTATTATAATAGAGCAAACGTGTATGGTTATGTCGTTATGTCGTCATGTTTATATGCGACGAAAACGTCTTCTTCTTCTTCAAAAAAAAATGAACATCCTCTTAATTAACCCTCTTAATTACGTTAAGACTGCTGAGACCCCTCAGACCTTTGATGACCCTTTCATTCCCCCAAGACCCTTCAGACCACCAAGACCCCTGAAGACCCAAAATACCCTGAAGATGCCAAAGACCCAAAACACCCCAAAGACCAAAAATAGCCTTCAAGGCCCTGAGGCTCAAAAAGACCCTGAATACCCAAAAACCCAAAAGACCCCGAAGACCCAAAGCACCCCGAAGACCCAAAACACCCCGAAGACCCAAAACACCCCAAAGACTCAAAACACCCCGAAGACACAAAACACCCTGAAGACCCAAAACATCCTGAAGACCCAAAAGAGCCCGATGGCCCAAAATACCCCAAATACCCTTAAAGGCCAAGAGGATCCAAAAGACCCTGAAGAACCAAATGGTGCCGAAGACCTAGAAGTCCCAAAAGACCTCGAAGACACAAAAAGACCCTTAAAGATCCAGAGGAACCAAAATACCCTTAAGACCCAAAAGACCCAAAACACCAGGAAGACCCAAAAAGACCCCGAATAACCAAAACACCCAAAAGACCTAGTAGACCCACAAGACCCCAGAGACCCAAAACCCCCTGAAGACCCCAAAGACCCTTAAAGACCATTTAGACCGAAAATACCCTTAAATACCCCAAATAAGCAAAACACCCAAAAGACCTAAAAGACCCCGTAGACCCACAAGACCCAAAACACCTTAAAGACCCCAAAGACGCTTAAAGACCATTTGGACCCAAAATACCCTTAAATACCTCGAAGACTCGAAATACTCCAAAGACTCTTAAAGACACAGAGGAAACAAAAGCCCCCAAAGACCCTTATAAGGCCCAGAGGATCCAAAAGACCCTGAAGACCCAAAACACCATGAAGACACAAAAGACACCGAAATGGTCAAAGATGACTATCCCTCTGAAACGACGTGTGGTGAGGAATGCGGAGCGTGTACGCTAGTAGTTACAATACTCCATATGTTTACACAAAATCATATAACTCATTGTAGCACCTCACCTCTTTTCCTCCACCACCGAAGGTGGATGGATGTTATGTTTTCACCCCTGCCTGTTTGTCTGTTTGTTTGTCTGTCTCTGAACAAGATATTTCAAAACGTTGTGGACGGATTCGGACGAAATTTGGCAGAGATGTAGTGTATGTGACACGGACGAAATTATTCGATTTTGGTGAAGATCCGGATCCGGATAGGATAATTTTTTAAGTCATTCGTCACCATTGAGTGATAGGGGCAAAAGCGATATTTATCAGGATATCTCAAAATGTTATGGACGGATTTGAATGAAACTTGGTGGACAGGTTGTGTGTGTGACAAGGACTAATCGATTCAATTTTGGTGAAGGTCTGAATATGGATTCGGATACGAGAATTATTTAATTTTTAAGTGATTCTTCACCATTGAGAGATCGGGTGAAAAGTGATATATAACATGATATTCAAAAAAGTTATGGACGAGTTATGAATAAACTTGGGGGATGAGCTGGTTAGGTGACAAGAACAAGCCGATTAGATTTTGGTTCAGGTCGGAATCCAGATCCGGCCTATCAGTGGGATACAAAACACAGACTGTTCAGCCTGGCGGGGGTATGCGCTCTACCGGGTGCCGTTCTAGTTTCCCAATGTAATTTCTAGTTTCCAAATGTAATGGTAAGCTCCTACAATCGACAGTTGTGTATTTGCAATAAGTTGGTTGCAAAAATACTGCACAACACCAACACTTTTGTGTACAATAATCTGGAATTTGTATTTTTCTATACTATCTGTTTGAAATGCAATTAAAGATCTGATTAACAACGCCGCTCTTTAAAGGTTTGCAAAAAAGCTAGATCTTAGCTCACAATACAAAGAAAATACCAACCCAAAGCTGGAGCCACTGAACATGTGCGGTTGTATGGCGAAAGGTTGACGTTCACAGTAATGGATGCAGACGCAGAATCTGAGCCGACAGACACAAGAGCACTGATTATATATGAAGCACCTTCAGTCAATGCACCAGCTTTGATCACCAAACCCTGAGAAGTAATTCCTGCACACAAAAATCAGTACATGTGAAGCATGTGAAGGTAAAAGAATATTCACAAGAGCACATTGTGGTCGGCTTTGAAAAGTAATCGCCTACATTTAAAAATGAAACGATCAATTGAAACGCAAATGGTCTCGTGAAACACAATTGGCCAACTGTTTGTCCGAGATACAGACATCCTGATCCACAAAGGTTCTCACCAATGAAGTTGGGTGAGTCATTTTTATTAAACGCTTCAAATTGGGAAATGTCAGGCCAGTTGCATAACAATATTGATACAAAATCTAAGCTGATGGAATGGTGAAGAGCCAAAAGGTAAAATAACAGCATACCAAGAGTAGGGCCACAGACACAACAACACACCAAGCCATGTGAAAGGAAGAATCACATGATAGAGGGAGAGAGAGAGAGAGAGATTTCATTCCTTTTTCTTGAAGGAAAAACCTTTTCCACCAACGCAGACAGGTAAAAAAAATAAATTTACAGGTCATGAAATCATTTGTACAAACACAGACGGTTCGAAAAAATCATGGATGCAAATAAATACAGACAGCAAATAAAAATTGATATATACAGCCATAAAAAGTACAATTTTGAAACATTTCACATTAAACCAAATAAGAAAGCAATTCTATATTAACAAGTTTACTGTAAGGACTCCGTCAGTTAAACTGCACAAGGAACGCCGAACACACCATCGTTTCTGGAAGTTCCCACAGTTATCAAAAGACAATTCTAGGTTCAGACGAGACGACACCAAGGACCTAAAAAAAGACTAAAGCGTCATCCACTGGAACAACACTGTTCCGGATTTTCCTCTTCCTGGACACATATAGAGCAAGTTTTGCCTCAGAAATTAAAAAGTTGGCTTAAAAACATTCATACCTACATCTGGGTTTAATACTAAAACCAAATATAAAAACACAATGTGTAAAAACCAACCCCAACCCTTGAATGACATGCGATAAAACAGTAAAAAGTGGTGTCAATCTTGGGCATCCAACAAAGGCATTTAAAAGAGTTTCCTGGGCATCACAAAAAGGGCACTTTTCAAGGACATGTGGACACATTCGGTGTATTAAAACATTTGAGGGTAAAATGTGATGTGCCAATCACCACTGCAAGTCTCCGGAGCGTTTGGCAACTGGTACCTTGTACATAACAAGCCAGTTGACAGAGGATTTTCCCATCAATTGAAAAGAGGTGAAACCTTGAAAATGAAGCAAAAGCCCTTGAAAGGATATAGATCCAGGTAAATCAGCATAGGTAGATGCTCGGCTGTCGTGATAGGGAATCTAGATGAAATAAGTTCTGTAGCCCGAATGTCGGATTAAGCTTGTATCTTTGTCCCCGCCACAAGGGGGCGGGGAATGCGAATTAGTTCAGGGATTATGGGTAATTCCCTTGTGTGTCGTTCCCTCGGTGAGCATCCCAGTATCCCTTATGGCAATACATCCCGTAGACATTAGATAGGCCCATTAGCGCACCACACATTAAATAATTCCCCGCCGCCACAATGACTTTGGAAGAACCACGGGCGTGAGGGGCGCGTCCACTAATGGAACGCCTCTCGCTTCCCAGATCGAGGGCCACGTGGTCAGGAGAACCTCGTCCCTTCTGGTTGCCTTGCCGTCCCACCGTGAGCGCTGGTCAGGGTGTACTTCAAACTAAGCTTAAGTGTCAAGTGTTAAGTTCCTCCTTGCCCTCGCAAGGGAAAGGCTAGGGTCAAGCTCTTCCAAATTTCCAAACACTAGAAATTGGACGTCTCAAATTAATTAATTAATTTGTTAATGCATCTCAGTCGCCCGCGACCTCTCTAGCGCGGGTGTCGAACCAGTTCATAAGCCGTTGGTTCCGCCGTAGCACGCTAACGCGTAGGCTCGCGCGTCCCTGGTCCGCCGGGGCTCCGCGGGTGTCCTACCGTGCCTGGCGCCGCTATTCTCTCGACTTCCGGGAGTAGGTGCCGGTGCCCGGGGACGGATTTCGCTGTCTAAACATGGTAGCGCTAGGCCAGTGGGACCGCCGGGACCTACGTGCGCTCACAAGGTGTTCTACGCGTGGGCGGCAGTATCAGACCGGGGTGCCCAAACGCTCCCCGGCTAAAGTTCATCCTGATGCACCCACATTGTGCGGACAAACCCCACCAAGTCGAGGGCCACGTGGTCAGGAGAACCTCGTCCCTTCTGGTCACACTGTGCCTATCGGCCGGCCTCGAAGACCGAAATTGTGTCGGCTACCGATCCTTCGGGTTCGTAACTATGCGACCCCCCCCCCCCCTTCCCACGCCTCCTGCCTCCAAGCCCTCTCCCTCCCACAGTTCTCCCTGCTCTCAAATGTTGTGGTTGTGTGCTTCCCCTTCTCTCCCCATCTTGTCTTCCGCTCCCTCTTTTTGTATATTTTGTTTGTCTGGTTGATTTGTTTGTGAAATAAATGTTAGCTCTTTACGAGCCTCGATTCAGTATACAAAAAACAAACAAAAAACCAACAAGCAATAGCCACGTCCAAGAGAACGTGTGATTGGTTGGGGTAATAAGCTGGCAACTGATTGGTGAAAGGAAGGTGGAAGGAAGCGGCACACTGATTGGCCACCGACTGTTGACACCTCGGCCAATCAGTGCGGAAGGCGCGAACATTTGGCCAATCAGTGCGGAATGCGCAAAACGACTACTTAGAAGCAGGTTGCTGATTGGAGGACAAGCGCCGGTGATGTCAGAAGGCGCAAAAGACCACAAAGAAACGAGGCACTGGTTGGGAGAGAGGAGGGCTGACGTCACACCGTGACTGACAAAACGACTCGCTCAATGGCATTTTCTCTCTTCCCTGGGCTATCTTGGCTGTCTCTTCGCTGGCTGGCTGGCTCATCGCTCTCTCTTCCCTCACGCTCTTCCCTCGCTTCTCTTCCCTTGGCCTCTTGCTCCTGACTGTCCCTTCGTGCTGGGCCTTCTCTCTTTTTTTTTTCTTTTTTTTATGTTGGAGTCTCCAGGCACGGACTATGTAGCCCTCATCGAGGCCAGGCCTTAAATAGAAGAGCAGAAAAGTTTATGATAAAAAGTGTGTGATGTTTGTTTGTGAGAAAGAGAGAGTGAAGCTTGCCCGGTAGCGATAGTTTGAGTGAGACAGAAAGTAAAACCAGCAATCATGACATGGAGAGTGTAAGATGGTCAAAATACATGGAACCCATGTCACTGCTAATAATTCTGCCAATATTAATGTTCTTGTTCTTTTTTTTCAGATTTGAAGAGAGGAGACCATAACAACTAATAATTATCAATCAAAATGCCTTGGACAAAGGAGGAAAAAATATTTTGCGTCACTACTTATTTGGAGACGAAATCATTCAAAACAGTGCAAGCAAAATTTCGCAGGAAGTTCAACTTCAACAACTATCCCTACAAAAACCAAATTTGTCGTTGGGCACACAAATTTCAAGCCACTGGATCAGTAAACAACCTCAACAAGAAGGCAGAAACACCCAGTTCTGGCAGGAAGCTGACTGCAAGATCTCCTGACCATGTGAATGCGGGGAGACATTCTGTCGGAAGGAGCCCGAAAAAGTCCATCTGAAGACGTAGCCAAGAGCTGGGTCTTTCACGTGCGTCAGCGCAAAGAATCTTGATCAAGGATCTTCAGCTGTACCCATACAAGATCCAGATCAAGCATAAACTCACACCAGCTGACATGGCAAAACGTGTTGTGATGTGCCGGGTGGTTCGAGAACAAGATCGAAGAGGATCCTGACTTTCTTGATGATGTTTGGTTCAGCGACGAAGCACACTTCTTGCTCTGTGGGCATGTCAATAGCAAGAACTATTGACATGTTCTTGTCAATAGCACACAAGCCCCAGACGAGGTGCTTCAGAGGCCCTTGCACTCTGTGAAATGCACGGCCTGGGTGGCCATCTCAAAACATGGCATAATCGGCCCGTTTTGGTTTGAAGACGCAGACGAGGAGGCAGTCACTGTCACAAAGGAGCGTTACATTGTGGTGCTCAACAAGTTCTGGAGGGGACTTGGGAGACGTCGTTGCGTGAATCGAGATGTGCAATGGTTCCAACAAGATGGGGCAACTCCACATACAGCCAACATCACGATGGAGTGGCTGGACCACCGATTCCCTGATCGGCTGATCAGCAGGCGCCACGAACCCGAGTGGTCTCCGCATTCACCCGATCTGAACCCCCCAGATTTTTTTCTCTGGGGGTTCTTGAAGGACCACGTGTATGAGAATCGTTCTCAATCCATTTCTGAACTGAAAGTGGCCATCACCCAGAAGATTCGTGCCATCAGGAAGGAAGAGTGTGTCAGGGTGATTGACAACTTCGCTCGTCGGCTTCAAGTGTGTCTAAGGCGCGAAGGCGGTCATTTGGAACATGTGCTCTAATAAATGTATCCTTTGAGCTAGAGACCTCAAATCTTCAGTTTTTTTATTGTTATCATATCAGCTTCCAGGAAATGTAATCTTTTTTGGAGTTTCTTGTCTGAGTAATAAATTATTATCATGTTAATGGATTCCATCTATTTTGAGACACCCTTGTACTACCCTGGGCGGTTGCTGTCTACAACCTACTACCTAAAAATCTACCTACTACTTACTACCGGGCATTGCCCGGGTTCTTTTTGATTGAATTTACTACTATAATTCAGCTTATACTCGCGGCTGTGGAAGATTGACTACTATAATTCAGCTCAGCCTTTAATTGCAAAATGGGCCCATCCCGGCTGAGGCGGCCTCGACCGGCCTCGCCACCAAGCCTATAACCTTCCTGGGGCCTGTCCCGGCATTTTTAGTTCTTTTTGAATGAATTTACTACTATAATTCAGATTTTACTTGCAGCCATAGAAGATTGACTACTATAATTCAGCTCAGCTTTTACTTGCGAAATGGGCCCAGCCCGGCCGAAGCGGCCTCGACCGGCCTCGCCACCTAGCCTATAACCTTCCCTGGGCCTGTCCCGACATTTTTAGCTCTTTTTCAATGAATTTACTACTATAATTCAGCTTTTACTCATTACAAATACATTTCTCATTACAAATAAGGTCTCACGAGATCTCGCGAGATCTTTGTCGGCAAGGTCACGTCTTTTCGAAGCTGTCCATGTGCTCACGCTTTCGAAGTTAAGTAATTTTTCACAATTGTGTTTTTGTCGAAACTGTATCTATCGTTCGGTGTGTGTACCTATAGTGTGTCTTTAGTAGGATTCTCGGTGTTGGTTTTTCATACATGTATACAAAATCGTCGGTTAATTCGTGTCGCGTATTTTGAGGCCTAGTAGGCTACCGTGTCCGACCTTGAGGCTTTGTTTTTCTCTCAGTGGTCTGTCGATTGTGCTGCAATTACTTTTGTTCTCTGTTTTTGACCTGGTCTTTCACCCCATATTTCCTTGTTTAAAATCTCAACACAAAAAAAAAATAAAAAAAATAAATTCCTTCGCTGTTCTTATTCATTGTTCTTATTCGTTTATTCGTTGTTCTTATTTGTTCGTTCGTTCTTCGATCACGTGTTTCAACCCCATTTCCATTTTCCATTTCCCCAGATAGTTTTCACTGCTCAATTTAAAAATGTTTCAACTTTCCCCTGAAGAACTGTATTCTGTCGTATATTATAACACCTTTTTCTTCTTCTTCTAAAAAAGGATGCTTTTGACTTGCTCACCAAATCTATTCATTCCAAAAAAAAATTCCATCTCTTACAGTTCCTCTTTTCTACATTCCCGAAACTCTCCTGCACTCCACCCCTCCTTCAGCATCCTCAAACGTATTTTTGACTCGAAGGTCACAAGAAACACATTTTGCAATAAATGTTCGTTTCCCATTAATCGTACACTTTCTAAAATCCAATCTCACCCCTCCCCTCCAAAACCTCCCCATCACCCCTTCCCTCCAAAATTTCCCCATCACCTCTCCCCTCCAAAACTTCCCCATCACCCCTCCCCTCCAAATCTACCCCCTTGCCCCTCCCCTCCAAATCTTCCCCATCACCCATCTCTTTCAAATCTTCCCCCTTGCCCCTCCCATCCAAATCTTCCCCATCACCCATCCCTTTCAAATCTTTCCCCTGGCCCCTCCCCTCCAAATCTTCCCCATCACCCCTTCCCTCCAAAACTTCCCCATCACCCCTCCCCTCCAAATCTTCCCCATCACCCATCCCTTTCAAATCTTCCCCCTTGCCCCTCCCCTCCAAATCTTCCCCATCACCCCTTCCCTCCAAAACTTCCCCATCACCCCTCCCCTCTAGAATTTCCCCATCACCCCTCCCCTCCAAATCAACCTCCTTGCCCCTCCCCTCCAAATCATCCCCATCACGTCTTTTCGAAGCTGTCCATGTGCTCACGCTTTCGAAGTTAAGTAATTTTTCACAATTGTGTTTTTGTCGAAACTGTATCTATCTTTCGGTGTGTGTACCTATAGTGTGTCTTTAGTAGGATTCTCGGTGTTGGTTTTTCATACATGTATACAAAATCGTCGGTTAATTCGTGTCGCGTATTTTGAGGCCTAGTAGGCTACCGTGTCCGACCATGAGGCTTTGTTTTTCTCTCAGCGGTCTGTCGATTGTGCTGCAATTACTTTCGTTCTCTGTTTTTGTCCCGGTCTTTCACCCCATATTTCCTTGTTTAAAATCTCAACACAAAAAAAAAAAAACCAAAAAAATTATATTCCTTCTCTGTGCTTATTCGTTGTTCTTATTCGTTTATTCGTTGTTCTTATTTGTTCGTTCGTTCTTCGATCACGTGTTTCAACCCCATTTCCATTTTCCATTTCCCCAGATAGTTTTCACTGCTCAATTAAAAAATGTTTAAACTTTCCCCTGAAGAACTGTATTCTGTCATATATCATAACACCTTTTTCTTCTTCTTCTATAAAAGGATGCTTTCGACTTGCTCACCAAATCTATTCATTCCAAAAAAAATTCCATCTCTTACAGTTCCTCTTTTCTACATTCCCGAAACTCTCCTGCACTCCACCCCTCCTTCAGCGTCCTCAAACGTATTTTTGACTCAAAGGTCACAAGAAACTCATTTTGCAATAATAAATGTTCGTTTCCCATTAATCGTACACTTTCTAAAATCCAATCTCACCCCTTCCCTCCAAATCCTCCCCATCACACCTTCCCTCCAAAACTTCCCCATCACCTCTCCCCTCCAAAACTTCCCCATCACCCCTCCCCTCCAAATCTACCCTCTTGCCCCTCCCCTCCAAATCTTCCCCATCATCCATCTCTTTCAAATCTTCCCCCTTGCCCCTCCAATCCAAATCTTCCCCATCACCCATCCCTTTCAAATCTTCCCCCTTGCCCCTCCCCTCCAAATCTTCCCCATCACCCCTTCCCTCCAAAACTTCCCCATCACCCCTCCCCTCCAAATCTACCCCCTTGCCCCTCCCCTAAAAATCATCCCCATCACCCATCTCTTTCAAACCTTCCCCCTTGCCCCTCCCCTCCAAATTTCCCCATCACCCATCCCTTTAAAATCTCCCCCCTTGCCCCTTCCCTCATAAACTCCCCCCACACCCTCCCCTCCGAGACTCTCCCTCGCTCCTCCCCTCCCAGACTCCCCTCTCACCCCTCCTCCTCAAAGCGTCCTCCCCGCTTCTTCCCCCTTCCAACTTTCACCTTCATCTCCCCCAACCTTCTGCCTCGCTCTTCCCCCCCTCAAATAACACCTCACTGTGCCTCACCCAATTACCATTAAACCTTTTGTCCGCCCCATTCTTCCCTTTCTCCAAGCTATTCTGAAATATCTGACACACCTTCAACAGCTCTCCCTACCACTTCCTCCTCTTCCACATCTTACGCTACCCCTCCACCCCCCCTGTTCTGTATCCGATGCTCCCCCTTCCTCTTCATTAACGGTATGGACCTCAAACATCCAGGGCCTTCGCTCAAACCTGACTGATCTCTCCATACAGGTTGCTTCTGACAAACCAGACGTGATCTGCTTAACAGAAACTTTCCTCCTTCATGATGTCTCTGATTCCTTGGTATCTCTCCCAGGTTACTCCCTCCTTCGGTATGATAGACCTGAGCCTCGTCCTGGAGGTGGGGATGCTATCTTTATAAAAAAACCTCTCTTCCTCACTCGCCCTGCACTGCCCTCTCTCCACCTCACCCCCAGGAATACCTTTGGCTACGGCTTCCCCTTCGCTCCCACCTTTTGTTCATATGTGTGTTGTACCGTCCACCAAACAGTGATGACTCCACCTACATCTCGCTGTCTGATAATATGGACCAACTTCTATCGACCCATCCCAACTCTCTCTTCCTCATATGTGGTGATTTCAATTGTCACCATGCCAGTTGGCTGGGTGTGGGTTCCCTCTCTCACCAGCCATGGCTCCTCAGCAAAGGACTTCTGCGACTCACTGGGACTGACACAATCTGTCAATTTCCCGACCTGGCTCTCAGTCAACGGAGCATCTTCTCTTCTGGACTTGGTTATGACTAACTTCCCTGAAAATGTCTGCTGCTCTTCTTCTGCTCCAATGGGCTCATCTGATCATGTGCTTGCTAAAGTGGACATCTCTCTGACCATTCTCAGAGAGCCTCCTCAGCGTCGACGAGTCTGGCATTTCACTCAGGCCAACTGGCACGGTCTTCAAGCAGCCATCAATCATTTGGACTGGTCTCCCATTCCTACCACCTCTGACATCAACTTATCCTGGGAATTCTTCCAAAGTAAATTGCTCTCTCATGCACAGATTTATCCCATCTCGTCTTCAGTTGTCATACCCTTCCTCCCGTCCATGGTACATGGATTCTTGTGGTGAGGCTGTTGCCCAGAAACAACTTGCCTTCATCTCCTGGAAAGCAAATCCAACGGAAGGAAATCTCATTTCCTTTCACATGGCCCGAAACAAGTGTGTGTCCACCCTCAGGAGAGCGAGGAAACAATATCTCTCCGTTCTCAAGACCGAACTCTCTTATCTGTCTTCCTCTTCCAAATCCTGGTGGCATCTGGTCAAATCTGCTTCTGGTGTTTGTTACCCCTCCATCCCCTCCCTCACCTCAAACGGCTACACGGCTGACTCCACACGTGAAAAAGCTGAATGCCTCAACTCTGTGTTTGCCTCTAAATCTTGTGTCCCAAACCCATCCCTCTCTGTACCCACCGTACCCAGTCGTACCCAGCTGCTTCTGGACTCTGTGTGCTTTCCTCCTGACAAGGTGGAAAAGTTTCTGTCAACCCTCGACTCTGATTCTGCAAATGGACCTGACGGCATCAGCCTACGGGTCCTAAAATCCTGTTCTTCCGCTCTTTCACTCCCTCTCTCTGTTCTCTTCACCCTCTCTTTTGCTCAAGGTCATCTGCCATCTGCTTGGAAATCAGCCAACATCACCGCTTTGCACAAAAAAGGTGCAAAAACAGATCCGAGCAACGACAGACCAATCAGCCTTCTCCCAATTATCAGCAAAGTCATGAAATCCATCATTGCTTCGGATATGAAATCTTTCCTCTCCTCCAATGGCTTGATCTCTGATCATCAATTTGGTTTCAGACCTGGTCACTCTACTCTGGACATGCTGCTTCTGCTTTCTCAACAATGGATGGAAATCCTCAATGCCAAACAGGAAATTAGAGCTGTCTCCCTTGACATATCAAGTGCCTTCAATACGGTCTGGCACCCTGCTCTGCTCACCAAACTCTCCTCCGTTGGTATCCATGGAAATCTCCACGCATGGCTGGCGGACTTCCTCTCTAGTCATAGTCAATGTGTGGCCCTGAATTGGTTTCTCTCATCTCCTCTTCCTGTTCAGGCTGGAGTTCCCCAAGGCAGTGTTCTAGGCCCTGTGCTTTTCCTGGTCTTCATCAATGATCTCTCTAACTCTCTTGAAAATCCTCTCTATCTCTTTGCTGATGACTCTACTCTCTGTCGCTTCATTCCTCATCCCTCAGATCGGCAGTCTGCAGCCTCCACACTCTCTGCAGACCTGGACAAAATCACAGACTGGGCAAACAAGTGAAACATGTCTTTCAATCGTGACAAATCTCACACTCTTATGGTCTCTCCGAAACGACTGACTGGACAACCCTCCCATCCACTTTCTGAATAATCCTCTCCAAGATGTTCTGTCACTCAAGCTTTTGGGTCTCACTATCTGCCATGATCTTTCCTGGGAAAACCACATTTCAAATCTGGCCTCCAAAGCCAGTCGCCGACTGGGCATCCTCCGTCGTGCTTCCTTGGCACACCTGAGCTCCTCACCACATACAAGGCTTTCATCCACAGCTCAATGGAATACTGCTCTCCCCTCTGGGCTGGTGCTCCTGCCTCACACCTAGCTCGTCTTCACGCTGTTGAAACCAAAGCGTTCAGAATCATTGGAATCTCCCGCGATGAAGCTAACTCCAAGGGCCTTTCACTCACTCACCGCAGGCAGGTTGGTGGTCTTTCTGTCTTCTACCGAATCCTCTCCGGCCTTGCCCCCCCAGCTCTCTCTGGGCTCTGTCCCCCAAATATTCCGACAGGTCGCACAAGATCTGCCTGCAACCCTCTTATGGTTAAACTGCCAAAATCAAGACTCTCTGCTCACCTTCACTCCTTCATTCCTCTTTTCTCCCACCTCTGGAACAATCTCCCTCACTCTCTTCAATCCCACTCCTCCCTCCAGGTCTTTAAAACAGCTGTTCACCACCATCTCTTATCTTCCCCCATCCAAAACCTTGATCTTTTCTACCCCCGCTAATTTCACCCCAAATCCACTTTTTTGAAATACCAACTTCTGTCCTGGAAGTCCTTGACGTCCTTGTGTTTTATACTTCTCCCACCCCCCCCCCCTTCCCACGCCTCCTCCCCCCAAGCCCTCTCCCTCCCACACATCTCCCAATGTCCCTGCTCTCAAATGTTGTGTTTGTGTGCTTTCCCTTCTCTCCCCATCTTGTCTACCGCTCCCTCTTTTTATATATTTTGTTTGTCTGTTTGATTTGCTTGTGAAATAAATGTTAGCTCTTTCACAAGCCTCGATTCTGTATACAAAAAAAACAAAAAAAACACGGCCATAGAAGATTGACTACAATTCAGCTCAGCTTTTAATTGCGAAATGGGCCTCGACCGGCCTCGCAACCTAGCCTGTAACCTTCCCGGGGCCCGTCCCGACATTTTTTGTGTTAGAGGTTTCCTCCTATATTTCACCGTTCAGGACATTAGCGCACGCAGACAAACAAACAAACAAACAAACAAACATACAAACATACAAACAAGCAAACAAGCAAACAATCAAAAAACAAAAACTCGATGTCAGAATATGCTCCATACAGTGCATTCAGAAAGTATTCAGACCCCTTTACTTTTTTCACATTTTGTTATGTTACAGCCTTATGCTGAAATCGTTTAAATTCATTTTTTCCCTCATCAATCTACACTCAATACCCCATAATGAGAAAGAGAAAACAGGATTTTAGAAAGTTTTGCAAATTTATTAAGAAGAAAAAATGAAAGGGGGTTTCTCCACCAAGCGGGTTTGTCCCTGCCATTGCCGTCAATTAGGTTGCATGTTGATGTGTATATCAGTGTTAAGTTAGCTTTATCATGGCGTTTTTCTAAGGCTGCTTCTAATAATAAAACTAACAATAATAACAAAATATTAATGTAATTACAAAACATAATTAATACCAATAATATCCAACCTCCCCAAGGGGGTTTTCCTCCTTGAACAGATGTCAAGTCAACGTAAATTAATAGCTTATCATGGCGTTTTCGTGGGAGCAACGGCCTCTACCAGAAGTTAAAATACTGGTACCCGACTGCAAAGCCGCAATGAGCCGGCGAAGCCAAAGCCTCTTGCCACTATTTTACCCATCACTATGGAATCAGTAGGTTAGGTAGTAGGTAGTAGGTAGGTGTAGTAGGTACCGTCGGTGTAGTAGGTGTAGTAGGTGTAGTAGGTACCATTTGCATTCTGGATGAGATTAAAATTGATAAAATTTACTTCTTGAATAATTCGGTGAATTCCGTCTCAACTTCGGATATTTCCGGCCGTGAAAAACTATCCCCGACGGCCGCGAGATTTCTATAAAATAATTCTTCGTCAATTTTAGAATATTTGACGCCGTTTTCACCCTCAGAAACGCGTCATAAGCTTAAAAAAATTATTTTTCAAATGCTCGAATCTCATTGGTTCCGGTGTTTGGTGACGATTTTCATTGAAGATAACGAGGTTGGTCTTAACCTATTTTAATTACAAATTAGAGGTGCATTAGATTGTGAATCAAACAAAGACGGGTGAAACAAACTCCTATTGATCTTTTTCGCAATTGTTTTATGCATTCAAATGCTCGAATCTCATTGGTTCCGGTGTTTGGTGACGATTTTCGTTGAGGATAACGAGGTTGGTCTTAACGTATTTTAATTACAAATTAGAGGTGCATTAGATTGTGAATCAAACAACGACGGGTGAAACAAACTCCTATTGAACTTTTTCGCAAGTGTTTTATGCAAACTTCCGCATCCGGTCGATGGCGGCCTCCATTGCGTGATTTGGTTTTAGAAATATTTTTTCAAATGCTCGAATCTCATTGGTTCCGGTGTTTGGTGACGCTTTTCGTTGAAGATAACCAGGCCCGTGCGGGCCGAGGTTGGTCTTAAAGTATTTTAATTATAAATTAGAGGTGCATAAGATTGTGAATCAAACGACGATGGGTGAAAGAAACTCGTATTGAACGTTTTTCAATTTGTTATGCATACTTCCGCAGCCGCAAGATGACGGCCTCCATTGCGCTTCGGAATTCTCAAGCCAAGGGATACAGCATAATCTGGTTTTCGACATAATACGAACGCGTTTATTGACAACACCGGCTTCGCCGGCTATTATAAACCACAAACACGTATGATTAGCTTTTTAAACAGTCGCTCATGCTGTTTATAACACTAAAATAAGAAATTTGGAGGAATCCCGACATCCGTGAGGTAACTTTTACTTACAGAAATGAGTGAAGATCTACTGTAATCTATATACCCCACAAGGGTTGGGTTAATCACATGACCCTTCCTGCCGCTACCATGGCGTTTTTCGGAGTGAACTTTCGAAACTCACTCCTACTGTTTTACATTAAACCGAAAGGGAGGAAGCCCGGGTCGTGCTCATTTACCAAGCGCTTGCCAAGCTAGCTAGCGCTTGCCGAGCCAGCTGTTCCTTAACGGTTTTGAATGGAGTGCTTGCTTGAATGCTTAAACCACTTGGTGATCTCTCCACAAGAAACTTGGTAAATGAACACACACCCAATGTTCTTGAGACCCGACCATAGATAGACTGTAATCTATATACCCAATGAGAAATGACCCTTCCTGCCGCTACCATAGTGAGCGGGTGTACTAGTATGTTAAATGGAAGAAAAACAATCAACAAAAGACATTGCAGAACAAAAATAGCTGATAAAGAACACATCACTCATATTGTAACAAAACTGCCACATTAATCATGATAAAATTGTTAAAAGTTCAGTTTTAAGGATATTGTGCCTGGAACCAGAGAAAGCAAACAAACAAATAGTGGTAAACCCTTACCGTTCTGTGCAATATTTTGCAGCAATTCTGTTTCTGTTTGTGAGCCTTTTGTTATCGACCATAGATATCTAATGGCTGTGATATCTTCACATGAAAAACAAACTACTTCCAGACAGACCTCTTCTTCACTGTTCACTTTAGTGCCACAATTGTTTTTACACCTGATGTGATTACAAATGATGGGATTACTATCAATTTATAATTAAGACAATGCATTCAAATGTTTCCTGAAAAGTTATACATTTCATTTTACATAAAGTTTGGACATCATCGGTACAAATTTGTCAGCAATGCAAAAAAGAAGAAGAGACCAGCTACTACCCTGTTAAGTTTTCTTAAATTATGGAAGACAACAAGTTTGAGATCGTTAAAAAAGTCACCTTTTTCTGTCATGCTTTGAGGCTGAAAAGATGTCATATTCAAAATGGGTAAAAAAAAAAAAAAAGTGAGGGTCTTCATCATTTTGAACGTAAAATGGAATAAAAATCAAAAAGTGATTATAAATCTAAAACTTCCGCTTCCGGTTCCTCTGGCAAAGAAGCGTCCTTCGAGATCTCCACGTCATCAAAGTTTAAGTATTTTCCCATTCGTGCCCTTGTCAAATTTCCACTGGTTATTCGACTGTGTATGTGTTACTGTGTGTTTCTAGTTAGGTCTTGGTTTGTAATTCGTGCAAACTTGTATATAATTAGTCGTTTTCTGTTCGTACCTCGTGCGCGGCCCAGTCCCTCTAGGCTCCCTACACCAGTCGGTATTTTGTAAATTTAAGTTCTTTCCTTCGATGTATTGCTGTTTCTTTGATTTTCTTTTCTCCCCCTATCTCCCCCGAACATCTTACCCTATGTCTAACGTTTTAAATACAAAAAAAAAATACATTTTTTTTTTCTTATTTCCTTCTCTCCTCGTGGGCTCCGCCCATGACCACGTGCTCGTTGTCTCGCCCCACCCTTTATCTCCTTTTTGTTCCACCTTTTCCTTCCATCTCCAGCCGATACTCACATTTCCAATTCTAGTTTCCACCATACGCATTCAACCCTTTCTCCTTCTCTTTCAGATCCACACCCTCATTTCAGGGACTTTTCCCAGATTGTTTTTCATGGATTTGTTTAAATATCATTCGAATATGTTTAAAATTTCCCCTGCAGTGTTTTATTCAGTGGTTTATTACAACACGCTGTTTTTCTTTCTATTTAAAAGGCTTTTTTCAATTTCCTCTTCAATTCATTCCACTGCAAAAAAAAATTCAATTTCTTGCAATCCTTCCTTTCTACATTCTCTAAACTCACCTTCAGTCCACCCCTCCTCTATCGTTTTTAAACGGATCTCTGACTTGAAAATCACATTAACCCCAGTTTGTAATAAATGTTCATTTGTCATTAATCGTCCACTTTTAAACTCCAGGACACCTCCCCTTCAAAACTCCCCCCTTTCAATTCTCCTCCCTCACCCCTCCCCTCCTAAACTCCCCCCTTGCCCCTCCCCTCCTAAACTCCCCCCTCACTCCTCTTCAAAACTCCCCCCTCATCCCTCCCCTTCAATACTCCCCCATCACAACTCCCCTTCAAAACTCCCCCTCACCCCTCCCGTTCAAAACTCCCCCTCACCCCTCCCGTTCAAAACTCCCCCTCACCCCTCCCTTTCAAAACTTCCCCCTCACTCTTACCCTTCAAAACTATGCACCCCCACCACTCCCCTTCTTATCTCCCCCTTACCATATTTCTCCAATTATCCCCCCTCCCCCCTCCTCAAAGCTGCCCCCTCCCCACTTTCTCTCCCTTCCATCTTATACCTCCAGCTCCTCCAACCTTCTACTTTGCTCTCCCCCCTCAAACAACACCTGACTGTGCCTCATCCCATCAACATAAAACCTTTTGTCCTCCTGTTATGGATTCGTCACTTCCGTTGTGGTGGCTTTCATCCACTTGAGACATTTCTGGTTCCATGTATTATTATTATTATTGTTGTTTGAGGGAAATAGCAATTATTATTGTCAAAAGGTAAAAGGAATGTTTTAAAAATGAAACCGGATCGGGAACCGGAAGACGACGAAGAAGAAGAGGAGAGGTAAAGGGCGGAGCGAAGGAGTCGGACAAGAAAGCTGAGTTGCTCCGGGTTCTGAAGCGAACGTTGGCGAGCCAGAGTCACTAGCGAACTTTCGGGTTTCCGGGAGAGGAATTCCTACGACGGAGTTGTCATCGCTGTGACCGGTCAACCTGCATGTCAGGTTTTGCGATCGATTCAGGAGAGAATCATCGCCGTGCCGTGCGCCACGAGACCGGGTCGTCGGCCATTTTGATTCGCGCAGGATTTGTGCTTCGCTCGCGGTTTCGTTTCTTTTCGACAATTCTCACCACATTCAGACGTCGATCTGGGGCGTGTGTGAGACGCGGATTTTTGAAGGCTAATTCGTTCATACCCGAGGGTGTGATCTCTAGGTCGCCTGTATGGCGCCTTTGGATTTCCCAGTCGCCTTGAGGGCGCCTTTGTACAGCTTCGGCTGTGTGACTGCCCTGGCCATCCGCACGGGATTCTGGTCGTTTGGACATCGTTCTGGCGATCGTTGGAGCGAATCAACTTCGTCTTGGAGCCGGGAATAAGAGACATTGGGGAATGTTCTTGTTACACTCACTTGGAACACAGTGAGTTATATATTGCAAAACTCATGGTACCATCATAGGACATATTGATTGTACTTTTGAATACTATTGTTGTTGTACCGTTATTCTTGTGTGATCTCAATACAATATTTGTTTGTGAGTAACAATTGGGGTGGCTTCTCCATTGATCTTTGACACACAGAATAACACATTTTTCTGCCATGACTCCTCTCGGGGCTTGGAGGTACACCGTGACCAGGGGGTCGGGGAGGAGCACGTAACACTCCTCATCCTTCCCTTTCTCCTAACTCTTCTGCAATCTCCGACACACTATCAACAGCTTTCCCTACCTCCCCCTCTCACCCCTCATCTACCCCTCCCCTGTTATGTACCCGATGATCCCCTCTCTCTTCCTTAATGGTATGGACCTCAAACATCCGGGGCCTTCGCTCAAACCTGATTGATCTATCCATACAGGTTGCTTCAGACAAACCAGACATAATCTGCTTGACAGAAACTTTCCTCCTTCAAGATGCATCTGATTCCTTAATATCTCTGGCCTCCAAATAATAGCTGGCCTCCAAAGCCATTCGCCGACTGGGCATCATCCGTCGTGCAAAGTCCTTCCTTGGTACACCTGAGCTCCTCACCACATACAAGGCTTTCATCCGCAGCTCAATGGAGTACTGTTCTCCCCTCTAGGATGGTGTTCCTGCCTCGCACCTACCTCGTCTTCACGCTGTTGAAACCAAAGATTTCAGAATCATTGGAATCTCCCACGATGAAGATAACTCCGAGGGCCTTTCACTTACTCACCGCAGGCAGGTTGGTGGTCCTTCTGTCTTCTACCGACTCCTCTCAAGCATAGCTAGACCCAGCTCTGTCTGTGCTCTGTCCCCCAAATATGCCTACAGGTCGCATAAGATCTGTCTGCAACCCTCTTATGGTTAAACTGCCAAAATCAAGACTCTGCTCACCTTCACTCCTTCATTCCTATTTTCTCCCACCTCTGGAACAAACTCCCTCACTCTATTCAATCCAACTCCTCCCTCCAGGTCATTAAAATAGATGTTCACCACCATATTTTGTCTTCCCCCATCCAAAACCATGATCTTTTCTACCCCCGTTAAAACACCCCAAATCCACCTCTTTAAATCCCCAACTTCTTTCCTGAAATTCCGAGAAGGGTTAATTTGCTTTATACCGTGTACCCCTCCCTCCTCCACCAGCCCTCCCCTTCCGCAGATCCACTGACGTCCTTGTTCTCTTCTGTTGTTGTGCTTGTGTGCTTCCCTCTCCCTCCCCCTCTTGTCTCCCACTCCCTTCATTGTATGTTTCATGTTCAATGTGTTAGCTCTTACACGAACGAGCCTTGATTCTGTATCCAAAAAAAAGTGTGTGTTGTATAGCAATGGACATTGTGACAATAACTGACAACTTTTACTGTCCCTCATTTGAATGACAGCCATGCTCATTGCTGTCACAGACTTCAGAATGGAATGTTTATGAACTTCATTACAGGCCAAAGCACGATATCAAAAGATTAATGGAGCCAATTGTGGGTGCATTATAAGCCACCATAGCACTAACAATGCGGAAACAGGTGAACTTCACCATAACACCAGATGTACAGGTGATCATAAAGATGATGACATTCTTCACCCCCACCTAACAATTTCCAGGCTCAGATCTGGCACCTTCAGACTTCTGTCTTTGCTGTTGCAAGGAACGCATTGTTGGACGTTTAAGATTACACAAATGTACAACAGTAAGATAGTTACACATGCTCTTGATGCATATTTTTACTATGAAAGTCTTTTGTCCATAAATCTCTCAAAAGACAACAAGACCGAAAGTCTAACAGCGGCGTAGCCAGGCTTGTTACCCTGCGCTCGCGAAGCGATAGGCAGGGTTAAGCATTCGGATACGAACGTACGTCGTGCGTGTCTGCATTTTAAAAAATCATTTTCTCGGCAACCGTTGGTCTGATTGACATGGAATTTTCACCATAGGAGGGCCTCCTCCGGTAGAATATTTTAGTGACTTATGACGTCACAGGTCACGTGGTATGGGCGCCATCGTGGAAAAATATAAACCGTTGCACCTCTATCTCATAAACCGCTGCACAGAAATAATTGAGACGGGTCTCATTGCAAAGAACTCTCCATGCGGAATAACATATGTGAATGATGACGTCATAGGTGCCGCCATGATGACATCATAATTCGACAAGTAAAAACCTTTATCCGATCAGGATGAAATTTCTTGAGCATCCCCTCGGTATAAATTGATGCAGAAATAAAATTCTAATCACGTCGTAAGTCACGTGGTTCGGACGCCATATTGTTTTGAGTGAGAAGCCTGAAAAACCACTAAAATCCAATTTTCTCCGAAACGACTGAACAGATTGAGGCCAAACTTTGCAGGCAGAATCGCATACACGTGACGAACAAAAACGCCTCTGAGAAAGACGTCATGCATCACATGGTTTCGGAGTCATGACGTTTTAAAGCATAAACATTTAAAACCTAGCTCCTCCCTCATTTGTGATCCTATCGATGGGGAAACTTCACAGATGTGTCAGCATATCAGTCTCCTAAAATGACCTTTTGGAATTCGCAATAGGTCACGTGGTTTGGCAGATACAAATAATTAAACGAAAATATTAAAAAATTATAACTCTTGAACCGCTTCATTGATCGACGTGCAACTTTGTATTATAGTAGAGGTAATGAATTGTAACGTGTGCAAAATTTCAAGATGATTGGATGTACGGTCTGGAAGCCTGAGGTTGTTATTGCGTGAAGAAGAACAGCTTTCGAGAGTGGGCATGGAATTAATTATCACACTGCACATGACGAGCAGTCAAAGTACGGAGCGATCTCACGGTGTCATTTTGAACTCAAATAAAATTCTGATTTCAGATTTGTCAATCGTTGCGGTATATTAACACACGACCAAAACAGATTTGGTGAAATTCCGACGATTTTTGACGAAAATATGACATTTGTGTCTGCATTTCAGTAAAGTAAAGTGTGTGCCGTGTCAACATTTTAAAAATTGAAACGTGGCTCGTTGTAAATCACTCCATATGGAGAATAGGTGTTGTTAACGATGACGTCATTGGGGCCATAATTATGACGTCATAATTCGACAGGGACAACAATTAGTCTGATCAGTTTGAAATTTATTGAGCATGATCTATGCAACAATTATTTCGAGAATATAAACTTATGATGTCATCGCTCACGTTGTCTGGCAGCCATATTGGATCAAAAAAAAAAAAGAAACGTTCAAAAATAGAGTTGGCTCGCACCAAGTTGACTGTGCAGGGTAAGTATTTTATGATTATCATCTAGTTGTATATGTTTGTTAGTTAGTCAACACTCAAAGTGATCTCAGCACCATCCCGACACACACCTCTGTGTGTGTTACGGAATGAGGTGCTTTACGGCTGCTGGAGTGCAAATCCTGCCAACAACCTCTTGGAGAGAGGACCTCGTGAGTTGGTACCCATTTTGCCGACCTCGGAAGGATGGCAGGCTGAGTCAACCCCACCTGGTATTAGTACAACAACTGACCGGGATTCGAACTCAGGACCCTAGGATTCCAAGCCCTCCACCCTCACCGTTAAATCAACACCAAGCTCAGTCAGGGTGGTTGGAGGCAGTCATAAGAAATGCTTCAATGTTTCGAAAAGCCCTTCATCAAAGTTTTAATTATATATGATCTGGGGCCTGGGGGGGCACGAACCCCCCCCCACCCCCTGTCAAATATCATCACCCTGTTGTCATAATTTCAGTTCCCCCAATCATAAAGTGTGATAATTTGCCCCAACCAAATATATGAACGGTCCCTAAAGTAAAGGGTGTTGAAAGAAACTTAACTGGCAAAGACAAATGGCATTACATTCTACTTTTCAGAAGAGTAATTGTGGGTATAAAACTCACCCAATATGTAGACGAAATATGTGGGGGACATACATACATACCAAACATCTACGACATAAAAAAAATTGTTTGTTTAATCACGAATTTGCCTGTTCAAAAATCCTCTTTGCGAGTTTGAAGAAGAGGGAAGAAGCGCTAATTGTCCCCCGTCGCACAGCGGAGCGAAAGGGGGACTATGGTTTTCCCCTCCGTCCATGCGGGCGTGCATGTGTGCGTGCGGGCATGCGTGCGCGAAGGACCGCATTCGAATTTGGTGTGTGGATGCAACACACGTCAAAATTCAAGATGGCCGGCGCCATGTATGTCTGATGCCATGTATGTCTGAACCTTGTGAGCTGAATATCTTGAAAAATAAGCGAAGTACCAACTTCAAATCTGGCGTGTGGGTGTATCTAGGCATAAGGAAGAACGCTATTGTAAATTGGGTCGCCACGTCAAAATCCAAGATGGCCGCCGCCATGTATGTCTGAACATTGTGAGATGAATATCTTGAAAAATAAGCGAAGTACCAACTTCCAATTTGGTGTGTGGGTGTATCTCGCCATAAGGAAGAACGCTGTTTAAAATTGGGTCGCCACGTCAAAATCCAAGATGGCCACCACCATATATATGTCTGAAACTTGTGAGCGAAATATCTCGAACACTAAGCGAAGTACCAACTTCTAATTTGGTGTGGGTGTATCTCGGCATAAGGAAGAACGATATTGAAAAATGGGTCGCCACGTCAAAATCCAAGATGGCCGCCACCATATATATGTCTGACCTTGTGAGCGAAATATCTTGAAAAATAAGCGAAGTAACAACTTCTAATTTGGTGTGTGGGTGTTTCTCGGCATAAGAAAGAACGATATTGAAAATTGGGTCGCCACGTCAAAATCCAAGATGGACGCCGCGATGTATGTCCGAACCTTGTGAGATGAATATCTTGAAAAATAAGCGAAGTACCAACTTCTAATTTGGTGTGTGGGTGTATCTAGGCACAAGGAAGAACGCTGTTTAAAATTGGGTCGCCACGTCAAAATCCAAGATGGCCGCCGCGATGTATGTCTGAACCTTGTGAGATGAATATGTTGAAAAATAAACGAAGTACAAACTTCTAATTTGGTGTGTGGGTGTTTCTCGGCATAAGGAAGAACGATATTGAAAAATGGGTCGCCACGTCAAAATCCAAGATGGCCGCCACCATATATATGTCTGAACATTGTGAGCGAAATATCTTGAAAAATAAGCGAAGTACCTACTTCTAATCTGGTGTGTGGGTGTATCTAGGTATAAGGAAGAGCCATATTGAAAATTGGGTCGCCATGTCAAAATCCAAGATGGCCGCCGCCATGTATGTCCGAACCTTGTGAGATGAATATCTTGAAAAATAAGCGAAGTGCCAACTTCTAATTTTGTGTGTGGGTGTATCTCACGATAAGGAAGACCGCTATTGTAAAGTGGGTCGCCACATCAAAATCCAGGACGGCCGTCACCATATATATGTCTGAACCTTGTGAGCGAAATATCTTGAAAAATAAGCGAAGTACCTTCTGGTGTGTGGGTGTATCTAGGCATAAGGAAGAACGCTATTGAAAATTGGGTCGCCATGTCAAAATCCAAGATTGGGTCGACTTGCTCACCAAATCAATTCATCCCAAAAAAAATATCCATCTCCTATAGTGCCTTTTTTCTACATTCCCTAAACTCTCCTGCACTCCATCCTCCATCCAGCGTCCTTAAACGTATTTTTAACTCGAAGGTCACAAGAAACTCATTTTGCAATAAATGTTCGTTTCCCATAAATCGTACACTTTCAAAAATCCAATCTCACCCCTCCCCTCCAAATCTTCCCCATAACCCCTCCCCTCCAAATCTTCCCCATCACCCCTCCCCTCCAAATCTTCCCCATCACCCACCCATCCCTTTCAAATCTCCCCCCTTGCCCCCTCCCTCCTAAACTACCCCCTCACCCCTCCCCGCCAAGACGCCCCCTCGCCCCTCCCCTCCTAGACTCCTGCCTCACCCCTCCCCTCCAAATCTCCCCCATATCCCATCCCTTTCAAATCCCTCCCCTTGTCCCTTCCCTCCCAAACTCCCCCCTCACCCCTCCCCTTCAAATCTCCCCACCCTCATTGCTTCTCAATTTCCCCCCTCTCACTCCCCCTCCTCAAAGCATCCTCCCCGCTTCTTCCCCCTTCAAACCCTCACCTCCATCTCCCCCAACCTTCTGCCTCGCTCTTCCCCCTCCTCAAATAACACCTCATTGTGGCTCACCCAATCACCATCAAACCTTTTGTCCGCCCCATCCTTCCCTTTCTCCGAGCTATTCTGAAATCTCTGACACACCTTCAACAGCTCTCCCTACCTCTTCCACCTCTTCCACATCTTACCCTACCCCTCCTCCCCCCTGTTCTGTTTCTGATGCTCCCCCTTCCTCTTCATTAACGGTATGGACCTCAAACATCCGGGGCCTTCGTTCAAACTTAACTGGTCTCTCCATACAGGTTGCTTCTGTCAAACCAGACGTGATCTGCTTAACAGAAACGTTCCTCCTTTATGATGTCTCTGATTCCATAGTATCTCTCCCGGGCTACTCCCTCCTCCGGTATGATAGACCTGAGCCTCGTCCTGGAGGCGGGGTTGCTATCTTTATCAAAAACTCTCTTCCTCACTCGCCCCGCACTGCACTCTCTCCACCTCACCCCCAGGAATACCTCTGGCTACGGCTTCCCCTTCGCTCCCACCTCTTGTTCATATGTGTGTTGTACCGTCCACCAAACAGTGATGACTCCATCTACATCTCGCTGTCTGATGATATGGACCAACTTCTATCTACTCATCCCAACTCTCTCTTCCTCATATGTGGTGATTTCAACTGTCATCATGCCAGTTGGCTGGGTGTGGGTACCTCTCTCACCAGCCATGGCTCCTCAGCAAAGGACTTCTGCGACTCACTGGGACTGACACAATCTGTCAATTTCCTGACCCGGATCTCAGTCAACGGAACATCTTCTCTTCTGGACCTGGTTATGACTAACTTCCCTGAAAATGTCTGCTGCTCTTCTTCTGCTCCGATCGGATCATCTGATCATGTCCTTGTTAAAGTGGACATCTCTCTGACCATCCTCAGGGAGCCTGCTCAGCGTCGACGAGTCTGGCATTTCACTCAGGCCAACTGGCACGGTCTTCAAGCAGCCATCAATCATCTGGACTGGTCTCCCATCTCTACCACCTCTGACATCAACTCATCCTGGGAATTCTTCCAAAGTAAATTGCTCTCTCTCATGCACAGATTTATCCCATCTCGTCTTCAGTTGTCATACCCTTCCTCCCGTCCATGGTACACGGAATCTTGTGGTGAGGCTGTTGCCCAGAAACAACTTGCCTTCGTCTCCTGGAAAGCAAATCCAACGGAAGGAAATCTCATTTCCTTTCACAAAGCCCGAAACAAGTGTGTGTCCACCCTCAGGAGAGCCAGGAAACAATATCTCTCCGTTCTCAAGACCGAACTCTCTTATCTGTCTCCCTCTTCCAAATCCTGGTGGCGTCTGGTCAAATCCGTTTCTGGTGTTTGTTCCCCCTCCATCCCCTCCCTTACCTCAAATGGCTACACAGCTGACTCCGCACGTGAAAAAGCTGAATGCCTCAACTCTGTGTTTGCCTCTAAATCTTGTGTCCCAAACCCATCCCTCTCTGTACCCACCATACCCAGTCGTACCCTGCTGCTCCTGGACTCCGTGTCCTTTCCTCCTGACAAGGTGGAAAAGTTTCTGTCAGCCCTCGACTCTGATTCTGCAACTGGACCCGACGGCATCAGCCCACGGGTCCTAAAATCCTGCTCTGCTGCTCTATCTCACCCTCTCTCTGTTCTCTTCACCCTCTCTTTTGCTCAAGGTCAACTGCCATCTGCTTGGAAATCAGCCAACATCACCGCTTTGCACAAAAAAGGTGCAAAAACAGATCCTAGCAACTACAGACCAATCAGCCTTCTCCCAATTATCAGCAAAGTCATGGAATCCATCATTGCTTCGGATATGAAATCTTTCCTCTTCTCCAATGGCTTGATCTCTGATCATCAATTTGGTTTCAGACCAGGTCACTCTACTCTGGACATGCTGCTTCTGCTGTCTCAACAATGGATGGAGGTCCTCAATGCCAAACAGGAAATTAGAGCTGTCTCCCTCGACATATCACGTGCCTTCGACACGGTCTGGCACCCCGCTCTGCTCACCAAACTCTCCTCCTTTGGTATCCATGGAAATCTCCACGCATGGCTGGCGGACTTCCTCTCGAGTCGTCGTCAACGTGTGGCCCTGAATGGGTTTCTCTCATCTCCTCTTCCTGTTCAGGCTGGAGTTCCCCAAGGCAGTGTTCTGGGCCCCGTGCTTTTTCTGGTCTTAATCAATGATCTCTCTGACTCTCTCGAAAATCCTCTCTATCTCTTTGCTGATGACTCCACTCTCTGCCGCTCCATTCCTCTTCCCTCAGATCGGCAGTCTGCTGCCTCCTCACTCTCTGAAGACCTGGACAAAATCAGACTGGTCAAACAAGTGGAACATGTCTTTCAATCCTGACAAATCTCACACTCTTACTATGTCTCTCCGAAAAGATCGACTAGACAACCCTCCCATCTACTTTCTCAACAATCCTCTCCAAGAAGTTCTGTCGCTCAAGATTTTGGGTCTCACTATCTGCCATGATCTTTCTTGGGAAAACCACATTTCCAAGCTGGCCTCCAAAGCCAGTCGCCGACTGGGCATCCTCCGTCGTGCGAAGTCCTTCCTCGGCACACCTGAGCTCCTCACCACATACAAGGCTTTCATCCGCAGCTCAATGGAATACTGTTCTCCCCTATGGGCCGGTGCTCCTGCCTCACACCTAGCTCGGCTTCACGCTGTTGAAACCAAAGCTTTCAGAATTATTGGAATCTCCCGCGATGAAGCTATCTCTGAGGGCCTTTCACTCACTCACCGCAGGCAGGTAGGTGGTCTTTCTGTCTTCTACCGACTCCTCTCCGGCCTTGCACCCCCAGCTCTCTCTGTGCTCTGTCCCCCAAATATTCCTACAGGTCGCACAAGATCTGCCAGCAACCCTCTGATGGTTAAACTGCCGAAATCTCGGCTCTCTGCTCACCTTCACTCTTTCATTCCTCTTTTTTCCCGCCTCTGGAACAAACTCCCTCACTCCCTTCAATCCCACTCCTCCCTCCAGGTCTTTAAAACAGCTGTTCACCACCATCTCTTATCTTCCCCCATCCAAAACCTTGATCTTTTCTACCCCCGCTAATTCACCCCAGATCCACCTTGTTTGAAATTCCAACTTCTTTCCTGGAAGTCCTGGCAGTGTCCATATGTTTTATACCTCTCCCACCGCCCCCTTCCCATGCCCCCCCCCCCCCAAAGCCCTCGCCCTCTCTCAGATCTCTCGATGTCTCCATGTCTCTCGGTCCCTGCTCTCAAATGTTGTGTTTGTGTCCTTCCCCCTCTCTCCCCATCTTGTCTACCGCTCCCGATGTTATATGTTTTATGTGTCGGTTTGTCTTTCTGTGTGATTAATGTTCGCTCTTTCACGAGCCTCGATCTTGTATAAAAAAAAAAAAAAAAAAAAAAAAAAAAAACGCTGTGAAGTTCGAATTTGATCTGTAACTTATCATGAGGAAACCATGTACCAAGTTTGAAATCATTAGCATTAAGAGTTTAGAAAAAAAGTCCGGAAAACTGTTCTTTGCATGACGGACTGACAGATGGAGGGACGGAGTGCAAACCGATAGTCCCCTCCGGTGTACACCGGTAGGGGACTAATAAACTGAGGCCAATTTCTTACTCCCGTGATTAATTAATTAGTACACGCTTCTTCACAAGTCGTTCATCCACCATAGACCGCTTCAATCCAGTACCGGTAACTTTGCAATCACGACAAACAGATTGCATTATTACGATCGTATTAACTATGTTAATATTATTATTAACATTTATTATTATTAGGTTTCCTCCTGCATTTAGATGCAGAGGAATACCTATTGTTTTTCCTACAGTTTATTATTTCTCTTCCGCCTTATTTTTTCACCTCCGAAAACTTTAAAATCAATGTTCTCAGCAACTGTTGGTCTGATTGACACGAATTTTTCACCAAGTGATTGGCTAGACATGTACACTTCTTTACTGCTAATTATGACGTCATATGTCACGTGGTATGGGCACCATCTTGGAAAACGCCTTCAAATTGGCCCCTCTATATCTCCGAAACGGCTCAATGGAAAAAATGGAGATGGCTCATTCTAAAGAACTCTGCAATGGGACCAAAAATGTGTTTATTTACGATATTAAAAGTGCTAACGTTACGAGGTTAGAATTCAATAGACCCCTTGATGCCACGAATATGATTTTTTTTTACATGACCTTAGTGAAAAAAAATTCAGAATGCTAAAAAAAATTTGACGTCATACGTCACATTCTTCGGCCGCCATATTGGTTTTCATGAAAAACACTAAAACTCCTTTTTCTCTGCATCGGCTGAACAGATCGAGCCCAAACTTTGCAAGCAGAATCACATGCCGAACAAAAGTTTCCCGCATGACGACATCGTATGTTGCATCGTTTAGGAGTAATGAGGTTTTTAAGTATAAACATTAAATCCTATCTACTCCCTATTTTTTGAAGATATCGAGTGGAAAGTTTACAAAAACGTTCCCCATGTGGGGATGTTAAAACGTTACTTGGGAAGCTTCGATAAGGCACATGGTTTGGCCGCAATAAATAATTGATTGAAAATCTTTAAAAGCTTCTATCTCTTGAACCGCTGCATTGATCGACTTGAAATGTTAATGTAATGTAGCTCTCGTCCAGGGGAATAAATGTTCAAAATTTCAACATGATTAGTTGTACAGTCTTGAAGCTAGAAGATGTTATTCTTGAAAGAAGAACAAACGCAACACTTTTTTTCTCACGCCATGTAACTGATTGGTTTCCTGCATCGCAGCCTCGCATAACCTTGGTGATTTTGAGGGATAAGAACACTAGGAGAAGAATAAGCTAAGTTGGAAGTTTGTGGGATTTGTAGTTTTTAAGTTATCGTCGAATAAAGAAATTGCGCCTTTGCTGAGAGCCGTGCCTTAATTTTCACTTGTCGCGATTCATGCAGGCTAGCCGCACTGGCTTGTTTCAGCTCGGATTTGAATTCAGCTTTCGGATTTTGTAGTCGCTAAGGTAGTTGAATAGTCGACCACCGCAAACCCCGTGAAAATCGGATAAAATATGGTCGAGTTACCTCAGGCTCGACGAAAATATGGTCAGTTACCTCAGATGTGTGTGTGTGTGTGTGTGTGTGTGTGTGTGTGTGTGTGTGTGTGTGTGTGTGTGTGTGTGTGTGTGTGTCTGTCTGTGTGAGAAAAAAAAGTGAAAGCGGGGTTGCATGAAAGCGGGAAGGCAGAGGAAACCGGTCATCACTGCCAGCAGTTATAAAGTGGCAGTTCTAGTTATTATTATTATTATTATTAGGTTTACTCTCCATGAAATGGAGAGTAACCTATTATTATAATAATAATAATAATAATAATAATAATAATTCATTTATTTTGTATAGCGCTTTTCCAGAAGCCCAAAGGCGCTTTGACAGAGTGGAAAACATAATGCATAACAATACATGAAAACAACAATTGCAAAAAGACAAGAATCAAGAAAACAAACAGCAGCGATATACGGCATATATATAAGACAAGAATCAAAAAGACAAGACAAGAATCAATAGGGAAATATTTAAAGCAAAAGGAGGGAGAAGGAGAAGAGATAGTCAGGGGTTAAATGCTGTGGGTTGAATGTTGAATGCAGCGTTGAACAGGTGGGTCTTTAGTGATGTTTTGAATGTGGTGAGTGAGGAGGAGTCTCTGATGGTGTGAGGTAGTGAGTTCCAGAGGGTGGGAGCAGCGATGGAGAAGGCCCTGTCCCCCCAGGATCTGAATTTGGTCCGGATGGAGGGGGTCAGGAGGTTGGTACCAGCAGAGCGGAGGTTGCGGGTGGGAGTGTGTCTGGAGAGGAGGTCAGCCAGGTAGGATGGGGCCAGGTTATGGAGGGCTTTGTATGTCAAGAGGAGGATTTTGTACTGGATTCTCTGGGGGATGGGGAGCCAGTGAAGCTTGTAAAGGACGGGGGTGATGTGGTCACGGGTCCGGGAATGAGTGAGTAGACGGGCAGCGGAGTTCTGAATGTATTGGAGTTTATTGGTGATTTTTGAGGGTGAACCATAGAGGAGGCTATTGCAGTAGTCCAGACGGGAGGTGATGAAGGCGTGGATGAGGGTTTCTGCAGCCGTGGAGGAGAGGGATGAGCGGAGACGGGCAATGTTTTTCAGGTGAAAGAAGGCTGACTTTGTGATCTGTTTAGTGTATTTGTCGAAGGAAAGGGTTTGGTCAAAGATGACGCCAAGATTCCGGATGTGAGGGGAGGTGGATACTGGGATACCGTCGATGTTGAGGGCAAAGTTATGGGTGGATTTTGTGAGCGTTTTTGGGCCAATGATGATTATTTCAGATTTATCACAGTTAAGCTTGAGGAAGTTGATTTGAAGCCAGGATTTTATTTCAGTGATGCAGTTTGTCAGGATAGAGTGGGTGTCGGTGGAGACGGACTTGGTGGAGATGAAAAGCTGGATGTCATCGGCGAAGCAGTGGAATTGGAGACCATGACGGCGGATTAAGTGACCGAGCGGGGACAGGTAAAGGATGAAGAGGAGGGGGCCAAGAACTGAACCTTGGGGGACACCTTGGGGGAGGGGAGCAGTGGGGGATTTGCAGTTATTGATGGAGATGAACTGGCATCTGTCAGAGAGGTATGATTTAATCCAAGAGAGGGCAGTGCCGGTGACGTTAAAGGTGGATTCAAGTCGGGTGAGGAGGATAGTGTGATCGATGGTGTCAAAGGCAGCGCTGAGGTCGAGGAGGACGAGAATGTTGAGGTTGCCAGCGTCAGAGGAGAGGAGAAGGTCGTTGGTGATTTTGAGGAGAGCAGTTTCAGTACTGTGGTTGGAGCGGAATCCGGATTGGAATGTTTCATACAAGTTATTGGCAGAGAGATGATGTTTGAGTTGAGTGGCTACAGCGCGTTCCAAAACTTTTGACAGAAAGGGTAGGTTGGAGATGGGTCTGAAGTTGTTTAGGGTGTCAGGGTTTAGACCAGGTTTTTTTAGAATGGGGGTAACAGCAGCAATTTTGAGGGAAGGTGGGACGATGCCTGTAGACAGGGAGGAGTTTATTGTTGCAATGATAAGTGGAGAGAGAGCAGGGAGGGAGGCTTTGACAAAGCTGGAGGGGATGGGGTCAAGAGTGCAGGTGGCAGTTTTCATTCCTATGAGGAGTTCAGAGAGGTCAGTAGGAGAGATTGGGGAGAACCGAGACAGGGGATGGCAGGACAAGGGGGGGCAGGTGGTTGGAGGGGGAGCGGGTGCGGCGGTGGTCAAGCTGTTGTAGATGTTGTCAATTTTGCGTTGGAAGAAAGAGAGGAAGGAGATGCAGTTGTCTACTGTGAATGACTGGGTGGTGGTGTTCAGGGGGCGGAGGAGTTTGTTTATTGTCGAGAAGAGTGCTTTTGGGTTTCCGGAGCCAGAGTGGATAATTTGAGAGTAGTAGGCAGAGCGGGCGCGGGAGAGGGCATCTTTGTAGTGTTGTATGTGGTCCTTGTAGGCTTGGGAGTGAACTGTGAGACCCGTTTTATTGCGGAGTCTTTCAAGTTGGCGAGCACGAGTTTTCATCAGGTGGAGTTCAGGGGTAAACCAGGGAGCAGAATGGGTGAAAGAAACTGTTTTGGTTTTTACAGGCGCAAGCTGGTCAAGGCAGGAGGAGAGAGTGTGGTTGTAGTAGTCAGTGAGGTCGGAAGGGGTGTGGAGGTCAATGAAGGGAGAAGTGGACATTTTTTCAGAGAGGGTGGATGAGAATGAGGTAGGTGAAAGAGCGTTTTACTGCTAGAGTTTTTCTTATTATTATTATTATTCTTCCACCCTATTTTGCACCTCCGAAAACTTCATAATTAAGTTTCTCAGCAACCGCTGGTCGGATTGACAGGAAATTTTCATCAAATGATCGGCTAGGCTCGTAGAATTTTTTAATGCTAATGATGACGTCATAGGTCACGTGGTATGGGCGCCATCTTGTAAAACATCTTCAACTTTGCCCCTCTGTATCTCCGAAATGGCTCAATGGAAAAATTTGAGGAATGGCTCATTCTAAAGAACTCTGCAATGGGAACAAAAAACATGTGTATTGAGTATATCAAAAATGCTAACGTTAAGAGGTTAGAATTCGTCAAACACAGTTTTTCTCCCCCGAAAAAGAGATTTTTCCCACAGATGCTTAGTTTAAAAAAACTCAGAATGCGAAAATTTTCGAAGTCATACGTCACATGGTTCGGCCGCCATCTTGTTTTCCGTGAAAAAACACAAAAAACCCTTTTTCTCCGCAACGGCTGAACGGATCGAGCCCAAACTTGGCATGCGTATTCGGATACCCATGACAAACAAAAAAGTCAGCGAGCACGACGTCATCCGACACGTGGTTTCAGAGTTATGACGTTTTCAAATCTCAAACTAGAAATGGAATCACCTCCATAATTTGTAGAGGTATCGAGTGGAAACTTTACACAAATGTTCCTCATGGGGGGATGTTTAATCGTTACTTGAGACGTTTTTTTAAGTCACATGGTTTGGCCGCAATAAATAATGGAAGTTAAATTTAATAACTCTTGAACCACTGCATGGATCGACTTGAATTTTTAATACAATGTAGCTCTCATCGGTTGGAACAAGTGTGCAAAATTTCAAGATGAGTGGATGTACGGTCGCGAAGCTAAAGTCTTTATTGTTGAAAGAAGAACAAACACACCATTTTGTCCT
>NC_136272.1:55301615-55306615 GCF_964187855.1 Myxine glutinosa
TCTGGAACAAACTCCCTCACTCTCTTCAATCCCACTCCACCCTCCAGGTCTTTAAAACAGCTGTTCACCACCATCTCTTATCTTCCCCCATCCAAAACTTTGATCTTTTCTATCCCCGCTAATTTCACCCCAATTCCACTTTTGAAATACCAACTTCTGTCCTGGAAGTCCTTGGTGTCCTTGTGTTTTATACTTCTCCCACCCCCCCCCTTCCCACGCCTCCTCCCACCCCCACCCCCCCCCCCCCTTCCCACGCCTCCTCCCCCCAAGTCCTCTCCCTCCCACACATCTCCCTGCTCTTAAATGTTGTGTGCTCTCAAGTGTTTGTGTGCTTCCCCTTCTCTTGTCTTCCGCTCCCTCTTTTTATATATTTTGTTTGTCTGGTTGATTTGTTTGTGAAGTAAATGTCAGCTCTTTCACGAGCCTCGATTCAGTATACAAAAAAACAAACAAACAAAAAAAACGATACTAATGTATTAGGAAACCTGGGATAATTTGTCCAAAGCAGCCTGAAGGTGAGGCATGAAGGCATGAAGCCTAAGGCCTATACATACTGTGTTGTTTGAAGACCCTAATGCCGATGCTTTTCATATTTGATGGTCATTTTAACAATCGGTTTGTTTGTATTTCACACTGAATGAAAAACGTCAATGTAGAGAATGGTGATTGTGATATATGACAGGTTCGACGACATGTCCGGCCTAAACGGCATAGGAATCAAAATGGTGGTGTGTGGAGTCAGCTGCTGTGATGACATCACATCACCCCTGTCGTGTGACCAGATCGTCAGAGCTCTGATTGGTGTACGTTTGAGGGGACACATACATACATACATACATACATACGTACGTACATACATACATACATACATACTGTTGCGGTTTTGAGAACCCCTCACTTGTAAATAAATAATAACTCTTGTAAATATCCCATCATTTAATAAGGTCAAATGTCGCACCCATAGATAGGCCATATGCAACACGTAGGACACCATAGGACTTTCAGTTATTTCCTTAATATGTGTTTCAGATAAGGCTGTGTTCCCAATAGTTGCATCTGCGTTGCCTTAATTAAATAATATAGGCCCCATTCCGTCCATTTTGCCAGCCTCTCTCTCCAAATTGTATTACGTGCCTCTGCCAGCCGCAGCCGCCTCAGCGCTCGCTCCAAACGCCATTACGCACACGGTCAAGCTTGGAGAAGAAGGGGGCGGAGCACCAAGAATGAGGTGTGGCCACGTCAACTCGCCATCAGGGCATGGCCGGTAAGCCCCCACCAGCCAACCAGGGCTGATGTAATCTGACCGATGGGCGTGGCCTGGCGGAGCGCGGAGTGATATTGGAGCGCGTTATATAAGCGCAAGCGGGGAGGACTGCTTTCAGAACGGTGCCACGGACTCCTTGCTTATTGTACAGAGACATCTGCGTGAGGGAGCCATTGATTGTAACGCTATAGAGAGATTTGCGCAGGGGACCGTTGCTGCTGGAAAAGACTGTGCGGGGAGAGCTCGATTGCATTGTACGACCTCCTTTCGTAACGAACTGCGCCACGAGCCATTGTTCACGGAACTGCGCGAGGGTACCCTCTGATACGAACATTGCGAGAGAGAGAGAGAGAGAGAGAGTTGGCACACATATTACGTACGCCGCATCCCAGTCCCCCGCTATATCTATAAGGTCCGGTTGCGCGCCAACGACACCAGCTGCCTGCCATTCTTCGCCGCGGACCCGGAGCCTGGAACCATCTGCTTGGACCTTCTCCTCCTACCACTACCATCCCGTGTGAGTCTGTTTGTTTGTCCTGGGGTTGGAAGTAAGACTGTATAGTTAAGATTGCCCTGTGTCCTTTTGCTCTTGTATATTCCTTTCGTTTCCTCTTTGGGTTTTTGTATATAATTAATAAACCCACTCTTTGTTCTTCCCTTACTCTGGTTTCCTCTCATTCGATCGCCTCCGTCTTTTCCTCCAATTGAGTACCTGTGGCATGATTTCCGAACCGCTCAGGATCGGGTTTAGTCTATGGTTAACGGCCCGAGTCGCGGCTCGCTTCGCTCGGCGTATCCATTACCGCTGTGGCTCGGGTGGGAGTTATGTCCTCGCTTACGGCCGGTGGTAGTACTTAGGTAATAAGACTAATTGGGCTTGCAACCCTACTTACCACCGACCGGAAGTGACGTCATAATTTCCAGGCTTGGGGGACGGCCAGCTTAAAAGACAAGGGGATTAACCCCCCCTTGATAAGGGGAGAGCCGATCCCCGAGTCCGCAACAATACATACATACATACATACATACATACATACATACTTGCATTCATACAAACAGAAAAACATACATACTTGCAAAAATACATGCATACATACATACAAACAAACATACATACATACAAACATACATGCATACATGCATAAATACATACATACATACTTGCATACAAATGTGGGAGCTGATGGTTGCTTTCTCAAACCTTTTCTCATTAGTTTGCTGAACAGGCTGAGAATGCATATCTCATTACATGGTCTGTGATCTTTTTCTCTTGCATTTGCTGTTCTGATCACAAAGCTGGTCTGTGTTTCTCTCTGCTTATCTGAAGAATTTAAAATACATTGTTGGTTTTTCAGGAGAACAGGCCGCCCCGTGTTGGAATCTGACCTTCAAGATTGTATGCGTGGCACTGTGGGCACGTGGCATATTCTTGGAAGGAAACACTTACAATATTCCTATCTCCACTGCGCTGGACATTGCCTGCTTGTATATAAATGAAGCTCACTGGGAATTGTATTTGAGAAAGGAACCGGCCAGATTCGTGCCCTCCTATTTTCCCGCACGTGTAACGGCTCCGTCATAAAAACGGCTCATATTCTCATGGTGTTTGCCTTAAGTTCTTCTCGGACAAGCGGACATCGAGCCACGATACATACTTACTTGCATACATACATACTTGCATACATACATACTTGCATACATACATACTTGCATACATACATACTTGCATACATACATACTTGCATACATACATACTTGCATACATACATACTTGCATACATACATACTTGCATACATACATACTTGCATACATACATACATACATACATACATACATACATACATACATACATGCATACGTACTTCCATACATACATACATGTATACATATATGCATATTGCATACATACATACATCCATACATACATACATACAGACAAAGACTGTTCTAAATGGCTTTGCCCTATGGGCTACACCGTAAAAAGCGATGAATTTCGTTTTAATAATGTAGGGAAAGAACAGGTGAAAGTTGACATTCTGACTGAAGCATAGAGGGGAAGAGGCAGACAAAAAAATATCAATGAATGAAGAGTGTAAGAAGGTAACCGTGACAGAGCCGAATTGGATCAGGGGTGAAGCAGGAGTCAACGAGATTGTGAATGGGAACAGGAGAAACTGTCATGTGACAATGAACACCATTCAGGGCTGGCGGGAAGAATGTGAGACAATAGACACAGTCAGTTCAACAAACGAATGAGATAAGAGTGGGATTAAGGAATTAATGCATGCGATTACAAGAGGACATCAGTTGTATGCAACAGTTGGGATAAACAGTTTCACGTGATAGGTGTGACACAGTTTTACGTGACAGGTGTGATTATACAGTTTAACGTAAAAGGTGGGATATACAATTTCAGGTGACAGGTGGTATTCAGTATCGCAAGAGTATTGACGTAAACATTGTTGTCTTGCAGTCATCACAACAAACCTTCAATGGATATAGACTTTGGTTTTTACTTTAGATCCATTTCATAAACATTGCCTGAAATTTCAATCAGAAGAGGGAGTAGCGGGGATTAAGCAAACTGACCTGATGTCCATATTGAGATGAACCCCCGCTTTGAGTGCATAGATTTTTGTGATGTGTTGTTTCTGGTCCCCTTTCTCTGCTGTCAGCAGAAGTGTGAGTGTCCCATTTTCCTCCAGTCGAGTGTGCTTGATGAGGAATAAAGGACCGGTCGCTCCGCGACACACGTCCACCTGGTCCCCATTATTCTTGGTCATTGTGCACGTCCACCTGAACGTGATTCCGTCTGCTCCACGAGATGGTTCATCTGGATCGTACGATTCGGTTGCATTGATTTTCTGGTCATAATCAGAGCTCAGCATGTACTGTGAACTCCCTTTAATAAGTAGTACAAGAGGAGAACTGACAGCATTGACATAAATTGATGTGGTCATATTTGTAGCTTGAAGGTTCCATAGTTGAGACTGGACTGAAATTTTGTACAGTGACTTGGTAAATGTGAAAGCCTTAAATTTGATGTAAATTGTCTTTTCATGGAGCTGGATTATTTGTCCATTATCAGCTGTCCAATGAAATAACAACTTTGTTTGCGATGCAAGACAGTCTTTCTTGACAACAGCCATTAAAACGAGTTCTTGTGAAATCAATAAAGTTCTTGCATTTTTTTTGGACACGGCACTGTCTTCAATTGACAGACCTCGGAATCTGCAACCTTTCTTATTAACAGATACATCCAGTTGTATTTTCTTGTTTTCATTCTCAGTGGGAACTATCTCCCAAACTGTAACTGTATACACACCATAAGTACTGTAATTGTAAATTTCTTCGTGATTTTTAGACAAATTATAATATTCAGAATAATTTCTTCCATACTTGCAAGGAGGAATGCCAATCAAACTCGTTTTCCCCTGTCCAAAATCAAGTATGTAACACGCCAATGATGTGTACAAGTGAGACAAATGTATTTTTACAGAGGCATAAAGATCATGAGGCGTGTATTCCAGGGTCATTGCTTGATCTTTACGAAACGTAGCCAATAATTCCATTCGGAGGCAGATGCTGCCATTCCATTTACTTGGGATAATCTTTAATTCCGAGACCATCAGTGGGTTGCGGAAAAGCCTTCTTACTGGAGTCTGTGTGTCAAAGTTTGCTTGAAACATCTGCAAGCATAAATTACGAATGAGTTAAGAATGTAAAGAAATGCTT
>NC_136272.1:55311615-55546891 GCF_964187855.1 Myxine glutinosa
TGGGGGGAGACAGGGAAGCACACTAGTACAACAGCAGAGAACAGGGACAAGGGAAGATCCGTGGGAGGGAGAGGGAAGCACACAAGTACAACAGCAGAGAACAGGGACAAGGGAAGATCCGTGGGAGGGAGAGAGCTTGGGTGGAGGAGGCATGGGAAGGCAGGGGGAGGGGAGGTAGGGATGGGAAAGGTATAAAAGACATTGACACTGCTAGAACTTCCAGGAAAGAAAGAAGTCGGGATTTCAAAAAAAGTGCATCTGGGGTGATTTAACGGGAGTAGAAGAGATCAAGGTTTTGGATGGGGGAACAGCGAAGGACGAGAGCGAAGGAACGGCGAAGGACGAGAGCGAAGACCGAAGGAACGATGAAAATTTTAATGTTTTTTTTTTGCACGTACGGTCAAGCTACAGCGAAGGAACTGCGTGTGTGTTTGTTGTTCTCTTCTCTTTGTGCTTTTCCTTGCGATGAAATTGCAAAATGGCAAAATATGTTGGCACTAATTGAAGAATTGGCCATTAAAATTAATTTGCGATTAATCGTAACTGCGATATACGAACTTCCGGACAGTGAGGCCTTATTTTTGGTACGTACGTCAACGTACGTATGTCCACGTACTTACCTCCCCGCACGTATGGGCACGCACTAGTTATTTAAAACATTTTCAGCAACTGTTGGTCTGATGGACACGAAATTTTCACCATAGGAGCGCCTCCTCCTTTATAATATTTTAGTCATAATCATGACGTCATAGGTCATGTGTTACAGGCGCCATCTTGGAAAAACCAAAAATTGTTGCACCTCTATATCTCCAAAACCGTTGCACGGAAAAAAATTAAACATGGCTCATTGTAAAGAACTCCATATGGGGAATAGGTGTTGTTAACAATGACGTCATTGGTGCCATAATTATGACGTCATAATTCGACAGGGACAACGCTTAGTCTGATCAGTTTGAAATTTATTGAGCATGATCTATGCAACAATTACATTTGAGAATATAAATTTATGATGTCATTGCTCACGTGGTCTGGTAGCCATATTGGATCAAAGAAAAAAAATGTTCAAAAACAGAAGAGTTGGCTCGCAGCAAGTTCACTGTGCAGGATAAGTATTCTATGAATACCATGTAGTTGTATACATAGTTCAGGCTCATGGAAAAGCTAGTACACAGAGCGGATCAGTAGGTCACAGAAAAAACGGGATGCAAAACACACAAAACAGGATGCAAAATGAACAGTAGAGATGCACGCGAGAGGAGCAGTAGAGAGAGGGGGGAAACACCAACAGCAGAGTTGAAGGCAAAGATAGAGGGAGACTTGAAGGCAAAGCACGGACAAAGCAAAGGGTGCAAGACCAGAAAGGAGGCTGAAGAAGACAGAGCAGACAGGGAGAGGAGTTGAAAGGATTCCGTTCAAAGTGACAGAGTGGCTACGAGAATAGAGGAAGCCATGTGTGGCGTTGGCCTTGGATACCATAGGCAGAAAGTTTGGAGAGCAAGGTGGGATGCCAAACTGTATCAAAAGCAGCCATCCAGAAAAAGAAAGTTATATCCAGAGAGACTGCCCTGATCTCATGTCTGACATTGAAGGCCTGCATCCATTGTTGGGTGCAACATGTCTTGGTCTGAAACCAAATTGGTGATGTGAGCTGAGGTTGTTGGAGAAAAGGAAGGATTTCAAATCAACTGCAATGATGGATGATTACATGACCTTGCTGATAATTGGAAGTAAGCTGACAGGTCTGCAGTTAAGTCGATCAGTTTTTGTTTTTTTGTTTTTTTGTACAAGAACGAGGCTCGTGAAAGAGCTAACACTAATCACACAAAAAGTCAACCGACAGAAAAAACACAAAATAAGGAGAGCGGGACACAAGATGGGGAGAGAGGGGGAAGGACACAAACACAACATTTGAGAGCAAGGACATTGAGAGAAATGTGGGAGGGGGACGGCTTGGGGGGAGGTGGGAGAGGTATAAAACATATCAACACTGCAAGGACCTCCAGGAAAGAAGTTGGAATTTCAAAAAAGTGTATCTGGGGTGAATTAGCGGGGGTAGAAAAGATCAAGTTTTTGGATGGGGGAAGATAAGAGATGGTGGTGAACAGCTGTTTTAAAGACCTGGAGGGAGGAGTGGGATTGAAGGGAGTGGGGGAGTTTGTTCCAGAGGTGGGAGAAAAGGGGAATGAAAGAGTGAAGGTGAGCAGAGAGCCTAGATTTTGGCAGTTTAACCATAAGAGGGTTGCTGGCAGATCTTGTGCGACCTGCAGGAATATTAGGGGGACAGAGCACAGAGAAAGCTGGGGGAGCAAGGCCGGAGAGGAGTCGGTAGAAGACAGAAAGACCACGAACCTGCCTGCGGTGATTGAGTGAAAGGCCCTCGGAGTTAGCTTCATAACAGGAGATTCCAATGATTCTGAAAGCTTTGGTTTCAACAGCGTGAAGCCGAACTAGGTGTGAGGCAGGAGCACCGGCCCAGAGGGGGGAACAGTATTCCATTGAGCTGCGGATGAAAGCCTTGTATGTGGTGAGGAGCTCAGGTGTGCCAAGGAAGGACTTCACACGACGGAGGATACCCAGTCGGCGACTGGCTTTGGAGGCCAGCTTGGAAATGTGGTTTTCCCAAGAAAGATCATGGCAGATAGTGAGACCCAAAAGCTTGAGCGACAGAACTTCTTGGAGAGGATTGTTGAGAAAGTAGATGGGAGGGTTTTCCAGTCGGTCTTTTCAGAGAGACATAGTAAGAGTGTGGGATTTCTCAGGATTGAAAGACATGTTCCACTTGTTTGACCAGTCTGTGATTTTGTCCAGGACTGCAGAGAGTGTGGAGGCTGCAGACTGCTGATCTGAGGGATGAGGAATGGAGCAGCAGATAGTGGAGTCATCAGCAAAGAGATAGAGAGGATTTTCCAGAGAGTCGGAGAGATCATTGATGAAGACCAGAAATAGTACAGTTCCCAGAACACTGCCTTGGAGAACTCCAGCCAGAACAGGAAGGGGGAGATGAGAGAAATCCATTCAGAGCCACACGTTGCCTATGACCAGAGAGGAGGTCCGCAAGCCATGCGTGGAGATTTCCATGGATACCATAGGAGGAGAGTTTGGTGAGCAGAGCGGGGTGCCAGACTGTATCGAAGGCACGTGATATGTCAAGGGAGCATCTCTGATTTCCTGTTTGGCATTGAGGACCTCCATCCATTGTTGAGACAGCAGAAGCAACATGTTCAGAGTAGAATGGCCTGGTCTGAATCCAAATTGATGATCAGAGATCAAGTCATTGGAGAAGAGGAACGATTTGATCTCCGAAGCAATGATGGAAACCATGACTTTGCTGATATTAATGGGAGCAGGCTGATTGGTCTGTACTTGCAAGGATATGTTTTTGCACATTTTTTGTGTAAGGCAGCAATGTTTTTTATTTCCAAGATGCTGGCAGATGACCTTAAGCAAAAGAGAGGGTGAAAAGAACAGAGAGAGGGTGAGATAGAGCAGAAGAGCAGCATTGTAGGACCCGTGGGCTGATGCCGTCTGGTCCAGTTGCAGAATCAGAGTCGAGGTTTGACAAAAACTTCTCCACCTTGTCAGGAGAGAAGGACACAGAGTCCAGGAGCAGTTGGGTTCGACTGGGAAAGGTGGGAACAGAGAGAGATGGGTTTGGGACACAAGATTTTGAGGCAAACACAGAGTTGAGGCATTCGGCTTTGTCACGTGCGGTGTCAACTGTGTAGCCATTTGAGGTAAGGGAGGGGATGGAGGGGGAACAAACACCAGAAACGGATTTGCCCAGACGCCACCAGGATATGGAGGAAGGAGACAGGTTTGAGAGCTCAATCTTGAGTGTGGAGAGATAGTGCTTCCTGGCACTCCTGAGGGTATACACACACTTGTTCCGAGCTTGGTGGAAGGAACTGAGATTGCCTTCAGTTGGATTTGCCTTCCAAGAGGCAAAGGCAAGTTGTTTCAGTGCAACTGCCTCACCACAAGATTCAGTGTACCATGGATGGGAGGGAAAGGGTAAGATAACTGAAGACGAGATGGGATAAATCTGTGCATGAGAGAGCAGTTTGCTTTGGAAGAATTCCCAGGAAGAATTGATGTCAGAGGCAGTAGAGATGGGAGACCAGTCCAGATGATTGATGGCTGCTTGTAGACCGTGCCAGTCAGCCTGAGTGAAATGCCAGACTCGTCGGCGCTGAGGAGGCTCTCTGAGAATGGCCAGAGAGATGTCCACTTTAACATGCACATGATCAGAAGAACCGATTGGAGCAGAAGAAGAGCAGCAGACATTTGCAGGGAAGTTTGTCATAACCAAGTCTAGAAACACCTTTTATATAATGCAGTGAATTTGGCAGATTTTCAAACAGATGGAAAATGACGTAGCGCAGATGACAGTGTGAAACGGACAGAGTTAGGATGGGAAAGAGCAGCAGCGCAGCTTTTTTGGGACACCTGACCTGAATATGCTGTCCAGTCCAGTGGCAGAGTCTAGGGTTGAAAGAACCTTCGCCTCCTCAGTTGCAAAGGATACCATCTCTCAATGGTAAAGAATCACTTGAAGAATGAAGCCTGCTGGTGTTGGCTTTCCAGTTAAGGTGGCTGGCTTGAGATCCTGAGGTCCTGAATTCAAGCCCCTGTTGTGCTGTTGAATTACCACCAGGTGGGTTGACTCAGTCTGTCATCCGAAAGAAGTCGTTGTGATGAAATATGATGTAATGTCTCGAGCTGAGCGAAGAGATTATCCGAGCGAAGGGATGACCATGAGAGAGCTTATATAAACTGTGTCCATTCGGTGCGCAATCAGGTGGCATTATGTATACCAGCGCTGTCGGCTACTGAGATTTAACAGTTACGTCAATGCTTGCTTGCAGGAAACTAGGAGGAGTTGTATGCTTAATTTTTCTTTGTGGAACTAATAATCTGCATTCTTGTGTTGTAGGATGAGTAGAGATATTGTTCAATAAAGCCTCATTTCTTGGAAGAGGTCTGAGTTTTATTTCACAAAAGTCGTCAAATAAGTACCAGATTACTGGTAACAGGGGGCATTGCATCAGCGGCATCGCCACAGTGCCAGAAAATGATGCAGTGAAGCAGCCACACAATGCATTCAAATCCACCACCACTTACATCATTAAAAAAACCTCTTGTATCCAGATCTGGATCTTCACCAAAATCGAATCAATTCTTCCTGGTCACACACCCAACCTCTTCACCAAGTTTTGGTCCGAATCGGTCCACAACCACAGACAGGGATGAAAACATAACCTCCATCCACCTTGTGTAGCACATGTTGACCACAGACTCTTGGAGCCTATGCCATTGCGGAAAACATTGAGGGAAAAGCGGACAGAAATATGAACGTGGTACATTGCCATTTGAATTGGCGCTGTGAGGTGGGCCAAACGGCCGGCATGTCTGCAGGGACCTCATGTGATGCTGGAGCCTCTTCCCTGAAGACGGACACCGAAAGGACAAATGAGGTACACTGCCGTATGGATCGCGTACGAACTGGACCTTTGCGCAGGATATCTGGCAGACTCCGGAGAGGAGGGGTCTTCAATGAAGAGGGGGAAGGTGTCGGCACTGAGAAGGGGAGGGATTTTGAGTTGAGTCGAAAAAATTAATGCATTGGGAAGCACTGCTCACAATGGGTGTGATAGATTGAGAAAGGGCTTTGTGAATAGACATGGCTCCGATGAACCGCGGAAAACTCCGGATGCCAGAGGTGAGGATGTGGAGGTGGATTGGAGGGATTGTGAGTGGGGACGGAAGGGTGAATGCGTGTGAACCATTGCTGATGCCGGATCTGATAGATTGAGAAGGGGCTTTGTGGGCAGGCATGGCTCCTATGTACGGCTGGAGATTCCGGGTGCCGGGGTTGTGGGTTTGATTGGGGAGAGGGGTGGCGGGGCCGTGGCTAAGGTCCTCACGAGAATATGGAGACAGGGAACGACAGTAATGTGCACGGCTCGGTGATGGGCAGGTCGGGATGGCACTGTGAGGCAGACCGTGGTGATATGTTCATTGAGGTTGTCGAGAAATTCCAGGGTATCAGCCCTGACGGTAGATGTAAATCCTGGCAATGAAGGTGGGAGTAAAGCGAGTGGGATGTGATGCTGTGTAACCCATGCATGGTCCAGAATCTTGGTTGAGCTGCATTGAGGATCACAGAGGGGGGGTGGGGGGGGGGTATTTTATGGGCATTTTAAACCAATTTCAATGGTTGCTAGAAGACAGGGTAGCATGTACAATCGTGGCCAAAAATATTGGCACCCTTGCACTTTTTCAAATAACTCACAATGTCCTCTAAAAATAAGTCGAAATTGACAAAAGTATTTGGTCTCCACAATTCTATATTTCCCTGTTAATATCATTACGTTTGGAGAGGGTAGGCTGTGATTAACTTAGTCCAGGTAGAATTGCAAAGGTAGTATGCTCTGAATGTCATTGAGCCATCTTGATGTACATAAGTCAGGCCATATGTCGTGCAAGCTCGTACCTTTGTTCCCATCACGAGGGGTGGGGTTATTTTAATTAGTTAGGGATTATGGGTAATGAATCCCCTGTATGTAATGGCCTCTGTTATTTTTCCTCTGTTCCTTATGACACACGCAGCACACACACCTAGCCAGAAATCGTGCATTTACCACCCTAAATAAAAAGCGACCAGAAACCAGGCATCAAACACTACTGCTGGTGCCGCAGCCGCTACATCACCACCTCAATCAGGCAGGCCGTGGGGCCATGCCCCGCAGAGCAGTGATTGGTCCGGGATTGATTGGCGCAAAGACTGTTAAGATGGCACTCGCTGATAGGAGCGGGCACGGAGACCCCGTGAGATGACGTCAGAGCCCCAAGTATAAAAGAAATCTCTCCCCGACATCTCACTCTTGAGTCCGGACTTTGATAGAGAACGGTCGAGCTTCTTGATTTCCTCACATGTTCTGGGTTTGGTGGCGAGTGGTCGTCTCCCCGACATTTTGCGTTTCTTGGCTTTCCCTCACTCCCTTGAGTCTTGGCTTTGTTGGGGAACCATCGCCGAAAAGCTCTCTGCTTCAGGATTCCACAGTGAACTCTTCCATCCTGGCTGTTCCTCGCGCTTGATTTCCACGTTTATTCTTTGTTTCTCGAGTCCTGGCTTTGATGACAAACAGTCGTGTCCCGACATCACTCTTCTTCGTCTTCTCGTGGCTGGCTCTGGTCTTCTGGCTTTGGCGTTGAACAGTCACGATTTGATATCTCGCTATATTTGAAATCTCGATAGTTTTACTTACAGAACTGAGTGAAGATCTACTGTACTCTATATACCCCACAAGTGTTTGATTAATAACATCATCCTTCCTGCTGCTACCATGGCGTTTTTTGTAGCGAACTTTTGAAACTCGCTCCTGCTGTTTAACACAAAACAGAAAGAGGAAGCCCGGGGTGTGCTCATTTAGTAAAGAGCTAGCTTGCGCTTACCAAGCCAGCCATACCTTATCAGTTTTGAATGGAGTGCTCGCTCAAATGCTGAAACCACTTGGCAATCTCTCCACCAGAAATTTAGTAAATGAACACACACCCAATGTTCTTGAGACCCGACCATAGATCGACTGTAATCTATATACCCCAAATAGGATTGACCCTTCCTGCTGCTCCCGTAGTGAGCGGGTGTACTAGTCTTCAAAAAGGATGTTATAACACACCCAAACACCCAGTTTCATCCTTGTAATATGTTGGAGGTTCAGGTGTATGCATGCAAAGTTTGGGGCCGCTAGGTTTCATGGTTTTGGAGATATGGAGGAGACAGATGGAGACAGACAGACGGTCAAATAGTTTTTCTCTTTTTCTTCATTGACTTTAATGTAAAATTTTAGGTGTTTTAGAAGCCCGATTTATCACCTACTCCCATATGCATGTGGAAACTGCACAAAAGTTACCATATACACGAGGAAACTACAAAAGGTGCCATGTACTCATGGAAACTGCACATAAGGTACCCATATACACAGGGAAACTGCACAAAAGGTACCATGTATATGTGGACTGTACAAAAGGTAACATGTACACGTGGAAACTGCAAAAAATGTACCCATATACATTAGTCAGGTTCACTATGTCAATAAATTATATTTCGTTCAAAATCATGGTAGATTAGCAAACCTATACATTTTTGGAAAGGTTATAGCATAAGGAAACTAAAAATCAATGTTTACATTGGGAGAGATACCTGTATGGCGGTCATTTTGGATTTTCAAAATGGCCACTGTAAAATACATATTACATATTTTGTTCTATTTCTGCCTCTAATTACCCTAAAAACTTTTTAAAATATACTAAACCTATATTTTCAGGGACAAGGAATCCAATGAAAGTATCAAATTAGTGCTATGGGGAATGGTAAGATACGAATCAAAGGTTTTGAATTGCAAAATACTGTCTTTATATTCGCGATAAGTTGCATAATCAAATACATGTTATCATTTTGTACAGGCAGTTAATAACATCAAAATGTGTCACAATAATTCATATCACCAAACATACACAGGCAGTCAGCAAAATCATATATACGTAGTGTGTTCAAAAAGTATCCGACCTTTATTTTTCGTGCGTAAAAAAAAGAAGCTAGGGAGGCGTTGATTGGTGCACGTATGTAGGCGATCCTAATGCACACGCGTGAATTTTTTCTCACCTGCAGAAGCTGTCATTCGACGGCAGACCGCCGATGAGTGAGGACATGTAAGTGAGCGCCGTCAGATTTTCGTTTTTGACAAAATGACGGAAAAGCTTGAACAACGCTACTGCATCAAATTTTTTGTTTTTTGGCCTCGGGGATGTTGGATGCTTCCATTGTGATGACTGCAACTTGGTTTCTGGGTCGTACCCATAAACCCAGGACTCATCGCCAGTGATCACTGTGTTGAGGAAGCTGGGATCGCTGTTCACAGTCTCCAGCATGTCCTGTGCGATCTCCAAACGGAGTTGCTTCTGCTCAATCGTTAGCAGCTTTGGTACGAACTTCGCTGAGATTCTCCTGAAGTCCAAATCCTCCTTCATAATGGAATGAACGGTGTTGAATCTTGCGGATCGTTTCCACTTGGGAATCGCCAAGCTTTACACAAAATTTGATGCAGTAGCTTTGTTCAAGTTTTTCCGTCATTTTGTCAAAAACGAAAATCCGCCGGCGCTCGCTTACATGTCCTCACTCATCGGCGGTCTGCCGTCGAATGACAGCTTCTGCAGGTGGGAAAAAATTCACGCGTGTGCATTAGGATCGCCTACATACGTGCACCAATCATCGCCTCCCTAGCTTCTTCTTTTTTTTACGCACGAAAAATAAAGGTTGGATACTTTTTGAACACAGTACACATGCAGTCAGTATAACTTCACATCTACACAGGCAGTCAATGACAAAATATACACAGGCAGTCAATGGCATCAAACATACACGATTACAGAATATGCCATTTAGAGTTCGTCATCACTGTCCTGTGTGTCGTATCCGACAATATTGTCCGCATCGTTTTCACAGTCCGTTCCACACAAGCAAAGTTCGGTCAAATTGATTGGCAAATCGAATTGGTCGAATGGTCGATCGAATCGAATTCGATGAATCGAATCGAATCAATCGAATTGGTCGAATGGTCGAATGGTCGATCGAAGCGATTGGTCGAATGGTCGAATTGGTCGAATGGAATTGGTCGATTGGTCGAATCGAATTGGTCGGAATTGGCAAATGTAAACATTGATTTTCAGATTTTCCATGTAATAACGTTTCCAAAAATGTATAGGTTTGCTAATCTACCATGATTTTGAACGAAAAAACATAGTGAACCTGACTACATGTGGAAACTGCACAAAAGGTACCAAGTACAGGTGGAAACTGCACAAAAGGTTCCATATACATGTGGAAACTGCACAAAAGATTCCATATACATGTGGGAACTGAACAAACATCATCCACATATGAGACATAAAATGGTAAAAGTATCTTTTCAGGTTTTTGGTTTTGTGGTTTAAAAAATTGTGAAAATGGATTTTCATGATGAAGATTTCATTTGTAATTATTGAGAAATACCTGGTAAAGGTAGATGGTATAAACAGAGCTTACCTTTGACAATCGCTGCCAGTTATTATTCTTTACTTCAATATTGTATGAAGTCACAAAGCAAGGCTGCAAACCTCGTGCACGGTCCAGTTCAGGCGTTGACCCTTGCACGACAATGCCGGTCAGATTGACGTCACTTTCAAAGTTCACATGAAGGTATTCGCCTGGGGCACCATGTGTGCGCCAATACCCACCGGAGTTGTACAGCCGGGCATTGTGGGCAGAAAATTCATTTCCATCCGAGGAGCTTGCACTAAACACTTCATTGGGAAGAAATCTGGATTCCATTCCCACAGGTTGGGACCAATCTGAAATTGTTGTCAGAAAAAAGCACCGGTTTAAACACAATCGATTAAATGACAAAGGGAAACAGCACCGGTTTAAACACAATTGATTAAGTGTCAAAGGAAAACAATATCGGATTAAACACAATCGAATAAATGTCAAAGGAAATCAATATCGGTTTAAACACAATCAATTAAATGTCAAAGGAACAATACCGGTTCAAACACAATCGTTCAAATGACAAAGAGAAACAATACCAGTTTAAACACAATCATTCAAATGACAAAGGCAAACCGTACCGGTTTAAACACAATCGTTCAAATGTGAAAAAACAAAAAACAAAAACCACCTTTAGAGGCCATTAAAGTGAAACAATAATGGTTTAAACACAATCATCAAATGTCAAAGTGAAACAGTACCGGTTTAAACACAATCAATTAAATGTCAAAGTGAAACAGTGCAGGTTTAAACACAATCGATTAAATGTCAAAGTGAAAAAATACCAGTTTAAACACAATCGTTCAAATGTCAAAGTGAAACAGTGCAGGTTTAAACACAATCGATTAAATGTCAAAGTGAAACAGTACCGGTTTAAACACAATCGATTAAATGTCAAAGTGAAAAAATACCAGTTTAAACACAATCGTTCAAATGTCAAAGTGAAACAGTACCAGTTTAAACACAATCGATTAAATGTCAGAGTGAAACAGTACCGGTTTAAACACAACCGATAAAATGTCAAAGTGAAACAGTACCGGTTTAAACACAATCGATTAAATGTCGAAGGGAAACGGCACCGGTTTAAACACAGTCATCAAATGTCAAAGGGAAACAGCACCGGTTTAAACACAATCGATTAAATGTCAAAGTGAAACAGCACCGGTTTAAACACAATCGATTAAATGTCAAAGGGAAACAGCACCGGTTTAAACACAATCGATTAAATGTCAAAGTGAAACAGCACCGGTTTAAACACAATCGATTAAATGTCAAAGTGAAACAGCACCGGTTTAAACACAGTCATCAAATGTCAAAAGGAAACAGCACCGGTTTAAACACAATCGTTCAAATGTCAAAGTGAAACAGTACCAGTTTAAACACAATCGTCAAATGTCAAAGTGAAACAGCACCGGTTAAAACACAATTGATAAAATGACAAAGGCAAACAGCTCCAGATTAAACATAATCAAATAAATGTCAAAGGGAAACGGCACCAGCTTAACCACAATCGATCAAATGTCAAAGGGAAACGGCACCGGTTAAAACACAATCGTCAAATGTCAAAGGGAAACAGCACCGGTTTAAACACAATCAATTAAATGTCAAAGGGAAACAGCACCGGCTTAACCACAATCGATCAAATGTCAAAGGGAAACAGCACCGGTTTAAACACAATCAATTACATGACAAAGGCAAACAGAACCAGATTAAACACAATCAATTAAATGTCAAAGGGAAACGGCACCAGTTTAAACACAATCGATTAAATGTCAAAGGGAAACAGCACCAGCCTAACCACAATCGATCAAATGTCAAAGGGAAACAGCACCAGTTTAAACACAATCAATTACATGACAAAGGCAAACAGCACCGGTTAAAACACAATCGATTAAATGTCAAAGGGAAACAGCACCAGTTTAAAACACATATTTTCACTCACTCACCGCAGGCAGGTAGGTGGTCTTTCTGTCTTCTACCGACTCCTCTCCGGCCTTGCTCCCCCAGCTCTCTCTGTGCTCTGTCCCCCAAATATTCCTACAGGTCGTACAAGATCTGCCAGCAAGCCTCTGATGGTTAAACTGCCAAAATCTCGACTCTCTGCTCACCTTCACTCCTTCATTCCTCTTTTCTCCCGCCTCTGGAACAAACTCCCACACTCCCTTCAATCCCACTCCTCCCTCCAGGTCTTTAAAACAGCTGTTCACCACCATCTCTTATCTTCCCCCATCCAAAACCTTGATCTTTTCTACCCCCGCTAATTCACCCCAGATCCACCTTGTTTGAAATTCCAACTTCTTTCCTGGAAGTCCTGGCAGTGTCCATATGTTTTATACCTCTCCCACCGCCCCCTTCCCATGCCCCCCCCCCCCAAAGCCCTCGCCCTCTCTCAGATCTCTCGATGTCTCCATGTCTCTCGGTCCCTGCTCTCAAATGTTGTGTTTGTGTCCTTCCCCCTCTCTCCCCATCTTGTCTACCGCTCCCGATGTTATATGTTTTATGTGTTGGTTTATCTTTCTGTGTGATTAATGTTCGCTCTTTCACGAGCCTCGATCTTGTATACAAAAAACAAAAAAAAAAAGAAAAGGGAAACAGCACCAGTTTAAACACAATCGATCAAATGTCAAAGGGAAACAGCACCAGTTTAAACACAATCGATCAAATGTCAAAGGGAAACAGCACCAGTTTAAACACAATCGATCAAATGACAAAGGGAAACAGCACCAGCTTAACCACAATCGATCAAATGTCAAAGGGAAACAGCACCAGCTTAACCACAATCGATCAAATGTCAAAGGGAAACGGCACCGGTTAAAACACAATCGTCAAATGTCAAAGGGAAACGGCACCGGTTTAAACGCAATCAATTACATGACAAAGGCAAACAGAACCAGATTAAACACAATCAATTAAATGTCAAAGGGAAACAGCACCAGTTTAAACACAATCGATTAATTGTCAAAGGGAAACAGCACCAGTTTAAACACAATCAATTAAATGTCAAAGGGAAACATCACCAGTTTAAACACAATCAATTAAATGTCAAAGGGAAACAGCACCAGTTTAAACACAATCAATTACATGACAAAGGCAAACAGAACCAGATTAAACACAATCAATTAAATGTCAAAGGGAAACCACCAGTTTAAATACAATCGATTAATTGTCAAAGGGAAACAGCACCGGTTAAAACACAATCGTCAAATGTCAAAGGGAAACGGCACTGGTTAAAACACAATCGTCAAATGTCAAAGGGAAACAGCACCGGTTTAAACGCAATCAATTACATGACAAAGGCAAACAGAACCAGATTAAACACAATCAATTAGATGTCAAAGGGAAACAGCACCAGTTTAAACACAATCGATTAATTGTCAAAGGGAAACAGCACCAGTTTAAACACAATCAATTAAATGTCAAAGGGAAACATCACCAGTTTAAACACAATCAATTAAATGTCAAAGGGAAACAGCACCAGTTTAAACACAATCAATTACATGACAAAGGCAAACAGAACCAGATTAAACACAATCAATTAAATGTCAAAGGGAAACAGCACCAGTTTAAATACAATCGATTAATTGTCAAAGGGAAACAGCACCGGTTAAAACACAATCGTCAAATGGCAAAGGGAAACATCACCGGATTAAACACAATCAATTAAATGTCAAAGGGAAACACCACCGGATTAAACACAATCAATTACATGACAAAGGCAAACAGCACCAGTTTAAATACAATCGATTAATTGTCAAAGGGAAACAGCACCGGTTAAAACACAATCGTCAAATGGCAAAGGGAAACATCACCGAATTAAACACAATCAATTAAATGTCAAAGGGAAACAGCACCAGTTTAAACACAATCAATTAAATGTCAAAGGGAAACAGCACCAGTTTAAACACAATCAATTAAATGTCAAAGGGAAACATCACCAGTTTAAACACAATCAATTAAATGTCAAAGGGAAACAGCACCAGTTTAAACACAATCAATTAAATGTCAAAGGGAAACAGCACCAGTTTAAATACAATCGATTAATTGTCAAAGGGAAACAGCACCGGTTAAAACACAATCGTCAAATGGCAAAGGGAAACATCACCGAATTAAACACAATCAATTAAATGTCAAAGGGAAACAGCACCAGTTTAAACACAATCAATTACATGACAAAGGGAAACGGCACCAGTTTAAACACAATCAATTACATGACAAAGGGAAACAGCACCAGTTTAAACACAATCAATTAAATGTCAAAGGGAAACAGCACCAGTTTAAACACAATCAATTACATGACAAAGGGAAACAGCACCAGTTTAAACACAATCGATTAAATGACAAAGGGAAACAGCACCAGTTTAAACACAATCAATTACATGACAAAGGGAAACGGCACCAGTTTAAACACAATCAATTACATGACAAAGGGAAACAGCACCAGTTTAAACACAATCAATTAAATGACAAAGGGAAACATCACCGGATTAAACACAATCAATTAAATGTCAAAGGGAAACAGCACCAGTTTAAACACAATCAATTAAATGACAAAGGGAAACGGCACCAGTTTAAACACAATCGATTAAATGACAAAGGGAAACAGCACCAGTTTAAACACAATCAATTAAATGTCAAAGGGAAACAGCACCAGCTTAAACACAATCGATTAAATGACAAAGGGAAACAGCACCAGCTTAAACACAATCGATTAAATGACAAAGGGAAACAGCACCAGTTTAAACACAATCGTCAAATGGCAAAGGGAAACAGCACCAGCTTAAACACAATCGATTAAATGACAAAGGGAAACAGCACCAGTTTAAACACAATCGTCAAATGGCAAAGGGAAACAGCACCAGCTTAAACACAATCGATTAAATGACAAAGGGAAACAGCACCAGTTTAAACACAATCAATTACATGACAAAGGGAAACGGCACCAGTTTAAACACAATCGATCAAATGTCAAAGGGAAACAGCACCGGTTTAAACACAATCAATTACATGACAAAGGCAAACAGAACCAGATTAAACACAATCAATTAAATGACAAATGGAAACAGCACCAGTTTAATCACAATCGATTAAATGACAAAGGTAAACAGCACCAGATTAAACACAATCAATTAAATGACAAAGGGAAACAGCACCAGATTAAACACAATCAATTAAATGACAAAGGGAAACAGCAACGGTTCAAACACTAAATGACAAAGGTAAACAGCACCGGTTAAAACACAACCGTCAAATGTAAAAGGGAAACAGCACCGGTTTATCCACAATCGATTAAATGACAAACGCACACATATCACTAGATTAAACACAATCAATTAAATGGCAAAGGGAAACAGCACCGGTTTAACCACAATCGATTAAATGACAAAGCGGACTGCACCAGTTTAAACACAATAGATTAAATGACAAAGGGAAACAGCACCGGTTTATCCACAATAGATTAAATAACAAACGCACACATATCACCAGATTAAACACAATCAATTAAATGACAAAGGGAAACAGCACCGGTTTAACCACAATAGATTAAATGACAAAGGGAAACAGCACTAGCTTAAACACAATCGATTAAATGTCAAAGGGAAACAACACGATTGATCAAATGTCAAAAAGGGAAACAGCACCAGCTTAAACACAATCGATTAAATGTCAAAGGGAAACAGCACCGGTTTAACCACAATCGATCAAATGTCAAAAAGGGAAACGGCACCAATTTAACCACAATCGATTAAATGACAAAGGCAAACAGCACCAGATGAAACACAATTGATTAAATGTCAAAGGCACATGTTTGTTTGCACCTGTTGTCATTCAAATCCCGTGTACTGTAAGGCCTCGACCTTCCCCTTTTAACAACAACAACAGCGCCACGGGCTATATATTTCCAGGTCTCCCCATTACCCATAGTCATTACGATTTTCAAGATGGCTAATGGAGACGTGTGTGATAATTACGGTAGGCCTATTAATTATTATGTGTGTTGTATTGTTCGACGGGCCTATTTTTACATCTGTTGTTACAGGTTCTTCAGTTCTTGCTGAGTAAAACCTACTTGAATGATCTCAAACGAGTGAAGCCTCTTCTATACTCCCTTCGGCATATTACATTTACTCAGCAAGAATTTCATGATGGACAAATTCTCACGTCTTGAACGGTTGAAGCAAACCCAAACTCGAGCGGTGCTGCAAAGGAATGGAACCACTGGTGCAATATGTTCGACAACTTCTTGAGAACAATTGAGCATCATGGACCAGAGAAGCTAACTATGCTCATAAACGATGTTGCTCCAAGTGTGTACGAGTTTATCGCTGACTGTGAAGACTATGACACTACCATACAGACCTTACGAAGCATGTACGCAATACCAAAGAATGTAGTCTATGCACGGCACCTATTGGCGAGTCATCGACAGCAACCGGTAGAAACTCTTGATGAATACCTGCAGCATTGAAGCATTTGAGTGGAGACTGTAATTACAAGGCTGTCACTGCTGATAAATATAAGGAGTCCATCCGGGATGCCTTCATAAGTAGATTGCAGTCCCATGTCATTCGCCAACGGCTCCTCGAGAATAAAACTTAGTATCTCGCGACACCTTTTCACCAGGCTCGGGTTCTCAATCAAGCTCGGAGGTGTTCCGAGTCATATACGGCACCTGTAACACCCTTGAATGCAGTCACAACTTCCTCGGTCGATAGACCTACTGCCGAAGCCGAAACGAGGACTTACCGACCTACTCATCCAGATTACTCTCAAGTAGTCACTGCTGCTGGAAAGCAACAGAAGTGCTTTTTCTGTGGTAATTTTCGACACTCGACGAGTTTATCCCGCTCGGGATTCTGTATGTAATAAATGCGAGAAAACAGGACATTTTGCTAAGGTATGTAGATCATCTGGGGCGGAGGCTGCTGCTATGCTCCACACCCCCACACTCGCTACAATGTCCGCTGCATTAGTAGATAACCTATCCAAGGCAACAGTTAACGTGCTTGTAAATGGTAACAAGTGTAGGGCACTTTTGGATACTGGGAGCTCGGAAAGTGCCAGAGGATGGTTAATGCGTACAAACTTTGTGTGCACCCTGGGACAGGTACACTATCAATGGCATCTCCCTCATTGTCGACTAGAATAGCTGGTCATTGTTTGGTGAACCTTGAGCTGAACGGTAGTACATACACTAATGTCCGATTTTGCATCTTACCTGACCTTTGCAGTGATGTGATCCTAGGCCAGGATTTCTTCGAACATCATGAGAGTGTTATTGTGCAGTTTGGGGGAGACAACCCACCGCTCTCTGTCTGTGCGCTAGCTACCCTCACTGTACCTTCTCCACCGCTTTTCGCCAATCTCACTCCCGACTGTAAGCCTATTGCTGTTATATCAATTAAGTATAGTGCACCAGATGGCTGTTTCATCGAGTCAGAAACAAGAAGGTTGCTCAAAGAGGGCATCATCGAGCCCAGCACCTCGCCCTGGCGAACTCAAGTGGTAGTTACAACAAATGAGCGACACAAAAGGCGGATGGTAATTGATTATTCACAGACCGTCAACTGCTTCACTCAACTAGATGCCTACCCACTACCAAAGATAGACGAATTTGTCAACAAGGTAGCGCAGTACCAACTTTTGGTCTTTGGTGACTTTTGGGTGTTCGGGGGCTTTTGAGTCATCAGGGTCATCTGGGTCTTTTTGGTCCTCGAGGACTTTTGGATCATCCTGGTTTTTGGGTACTTTTGGTTCATCAGGACTTTTTGGTCATCTGGGTCTTTTGGGGGCTTTTGGATCTTCAGGAATTTTTGGCTCTTTGGGGACTTTTGGGTCATCAGGGTATTTTGGGTCATCAATGACTTTTGGGTCCTTGTGGACTTTTGGGTGATCTGGATCTTTTGGGTCATCAAGGACTTTCGGGTCATCTGGGTGTTTTGGATCTGGATCAACGCTTAAATTTCAGTGATGTTGCAATGTTGTCATTACAATAAAAACCATGACATACCGTGTAAGAGTGCAGCATTGCCATCATGGTACAACAAGATTGATTAACAAAACAATACAGGACTCAAACCCTTAGCTTGTGCAGTCATCTTGTCCATTCATTGCTTACAACAGGCCAGAACCAGGCGCAGGATGAAAATAGTGCAGAGGGAATTTAAAACTATGACCTGTAGTGGCACTGGATAAAAAGAACAGTTGTGAAATCATCGATCAACAGTGTAAATAAAAATAGTATTTTGATGTTTGTTTACAAGATCAGATTAAAACAGAATCTAAATGGAAACACATTGATCTGTGTGTCTTATGGCAGGTGTGGAAAATCTATGGCTCAGCCCTTACATCTCCGGTCTATCACCTTCCCTCAACTATATGTCCTCGAGTCATTATTAGAGTACGCATGATATAGAAAAATGTCCAAAAGGCATACAAGCAAATAACAAATATGACGACACATTTGTTATGGTGAAAAAGAAAAGAAATGCTTTCTAAGGTTACCTTGTGTAAAGTGCACAAGAGATCCTTCGTCGCAAATGCCAAAGAATACTGATGTTTTCAAAATAGTCAAACATTTGTTGTGAAGGGGCACGTACAAAGTGTTTTTCCTGTACACCATCACACTTTCATCAGTGGCGTTTGTGTTTGAGAGTTCCAAAGTGGTGGTGTTAAAAAGGCACAGGGACTGTCCAAACTGGCACAGGTGACCGAACCGGGTAAGTACCCACGGCTCGTCGCATTGGTTCACATACTTCGAGGCCAACACGTGGGTTTTCTTCGTTTCGACGAGGCAGGTCTTTCCACCCGGTTTATCAAGTTGTGATAATTTATTTTGATATTCAAATGGCACGTGACACACACAGCCAATGTACTGTGCACCCAGGGACACTGCAAAAAATATGAAAAAGATCAACGGACATGGAAGTTTATCAATAGTTATCAACAGTGTGTGATGTTGATAACCAAGCATCCATGGGAGTTTATCAATCATGTATGATACTGATAATCAAGCATCCATGGAAGTTTATCAATCATGTATGATACTGCTAATCAAGCATCCATGGGAGTTTATCAATCATGTATGATACAGATAACCAAGCATCCATGGGAATTTATCAATAATGTATGATACTGCTAATCAAGCATCCATGGGAGTTTATCAATCATGTATGATACAGATAATCAAGCATCCATGGGAGTTTATCAATAATGTATGATACTGATAATCAAGCATCCATGGGAGTTTATCAATCATGTATGATACTGATAACCAAGCATCCATGGGAGTTTATCAATCATGTATGATACAGATAATCAAGCATCCATGGGCGTTTATCAATAATGTATGATAGATACTGATAATCAAGCATCCATGGGAGTTTATCAATCATGTATGATACAGATAACCAAGCATCCATGGGAATTTATCAATAATGTATGATACTGATAACCAAGCATCCATGGGAGCTTATCAATCATGTATGATACAGATAACCAAGCATCCATGGGAATTTATCAATAATGTATGATACTGATAACCAAGCATCCATGGGAGTTTATCAATCATGTATGATACAGATAATCAAGCATCCATGGGCGTTTATCAATAATGTATGATACTGATAATCAAGCATCCATGGGAGTTTATCAATCATGTATGATACAGATAACCAAGCATCCATGGGAATTTATCAATAATGTATGATACTGATAACCAAGCATCCATGGGAGTTTATCAATAATGTATGATACTGATAACCAAGTATCCATGGGAGTTTATCAATCATGTATGATACTGATAATCAAGCATCCATGGGAGTTTATCAATCATGTATGATACTGATAATCAAGTATCCATGGGCGTTTATCAATCATGTATGATACTGATAATCAAGCATCCATGGGAGTTTATCAATCATGTATGATACAGATAACCAAGCATCCATGGGAATTTATCAATAATGTATGATACTGATGACCAAGCATCCATGGGAGTTTATCAATCATGTATGATACTGATAATCAAGCATCCATGGGAGTTTATCAATAATGTATGATACTGATTATCAATCATCCATGGGAGTTTATCAATAATGTATGATACTGATAACCAAGCATCCATGGGAGTTTATCAATCATGTATGATACTGATAACCAAGCATCCATGGGAGTTTATCAATCATGTATGATACTGATAACCAAGCATCCATGGGAGTTTATCAATCATGTATGATACTGACAACCAAGCATCCATGGGAGTTTATCAATAATGTATGATACTGATAATCAAGTATCCATGGGAGTTTCAATCATGTATGATACTGATAATCAAGCATCCATGGGAGTTTATCAATAATGTATGATACTGATAATCAAGTATCCATGGGAGTTTATCAATCATGTATGATACTGATAATCAAGCATCCATGGGAGTTTATCAATAATGTATGATACTGATAATCAATCATCCATGGGAGTTTATCAATAATGTATGATACTGATAACCAAGCATCCATGGGAGTTTATCAATCATGTATGATACTGATAATCAATCATCCATGGGAGCTTATCAATAATGTATGATACTGACAACCAAGCATCCATGGGAGTTTATCAATCATGTATGATACTGATAACCAAGCATCCATGGGAGTTTATCAATCATGTATGATACTGATAATCAAGCATCCATGGGAATTTATCAATAATGTATGATACTGATAACCAAGCATCCATGGGAGTTTATCAATAATGTATGATACTGATAATCAATCATCCATGGGAGTTTATCAATAGTGTATGATACTGATAACCAAGCATCCATGGGAGTTTATCAATCATGTATGATACTGATAACCAAGCATCCATGGGAGTTTATCAATCATGTATGACACTGATAACCAAGCATCCATGGGAATTTATCAATAATGTATGATACTGATAACCAAGCATCCATGGGAGTTTATCAATCATGTATGATACTGATAACCAAGCATCCATGGCAGTTTATCAATCATGTATGATACTGATAATCAAGCATCCATGGGAATTTATCAATAATGTATGATACTGACAACCAAGCATCCATGGGAGTTTATCAATCATGTATGATACTGATAACCAAGCATCCATGGGAGTTTATCAATCATGTATGATACTGATAATCAAGCATCCATGGGAGTTTATCAATCATGTATGATACTGATAATCAAGTATCCATGGGAGTTTATCAATCATGTATGATACTGATAATCAAGCATCCATGGGAGTTTATCAATCATGTATGATACAGATAACCAAGCATCCATGGGAATTTATCAATAATGTATGATACTGATAACCAAGCATCCATGGGAGTTTATCAATCATGTATGATACTGATAATCAAGTATCCATGGGAGTTTATCAATCATGTATGATACTGATAATCAAGCATCCATGGGAGTTTATCAATCATGTATGATGCAGATAACCAAGCATCCATGGGAGTTTATCAATAATGTATGATACTGATAACAAAGCATCCACGGGAGTTTATCAATCATGTATGATACTGATAACCAAGCATCCATGGGAGTTTATCAATCATGTATGATACTGCCAACCAAGCATCCATGGGAGTTTATCAATCATGTATGATACTGATAACCAAGCATCCATGGGAGTTTATCAATCATGTATGATACTGATAATCAAGCATCCATGGGAGTTTATCAATCATGTATGATACTGATAAATCAAGCATCCATGGGAGTTTATCAATCATGTATGATACTGATAATCAAGCATCCATGTGAATTTATCAATAATGTATGATACTGATAACCAAGCATCCATGGGAGTTTATCAATCATGTATGATACTGATAACCAAGCATCCATGGGAATTTATCAATAATGTATGACCCTGACAATCAAGCATCCATGGGAGTTTATCAATAATGTATGATACTGATAACCAAGCATTCATGGGAGTTTATCAATCATGTATGATACTGATAACCAAGCATCCATGGGAATTTATCAATAATGTATGACACTGACAATCAAGCATCCATGGGAGTTTATCAATCATGTATGATACTGATAATCAAGCATCCATGGGAGTTTATCAATCATGTATGATACTGATAATCAAGCATCCATGGGAATTTATCAATCATGTATGATACTGATAACCAAGTATCCATGGGAGTTTATCAATCATGTATGATACTGATAATCAAGCATCCATGGGAGTTTATCAATCATGTATGATACTGATAATCAAGCATCCATGGGAATTTATCAATTATGTATGATACTGATAACCAAGCATCCATGGGAGTGTATCAATCATGTATGATACTGATAACCAAGCATCCATGGGAATTTATCAATAATGTATGACACTGACAATCAAGCATCCATGGGAGTTTATCAATAATGTATGATACTGATAACCAAGCATCCATGGGAGTTTATCAATCATGTATGATACTGATAACCAAGCATCCATGGGAGTTTATCAATAATGTATGACACTGACAATCAAGCATCCATGGGAGTTTATCAATCATGTATGATACTGATCATCAAGCATCCATGGGAGTTTATCAATAATGTATGATACTGATAACCAAGCATCCATGGGAATTTATCAATAGTGTATGACACTGACAATCAAGCATCCATGGGAGTTTATCAATCATGTATGATACTGATAATCAAGCATCCATGGGAGTTTATCAATAATGTATGATACTGATTAATCAAGCATCCATGGGAGTTTATCAATCATGTATGATACTGATAATCAAGCATCCATGGGAGTTTATCAATCATGTATGATACTGATAATCAAGCATCCATGGGAGTTTATCAATCATGTATGATACTGATAATCAAGCATCCATGGGAGTTTATCAATCATGTATGATACTGATAATCAAGCATCCATGGGAGTTTATCAATGATGTATGATACTGATAATCAAGCATCCATGGGAGTTTATCAATCATGTATGATACAGATAACCAAGCATCCATGGGAATTTATCAATAATGTATGATACTGATAACCAAGCATCCATGGGAGTTTATCAATCATGTATGATACTGATAACCAAGCATTCATGGGAGTTTATCAATAATGTATGATACTGATAATCAAGCATCCATGGGAGTTTTTCAATCATGTATGATACTGATAACCAAGCATCCATGGGAGTTTATCAATCATGTATGATACTGATAACCAAGCATCCATGGGAGTTTATCAATCATGTATGATACTGATAACCAAGCATCCATGGGAGTTTATCAATTATGTATGATACTGATAACCAAGCATCCATGGGAGTTTATCAATCATGTATGATACTGATAACCAAGCATCCATGGGAGTTTATCAATAATGTATGATGTTGATAACCTGGCATCCATTGGAGTTTATCAATCATGTATGATACTGATAATCAAGCATCCATGGGGGTTTATCAATCATGTATGATACTGATAACCAAGCATCCATGGGAGTTTATCAATAATGTATGATGTTGATAACCCAGCATCCATTGGAGTTTATCAATCATGTATGATACTGATAATCAAGCATCCATGGGAGTTTATCAATCATGTATGATACTGATAACCAAGCATCCATGGGAGTTTATCAATCATGTATGATACTGATAATCAAGCATTCATGGGAGTTTATCAATCATGTATGATACTGATAATCAAGCATTCATGGGAGTTTATCAATCATGTATGATACTGATAATCAAGCATTCATGGGAGTTTATCAATCATGTATGATACTGATAATCAAGCATCCATGGGAGTTTATCAATCATGTATGATACTGATAACCAAGCATCCATGGGAGTTTATCAATCATGTATGATACTGATAATCAAGCATCCATGGGACTTCATCAATAATGTATGATACTGATAACCAAGCATCCATGGGAGTTTATCAATCATGTATGATACTGATAATCAAGCATCCATGGGAGTTTATCAATCATGTATGATATTGATAACCAAGCATCCATGGGAGTTTATCAATCATGTATGATACTGATAATCAAGCATCCATGGGAGTTTATCAATCATGTATGATACTGCTAACCAAGCATCCAAGGGAGTTTATCACTCATGTATGATACTGATAATCAAGCATCCACGGGGGTTTCTCAATAATGTATGATACTGATAACCAAGCATCAATGGGAGTTTATCAATCATGTATGATACTGATATCTCAGCATCCATGGGAGTTTATCAATCATGTATGATATTGATAACCAAGCATCCGTGGGAGTTTATCACTAATGTACGATGTTACTAATCAAGCATCCATGGGAGTTTATCAATCATGTATGATACTGATAACCAAGCATCAATGGGAGTTTATCAATCATGTATGATACTGATAACTTAGCATCCATGGGAGTTTATCAATCATGTATGATACGGATAATCAAGCATCCATGGGAGTTTATCAATAATGTATGATACTGATAATCAAGCATCCATGGGAGTTTATCAATCATGTATGATACTGATAACCAAGCATTCATGGGAGTTTATCAATAATGTATGATACTGATAATCAAGCATCCATGGGAGTTTATCAATAATGTATGATGTTGATAACCGAGCATCCATTGGAGTTTATCAATCATGTATGATACTGATAACCAAGCATTCATGGGAGTTTATCAATCATGTATGATACTGATAACCAAGCATCCATGGGAGTTTATCAATAATGTATGATGTTGATAACCGAGCATCCATTGGAGTTTATCAATCATGTATGATACTGATAATCAAGCATCCATGGGAGTTTATCAATCATGTATGATACTGATAATCAAGCATCCATGGGAGTTTATCAATCATGTATGATACTGATAACCAAGCATCCACGGGAGTTTATCAATCATGTATGATGCTGCTAACCAAGCATCCATGGGAGTTTATCAATCATGTATGATACTGATAACCAAGCATCCATGGGAGTTTATCAATCATGTATGATACTGATAACCAAGCATCCATGGGAGTTTATCAATAATGTATGATGTTGATAACCCAGCATCCATTGGAGTTTATCAATCATGTATGATACTGATAATCAAGCATCCATGGGAGTTTATCAATCATGTATGATACTGATAACCAAGCATCCATGGGAGTTTATCAATCATGTATGATACTGATAATCAAGCATTCATGGGAGTTTATCAATCATGTATGATACTGATAATCAAGCATTCATGGGAGTTTATCAATCATGTATGATACTGATAATCAAGCATCCATGGGAGTTTATCAATCATGTATGATACTGATAACCAAGCATCCATGGGAGTTTATCAATCATGTATGATACTGATAATCAAGCATCCATGGGAGTTTATCAATCATGTATGATACTGATAACCAAGCATCCATGAGAGTTTATCAATCATGTATGATACTGATAATCAAGCATTCATGGGAGTTTATCAATCATGTATGATACTGATAATCAAGCATTCATGGGAGTTTATCAATCATGTATGATACTGATAATCAAGCATCCATGGGAGTTTATCAATAATGTATGATACTGATAATCAAGCATCCCTGGGAGTTTATCAATCATGTATGATATTGATAACCAAGCATTCATGGGAGTTTATCAATAATGTATGATACTGATAATCAAGCATCCATGGGAGTTTATCAATAATGTATGATGTTGATAACCGAGCATCCATTGGAGTTTATCAATCATGTATGATACTGATAACCAAGCATCCATGGGAGTTTATCAATAATGTATGATGTTGATAACCGAGCATCCATTGGAGTTTATCAATAATGTATGATACTGATAATCAAGCATCCATGGGAGTTTATCAATAATGTATGATGTTGATAACCGAGCATCCATTGGAGTTTATCAATCATGTATGATACTGATAATCAAGCATCCATGGGAGTTTATCAATAATGTATGATGTTGATAACCGAGCATCCATTGGAGTTTATCAATCATGTATGATACTGATAATCAAGCATCCATGGGAGTTTATCAATCATGTATGATACTGATAACCAAGCATCCATGGGAGTTTATCAATAATGTATGATGTTGATAACCCAGCATCCATTGGAGTTTATCAATCATGTATGATACTGATAATCAAGCATCCATGGGAGTTTATCAATCATGTATGATACTGATAACCAAGCATCCATGGGAGTTTATCAATCATGTATGATACTGATAATCAAGCATTCATGGGAGTTTATCAATCATGTATGATACTGATAATCAAGCATTCATGGGAGTTTATCAATCATGTATGATACTGATAATCAAGCATTCATGGGAGTTTATCAATCATGTATGATACTGATAATCAAGCATCCATGGGAGTTTATCAATCATGTATGATACTGATAACCAAGCATCCATGGGAGTTTATCAATCATGTATGATACTGATAATCAAGCATCCATGGGACTTCATCAATAATGTATGATACTGATAACCAAGCATCCATGGGAGTTTATCAATCATGTATGATACTGATAATCAAGCATCCATGGGAGTTTATCAATCATGTATGATATTGATAACCAAGCATCCATGGGAGTTTATCAATCATGTATGATACTGATAATCAAGCATCCATGGGAGTTTATCAATCATGTATGATACTGCTAACCAAGCATCCAAGGGAGTTTATCACTCATGTATGATACTGATAATCAAGCATCCACGGGGGTTTCTCAATAATGTATGATACTGATAACCAAGCATCAATGGGAGTTTATCAATCATGTATGATACTGATATCTAAGCATCCATGGGAGTTTATCAATCATGTATGATATTGATAACCAAGCATCCGTGGGAGTTTATCACTAATGTACGATGTTACTAATCAAGCATCCATGGGAGTTTATCAATCATGTATGATACTGATAACCAAGCATCAATGGGAGTTTATCAATCATGTATGATACTGATAACTTAGCATCCATGGGAGTTTATCAATCATGTATGATACGGATAATCAAGCATCCATGGGAGTTTATCAATAATGTATGATACTGATAATCAAGCATCCATGGGAGTTTATCAATCATGTATGATACTGATAACCAAGCATTCATGGGAGTTTATCAATAATGTATGATACTGATAATCAAGCATCCATGGGAGTTTATCAATAATGTATGATGTTGATAACCGAGCATCCATTGGAGTTTATCAATCATGTATGATACTGATAACCAAGCATTCATGGGAGTTTATCAATCATGTATGATACTGATAACCAAGCATCCATGGGAGTTTATCAATAAATGTATGATGTTGATAACCGAGCATCCATTGGAGTTTATCAATCATGTATGATACTGATAATCAAGCATCCATGGGAGTTTATCAATCATGTATGATACTGATAATCAAGCATCCATGGGAGTTTATCAATCATGTATGATACTGATAACCAAGCATCCACGGGAGTTTATCAATCATGTATGATGCTGCTAACCAAGCATCCATGGGAGTTTATCAATCATGTATGATACTGATAACCAAGCATCCATGGGAGTTTATCAATCATGTATGATACTGATAACCAAGCATCCATGGGAGTTTATCAATAATGTATGATGTTGATAACCCAGCATCCATTGGAGTTTATCAATCATGTATGATACTGATAATCAAGCATCCATGGGAGTTTATCAATCATGTATGATACTGATAACCAAGCATCCATGGGAGTTTATCAATCATGTATGATACTGATAATCAAGCATTCATGGGAGTTTATCAATCATGTATGATACTGATAATGAAGCATTCATGGGAGTTTATCAATCATGTATGATACTGATAATCAAGCATCCATGGGAGTTTATCAATCATGTATGATACTGATAACCAAGCATCCATGGGAGTTTATCAATCATGTATGATACTGATAATCAAGCATCCATGGGAGTTTATCAATCATGTATGATACTGATAACCAAGCATCCATGAGAGTTTATCAATCATGTATGATACTGATAATCAAGCATTCATGGGAGTTTATCAATCATGTATGATACTGATAATCAAGCATTCATGGGAGTTTATCAATCATGTATGATACTGATAATCAAGCATCCATGGGAGTTTATCAATAATGTATGATACTGATAATCAAGCATCCCTGGGAGTTTATCAATCATGTATGATATTGATAACCAAGCATTCATGGGAGTTTATCAATAATGTATGATACTGATAATCAAGCATCCATGGGAGTTTATCAATAATGTATGATGTTGATAACCGAGCATCCATTGGAGTTTATCAATCATGTATGATACTGATAACCAAGCATCCATGGGAGTTTATCAATAATGTATGATGTTGATAACCGAGCATCCATTGGAGTTTATCAATAATGTATGATACTGATAATCAAGCATCCATGGGAGTTTATCAATAATGTATGATGTTGATAACCGAGCATCCATTGGAGTTTATCAATCATGTATGATACTGATAATCAAGCATCCATGGGAGTTTATCAATCATGTATGATACTGATAACCAAGCATTCATGGGAGTTTATCAATGATGTATGATACTGATAATCAAGCATCCATGGGAGTTTATCAATCATGTATGATACTGATAATCAAGCATCCATGGGAGTTTATCAATCATGTATGATACTGATAACCAAGCATCCATGGGTGTTTATCAATCATGTATGATGCTGATAACCAAGCATCCATGGGAGTTTATCAATCATGTATGATACTGATAACCAAGCATCCATTGGAGTTTATCAATCATGTATGATACTGATAATCAAGCATCCATGGGAGTTTATCAATCATGTATGATACTGATAACCAAGCATCCATGGGAGTTTATCAATCATGTATGATACTGATAATCAAGCATTCATGGGAGTTTATCAATCATGTACGATACTGATAATCAAGCATTCATGGGAGTTTATCAATCATGTATGATACTGATAATCAAGCATCCATGGGAGTTTATCAATCATGTATGATACTGATAACCAAGCATCCATGGGAGTTTATCAATCATGTATGATACTGCTAACCAAGCATCCATGGGAGTTTATCAATCATGTATGATACTGATAATCAAGCATCCATGGGAGTTTATCAATCATGTATGATGCTGATAACCAAGCATCCATTGGAGTTTATCAATCATGTATGATACTGATAATCAAGCATCCATGGGAGTTTATCAATCATGTATGATACTGATAACCAAGCATCCATGGGAGTTTATCAATCATGTATGATACTGATAATCAAGCATTCATGGGAGTTTATCAATCATGTACGATACTGATAATCAAGCATTCATGGGAGTTTATCAATCATGTATGATACTGATAATCAAGCATCCATGGGAGTTTATCAATCATGTATGATACTGATAACCAAGCATCCATGGGAGTTTATCAATCATGTATGATACTGATAATCAAGCATCCATGGGACTTTATCAATAATGTATGATACTGATAACCAAGCATCCATGGGAGTTTATCAATCATGTATGATACTGATAATCAAGCATCCATGGGAGTTTATCAATCATGTATGATATTGATAAACAAGCATCCATGGGAGTTTATCAATCATGTATGATACTGATAATCAAGCATCCATGGGAGTTTATCAATCATGTATGATACTGCTAACCAAGCAACCATGGGAGTTTATCACTAATGTACGATGTTGCTAATCAAGCATCCATGGGAGTTTATCAATCATGTATGATACTGATAACCAAGCATCAATGGGAGTTTATCAATCATGTTCGATACTGATAACTTAGCATCCATGGGAGTTTATCAATCATGTATGATACTGATAACCAAGCATCCATGGGAGTTTATCAATCATGTATGATACTGATAATCAAGCATCCATGGGAGTTTATCAATCATGTATGATATTGATAACCAAGCATCCATGGGAGTTTATCAATAATGTATGATACTGATAATCAAGCATCCATGGGAGTTTATCAATCATGTATGATACTGATAACCAAGCATCCATGGGAGTTTATCAATAATGTATGATGCTGATAATCAAGCATCCATGGGAGTTTATCAATAAGCCTGTATTATTTTTCCTTATTTTTCATTCACTTTTAAATATTCCCCATTGTATGTCCTACTTGGAGCCTCATGTTATGTGTAATCCATATAATGCCAACACACTGCTGTTGCTGGTTCTTGCCTGTGCTTCTAATTTATGTTACCAATGCTGTTTATCCCTTGGCCTTTGATTTTAAAAAATAAAATGGAAATCTAAAATTATATATGGATGGTACAAATTCATCATTTTGTGCTGGTGTTGGCCAAATGGTTAGGACAGCGGGCTTGGGATCCTAAGGTCACGAGTTCAAAACCCGTTAAATTAACGCCAGGTGGTGTTGACAGCCTATCATCCTTATGAGGTCGTCAAAATGAGTACCAGATAATTGGTTATAGAGAGACATTGCATCAGCAGCAGATGCACCCAAAGAAAAATGATGCAACCAGCAGCCGAGTGGCTGCACACAAACCACCCAACACTATCATGTTGTGGGAAGATAAATAAATAAAACAAGAAATATGTCGTGCATAGCACGATACTTGCGAAATCCCCAAAAATAAGTTGTTGCCCTATGTTGACCTCAAAAATACTTGGTGGTTGAATTCAGTGACCTGATATGCAAATCCTCTTTGAATTCTAGTTAATCAGATGAACATTGAGGATTTTAGAAAATCTGGCCTATGTTGACCTTTTGGCCTATGTTGACCTCAAAATATTTGATGGTTGAATGAATTGACCAGACATGTAATTCCTCTTAAAATTTCAAGTCAATCGGATGAAAATTGAGGATTTTAGAAATTCGGCCTATGTTGACCTTTTGGCCTATGTTGACCTCAACAATACTTGGTGGTTGAATTCAGAGATCAGATATGCAAATCCTCTTCAAATTTCGAGTCAATCGGATGGAAATTGAGGATTTTAGAAATTCGTCGAAGTTGGTGACTTTTGGCCCATGTTGACTTATTGACCATTTGACACCAAAGACAACAGACTTCTTGCTTACGACCAACTTTACCGTTTGGTGAAGTTTTGTGAAGATCGTTTGAAAATTGTGACCGGTAGGCGACTGACATACAGACAGACACAGGCAGACAGAAAACAAACAGACAGACAGACAGAATGAAAAATCACTCATAGAGCGACACTTGGCAAAACAGAACAAAGTAGAATGGCACTCAGTAGAGCATCCTTTTGACTTCACAAATAATTCGTAGTTGAATTCAGTGACCTGATATGCAAAACTCTTCAAAGTTTAAGTTAATCGGATGAAAATTGTCAATTTTAGAAATCTGGCCTATGTTGAACTTTTGGCCTATGTTGACCTCAAAAAATAGTTGGTGGTTGAATTCAGTTAGCTGATATGAAAATCCCATTCCAATTTCAAGTCAATCGGATGAAAATTGAGGATTTTAGAAATTTTAAATGGTTGTTGACCTTTGGCCTAAGCTGGTCTCAAAAATAGTTGGTGGTTGAATTCAGTTGGCTGATTTCAAAATCCGTTTCAAATTTCAAGTCAATCGGATGAAAATTGAGGATTTTAGGAAAGCCAAAAAAAGTGGTTGACCTTTGGCCTATGTTGACCTTTTGACCTAAAAAAATATATAGAATTTTGTCGGACCACAAACTCTAGCATTTGGTGAAGTTTCGTGTGAAGATTGATTGAAAATTGTGACCTGTAGGCGACTGACATACAGACAGACACAGACAGACAGAAAACAAACAGACAGACAGAATGAAAAATCACTCATAGAGTGACACTTGGCAAAACAGAACAAAGTAGAATGGCACTCACAAGAGCATCCTGTTGACTTCACAAATAATTCGAAGTTGAATTCAATGACCTGATATGCAAAACTCTTCAAAGTTTAAGTTAATCGGATGAAAATTGACAATTTTAGAAATTCGGCCTATGTTGACCTTTTGACCTATGTTGACCTCAAAAATTGTTGCTGGTTGCTTTCAGTAAGGTGATACGAACATCCTTTTTAAATTTCAAGCCAATTGGATGAAAATTGATGATTTTAGAAATTTGAAATTGTTGTTGACTTTTGACCTATGGTGATCCCAAAAATAGTTGGTGGTTGAATTTAGTTTGCTGATATGTAAATCCCATTCAAATTTCAAGTGAATCGGATGAAAATTGAGGATTTTAGAAATTTGAAATTGTTGTTGACCTTTGGCCTATGTTGACCTTTTGGCCTATGTTGATCTCATCAATAGTTGGTGGTTGAACTTAGTTCGCCGAAATGTAAAGCCTCTTCAAATTTCAAGTCAATTGGATGAAAATTGAGGATTTTAGAAATTTGAAATTTTTTTTTGTTTGTTTGTTTTTTTGTATACAAGATCGAGGCTCGTGAAAGAGCTAACATTAATCACACAAAAAGACAAACCGACACACAAAACACAAAAAACAAGGGGAGCGGCAGACAAGATGGGGAGAGAGGGGGAAGGACACAAAAGAGAGGGGGAAGAGGGGGAAGGACACAAACACAACATTTGAGAGCAGGGACATCGGGAGGACTTGGGGGGAGGTGGGAGAGGAATAAAACATATGAACACTGCAAGGACTCTGGGGTGAATTACCGAGGGTAGAAAAGATCAAGGTTTTCGATGGGGGAAGATAAGAGATGGTGGTGAACAGCTGTTTTAAAGACCTGGAGGGAGGAGTGGGATTGAAGGGAGTGGGGGAGTTTGTTCCAGAGGCGGGAGAAAAGGGGAATGAAAGAGTGAAGGTGAGCAGAGAGCCTAGACTTTGGCAGTTTAACCATAAGAGGGTTGCAGGCAGATCTTGTGCGACCTGAAGGAATATTGGGGGGACAGAGCACAGAGAGAGCTGGGGGAGCAAGGCCGGAGAGGAGTCGGTAGAAGACAGACCACCAACCTGCCTGCGGTGAGTGAGTGAAAGGCCCTCGGTGTTGACTACATCGCAGGAGATTCCAATGATTCTGAAAGCTTTGGCCTCAACAGCGTGAAGCCGAGCAAGGTGTGAGGCAGGAGCACCAGCCCAGAGGGGGGAACAGTATTCCATTGAGCTGCGGATGAAAGCCTTGTATGTGGTGAGGAGCTCAGGTGTGCCAAGGAAGGACTTCGCACGATGGAGGATAGCCAGTCGGCGACTGGCTTTGGAGGCCAGCTTGGAAATGTGGTTTTCCCAAGAAAGATCATGGCAGATAGTGAGACCCAAAAGCTTGAGCGACAGAACTTCTTGGAGAGGATTGTTGAGAAAGTAGATGGGAGGGTTGTCCAGTCGGTCCTTTCGGAGAGACATTGTAAGAGTGTGAGATTTGTCAGGATTGAAAGACATGTTCCACTTGTTTGACCAGTCTGTGATTTTGTCCAGGTCTGCAGAGAGTGAGGAGGCTGCAGACTGCCGATCTGAGGGATGAGGAATGGAGCGACAGAGAGTAGAGTCGTCAGGAAAGAGATAGAGAGGATTTTCAAGAGAGTCAGAGAGATCATTGATGAAGACCAGAAAAAGCACAGGGCCCAGAACACTACCTTGGGGAACTCCAGCCTGAACAGGAAGAGGAGATGAGAGAAACCCATTCAGGGCCACACGTTGACTACGACCAGGGAGGAAGTCCGCCAGCCATGCGTGGAGATTTCCATGGATACCAAAAATTTCCATGTTGTTGACCTTTGGCCTATGTTGACCTTTTGGCCTATATTGATCTCCTCAATAGTTGGTGGTTGAATTCAGTTTGCTGATATGTAAATCCCATTCAAATTTCAAGTGAATCGGATGAAAATTGAGGATTTTAGAAATTCAAAAAAAGTGGTTGACCTTTAGCCTACGATGACGTTTTGGCCTAAGCTAATGTCAAAAATAGTTCGTGGTTGAATTCATTTCGCCGAAATGTAAATCCTCTTCAAATTTCAAGTGAATCGGATGAAAATTGAGGATTTTAGAAATTTGAAAAAGTGGTTGACCTTTGGCCTATGTTGACCTTTTGACCCCAAAAGTTTCCTGAAGATCTGTTTAAAATTGTTACCTGTAGGCAAGTATAAGTGAGCGGACAGACAAACAAAGAAACACACAAACACACAAACCGGAGTGATCAACATACTTGCAAATCTTTTTTTTTTTTTTGCCAAGTAATAACGCACTCCAACCAATATACTTGAACAATCTTCGATTTTCGCAAGTAACAACTGCAAAATTAATTCCACAAATGCACAATTTCAAACAAACTACCATTTTCAGCATTTAAAATCAAAGTGTACAACATGTTGGGGGGAGGAACCTACCACGTTCAGGGTATGTGGTACTTGAAATGTTTGCATTGCCCCCGATTTTCACGGCATTGATGTGGTTTTGGGTATATTTGTTATTGTTTGCGTATTGACCATCATAGTCAAAAATAATTGTGGCAGCTTGGAGAATGATGAGCAGAGTGAAATGGGGTTTCTGAGATGTTGTCATTGGCAAAGCAGGAGAAAGTGAACCGACGTGCCATGTGGTCTTGTTGCCATGCAACGCAACAACAAAAGTATTGGTGAAATTGTTAATGAGTCGCAACCCGAACGAAGAATTGAATTCTCCACCACTTTCAATCTCGCCAAAGTCCACACACATGTTTGTGAAATTGGTATCAGCTGGAAAAAAAATACACATCAAACATCAACTCTAAATGCAATTCATAATCTATCTATCAATCTTATATATATATATATATACAGTGACGTGAAAAAGTAAGTACACCCCATTTAAAGTTTTGACTTTTTCAACATATTTCAACATACAGCTATTTGATCTCCATTTCAACAATATTGATAGATAAAGGTGATATAATACAATAAATATCATGAAACATTTACATTTTGTAGTCCATTGTATAATTTAAATAAACATAAATGCAAATTTCGCATGTGGAAACAGTAAGTACACCTTTGGCTCTAATCGGTGGTATTGCCCCCTTTGGCAGAAACAACCTCAAGTAGGCATTTCTTATAACTGTCTACCAGTCTCTGACATCGACTGGGAGAAATTTTTGCCCACTCCTCCATGCAGAATTCTTTCAGCTGCGCGATGTTTGAGGGGTTTCTTGCATGCACAGCTCGTTTCAAATCCCCCCACAACATCTCGATGGGATTTAGATCCGGGCTTTGACTTGGCCATTCCAGAACCCTCCATTTCTTTCTTTTGAGCCATTCCTTGGTGCATTTACTGGTATGTTTTGGGTCATTGTCATGTTGCAAGGTCCACCTTCGGTTGAGCTTCAACTTTCCGACAGATGGCCTCACATTAACCTCAAGCACCCTCTGGTACAATGAATAATTCATAGTGGATTCTATGATGGTGAGCTGCCCAGGCCCTGATGCAGCAAAGCTGCCCCAAACCATAATATTTCCACCACCATGATTTACAGTTGGTATCAGGTTCTTGTGGTCAAATGCTGTCTTTGGTTTTCGTGAAACATGTCTTCTGGTACTGTGGCCAAATAGCTCTACCTTTGACTCATCTGTCCAGAGCACATTGTTCCAGAAGTGCTGGTCTTTGCCTCGGTGTTCTTTGGCAAACTTTAGTCTTGCCCTGATGTTCTTTCTGGACAGCAAAGGTTTCCTCCTGGCACACCTCCCATGTAGATCAGATTTGTGCAGCCTCTTTCTAATGGTAGACTCGTGCACTTTGACATCAACAGTGGCAAGAGCTACCTGTAGGTCCCGTGATGACATTCTGGGGGTTCTTATAGACTTCTTTCAGCATCTTGCGGTCTGCTCTCGGGCTGAACTTGCTGGGGCGGCCTGGCCTCAACAAGTTTGCAGTTGTTTGGAATCTTCTCCAATTGTAGATGATCTTCTGGACAGTCGAATGATGGATTTCAAATTGTTTTGAGATCTTTTTAAATCCCTTCCCAGACTCGTAAACATCTATAACCTTCTTTCTGAAGGCCTCAGAGAGCTCTTTTGATCTAGGCATGGTGACGCTGCACACTTCAACAACAAAGAGCAAATCAAACTAAATGTCTGAGGTTTAAATAAGACAGGTTCCTCCAAGATCCTCTCTAACGATGTTCTCATCATTTGCACCTGAGCTGGTGCACCTGATTCTAATTTTAGGTATTTGAAGTAGTGATAAATGTAGGGGTGTACTTACTTTTTCCACATGCGAAATTTGCATTTATGTTTATTTAAATTATACAATGAACTACAAAATGTAAATGTTTCATGATATTTGTTATATTATATCACCTTTATCTATCAATATTGCTGAAATGAAGATCAAATAGCTGTATGTTGAAATATGTTGAAAAAGTCAAAACTTTCCATGGGGTGTACTTACTTTTTCACGTGACTGTATATATATATACACCAGCTATACTCGCCTCACCACGCGTCGTTACAGAAGAACGGGGTTGTTTTACCTGAGGATAATGACTGTACCTGAGTTGCTGTGTTGTCATGATTTACACCAATCATAATACAAACAATTATTTTGCACAAATATATTTGTAGTGTTCGTGATATTACATTTTCATAACAAATTTAGGTTGAAGATTTAGGTTGAAAAATAAATAAATAAATAAATAAATAACCCCTCAGCACATACATTCAGGAGCGGTAGGTGCAGACTGGAGGTTGGACGATTACACCTCACCACCACGTGATTGAAAACACCTCACCACCACGTGATTTAAAACACCTCACCACCAAGTAATGTAAAACACCTCACCACCACGTAATTCTAAACTCCTCACCACCACGTAATTCAAAACACCTCACCACCATGTAATTCAAAACTCCTCACCACCATGTAATTCAAAACTCGTCACCATCACAAAGTTAAAAACTCCTCACCACCACAAAGTTAAAAACTCCTCACCACCACGTAATTTAAAACACCTCACCACCTCGTAATTCAAAATACCTCACCACCTTGTAATTCAAAACACCTCACCACCACGTAATTCAAAGTACCTCACCACCACGTAATTCAAAACACCTCACCACCACGTAATTTAAAACACCTCACCACCACGTAATTCAAAACACGTCACCACCACGTAATTTAAAACACCTCACCACCTCGTAATTCAAAGTACCTCACCACCACGTAATTCAAAACACCTCACCACCATGTAATTTAAAACACCTCACCACCTCGTAATTTAAAACACCTCACCACCTCGTAATTCAAAACACCTCACCACCACGTAATTCAAAACACCTCACCACCACGTAATTCAAAACACCTCACCACCACGTAATTCAAAACACCTCACCACCACGTAATTTAAAACACCTCACCACCTCGTAATTTAAAACACCTCACCACCTCGCAATTCAAAACACCTCACAGCCAGTTTATTAAATTCCAGGTCAGCTAATAATAGAAATACAAACAATTCAGTCAATTCTGTCATCATATAATTACCTTTCCATTGATTTACTTCACCAATAAATATTCGCAGTGTTAGCAGTTTGTGACTGTTTTATGCTGTCAAAGGATATTCAGAACAAAGTGATACACATTGCACAATCCATTGGGAATGAATTTCCTTGCAAAATGGAACCTTGGACTCCTTATTAATGCTTGCACTACATTTTCATGCACATGAGAGGCAAACAGAGGAACGCTCTGACGATGCTTTGCAGAAGTACAAAGTTTCATCGGTGGTGTATAAACTCAGCGTGGCTGGTTCGCTACCGCACCGGAAGAAGAAAAAAATCCCTGTCAGTCTCGACTTCGATTTACCTTTCTGTTGAATTGCTCAATTGAGAAACCTTTGCAGTTTGGGCAGTGAGTTACTATTACGCAATCAATAGATATTCATAACAAGCTCCATTAACATTCCACACTCCATTTGAAACAAATATTTCTCACAAACAGAACCTGGGACTCCTTACTATTGCTTGAACATGTGAGGTGTACAGACGGATGTTCTGCTCTGACGATACTTTGTGCGAGTGGAAACACAAAGTTTCACATGTGGTGTATAATCGAAAGTCCGCTGGTTTGCATATCTAACAGAAGTAAAAAAATCTTTCACCCACACACAGGTTATTCCGTCCAACAAATAACTTCCTTTTCATCTATTTGAATCAAAGAGAAAACTTCACTTTGTTGGAAACGAATGTATTCTCTTACAAACAGAACGAGAATCTCTATACTGTCGAGGAGTCGTGATGACTTGCAATTAGAAGCCATTTTATGTCCAGCGAACCGGCGGCCATTGTGTGTGAAGTGTGACGTGTCCGTTTTCTAATCAAACCGTCTTACCCAAAAGGGAGATTATCCTTGGCTGCTTTGCCATTGCCTTCCCATCAATTAGTCTGGGCAGGAATTTATCATTTGAGCAAGATGCCGGTGATAACAAGCCTCTCTTGGCGAAGGATCAGGTGGGATTTTTAAATATTCACCAACTAATGGTAGCAGACAGGACACCTGGACACAAAGGCTTTACAAACCGAGTTACCCTTTATAATGGTCCCAGCTCCCAGGATATAATGGTAAAATTCAGTTAACTCATGGTATACCATTGTATAGTTACTTCATTATGTTAAATAAATGAGTGCTTTTGAAAATCACACCTTTGATGGTAATGTGATCTCCTTTTTTCAAATCCAAGTCAAATGTCTCACAAGTCGAAGTCTCATTACCTGTAATAAAGGACACAAAAAGACCATTTTGCATTATTGCGATGTGAGCACATTGATAATCTGGCACTTCAGATCACGATTTTATTCCAAGGTATCCCTCATTAGAGTAGAGCCAGTGATTTTCCGTTTCATAAAAAACCTTAAATTCCGTTTCAAAAACGAAATTCCGTGTTGTGCTGTGAATGCCAAAATAAGCATTTATTTTTGTGGAAAAATGAAATCTTCCTCAAGTGTGTGCACGTACAAATGTCCACGGCATTCCTGGGCAGTGTATTTTTTTGTCACAAACATGGCGAATAATATAATGTTAAGAAAATAGTAAACTGCAGGTGGGAAAAATGTGGAAACTGGATTTCTGGCACGTGGAACTTTCAATAAATCAGGAAGTACGCAGACGTGGAAGTTTATGCACATCGACATAACACACACCGCCATTTTGTTTTTTCTGTTCTTCATAATTATTTTGGCAATATCATGTGTGTTTAAGTTGAACCATTTTCACCAAAAACAGTCTCTCTAAGGTTGCATGTGCGTGTGTGATGACCGACATTTTGTTTTCTCAGCGATTGTGTTTTCAGGGAATATTTTCACCGAATTTTCAACAAATTGGGGTGACTGCAAAATCAAAATTCACTTTGACTTGGCTCTCCAGAGATTGGTCGATTGAATTACATTGAGAATTTAGTGCCAGCAATTGAGATGGAGCTTCACAGCGCCGTTTGTCCGAAGAAGCCGCGATTGACGTCAGCGAAGCAATGGCCATGCTCCCATCTGAGTATATAGTCAGGTTCACTATTTTTTCGTTCAAAATCATGGTAGATTAGCAAACCTATACATTTTTGGAAACGTTATTACATGGAAAATCAGAAAATCAATGTTTACATTTGCCAATTCCGACCAATTCCATTCGACCAATTCAACCATTCGACCATTCGACCAATCGCTTCCATCGACCATTCGACCAATTCGATCGATTCGATTCGATTCGATTCATCGAATTCGATTCGATCGACCATTCGACCAATTCGATTTGCCAATCAATTTGACCGACCTTTGCTTGTGTGGAACGGACTGTGAAAACGATGCGGACTATATTGTCGGATACGACACACAGGACGGTGATGACGAACTCTAAATGGCATATTCTGTAATCGTGTATGTTTGATGCCATTGACTGCCTGTGTATATTTTGTCATTGACTGCCTGTGTAGATGTGAAGTTATACTGACTGCATGTGTATATATGATTTTGCTGACTGCCTGTGTATGTTTGGTGATATGAATTATTGTGACACATTTTGATGTTATTAACTGCCTGTACAAAATGATAACGTGTATTTGATTATGCAACTTATCGCGAATATAAAGACAGTATTTTGCAATTCAAAACCTTTGATTCGTGGCTTACCATTCCCCATAGCACTAATTTGATACTTTCATTGGATTGCTTGTCCCTGAAAATATAGGTTTAGTATATTTTTAAAAGTTTTTAGGGTAATTAGAGGCAGAAATAGAATAAAATATGTATTTTACAGTGGCCATTTTGAAAATCCAAAATGGCCGCCATACAGGTATCTCTCCAAATGTAAACATTGATTTTTAGTTTCCTTATGCTACAACCTTTCCAAACATGTATAGGTTTGCTAATCTACCATGATTTTGAACGAAATATAATTTGTTGACATAGTGAACCTGACTAATACACGCTATTCCTTGTGCATCGAATTGCAGTGTTCTTCTTCTTCTTCTTCTTTTACCACTTTTCATAATTATATACTGTGGAAATCAAGTCTGTGGAGAAAATATTCACACACAACATCACACAATATAATGAATATCTTATAATTCAACACAATGTGGATTTTTATGCTTCCGTTGACGAAGTCGCCGGAGACGTCTTGTTTTCAGGTTGTCCATCTGTCCGTCCGTCCGTCCGTGATAGGTTTCCGTTCTCACGATAACTTGAGAATGGCTGAAGGGATCTTAGTCAAACTTGGTGCAGGTATGTATAATGACGTAAAAATGAACTGATTAGATTTTGGGGTCACGAGGTCAAATGCCAAAGGTGAGAGGTCATGTTCTGTAAAAATCCTGTTACCACGATAACTTGTGAACCAGTGATGGGATTCTGACCAAATTTGGTACAATTATGTAGAATGATGTAAAAATGAACTGAATATGTTTTGGGGTCAAGAGGTCAAAGTCTGTAAAATGTCTATAACTTGAGAACGGCTGAAGTGATATAATTCAAACTTGGTGCACATATGTATAATTATATGAAGATTAACTGATTAGGTTTTGGGGTCCCAAGGTCAAAGGTCAGAGGTCATGTCAGGTTAAAATGTGATAACTTGTGAACAGCTGAAGGGATTTAAATTAAAACTTGGTACAGGTATGTATAATGACGTAAATATGAACTTGTGGCGGACACAAAAGCCCACTGGCGTGGTGACATCATTCCGCGCACCAAGTGGGCGAGGGCCATGCCCGAGGGGTAGGCGTGGCCTGAGGATATACACGGGGCGCGCAGCCCAGAGCGGGCTAGTGTTACAGTGAGCTCCTGAAATAAAGACGCTTATAAGTTACCGCTTGTCCGCTTCCTCCTTGCTCGCAAGCAGCGCACGTAACGCCACGCTTTACTGGTGACCCCCTCGACGTTGGATCTGCCGGAGCGATCCTTCCACACGCGACGCCATTGCCATGGCCAACTTCATCAAACTTCCCGAATTTTGGGAGGCTCAGGCCGAAGTCTGGTTCATCCAGGCCGAAGCCCAATTTCAGCTTCGGCGCCTCACCGGCGATGACACACGCTATTGCCACGTCGTCGCCTCCCTCGGGCCCGGCACGGCCGCTCGAGTTGTGTCCGTCCTTCGCCACCCACCGGACGGCCACAAGTACGAGGCACTCAAGCGGCTACTCCTAGCCACGTTCGGCCTCACGGACGACGCACGGGCCGACCGCCTCCTGGATCTCCCCGAGCTCGGTGACACGCGCCCGTCGGTCCGAATGGACCATATGCTGTCACTGTTGGGCGACGAAGCCCCCGGTTCTCTATTCCGGGCGCTTTTCCGTCGCCAACTTCCAGCACAGGTTCGCCTCGCATTGGCCGGGACCGGGCTAACGGAACCCCGAGCATTGGCAGCCGAGGCGGACAAGTACTTCGCCGCTTCGGACACGCGGGCGAGAGTCGGCGTGGCCGTCACGGCCCTTGTGGCTGATGCTGCTGATGCTGCTGATGCTGCTGATCCACAGCATCAGCTTATACAGCATACGCAGCATGCTGATACGCACCTCGTGACCGCCGCCACGCCCCGCCCACCGCCGCGGCGAAAACCGCCACCGCGGGGAAACCCGCCAACTCCACCGGCCTGGCGGAGCCAGCCGCGCTCCTCCAGCTCCACCACCTGGTGCTGGTTCCACGCCAAGTTCGGCCACGAAGCTCGGCAGTGTCATCCGCCATGCTCCTTCAACAGGTCGGGAAACGCCCGGGCCGGCGCTCAATAGTGGCGATGAGCGCCGGCCGTTCGAGCAGCCTGCTGTTCATAACGGACACCTTCTCCGGGCGCCGTTACCTGTGCGACACGGGAGCGCAGGTGAGTGTCGTTCCCGCCGGCACGTCAGACAAGCATGCCGCGGATGGGGGCCCCGCGCTGCTTGCCGCGAACGGGACGCCCATCCGTACGTACGGAAAACGCTGCCTCTCTCTGCGGTTCGAAGGGCAGGTTTTCCGATGGACGTTCGTCACCGCCGACGTGCCCATGGCACTGCTTGGCGCGGACGTCCTGTGCACTAATGGGCTCCTGGTCGACGTCAAGCGCAGACGTCTTGTCCAGGCCGAGACGTTCAGCTCGCTCGCTTGTGCGTTGCCCAGCTCGCCGAGCAGCTCAACGAGCGGCTTGCCAAGCGGCTTGCCGAACGGTTCGGTTCCGGCCACGTTGGTCTGTACGCTTCCGGCAGTGGACGCATTCACCCGCCTCCTCGCCGGCTTCCCGGCCCTCACGCGGCCCACTTTCTCAGCGGGGGCCGTCAAGCACGGGGTGGCCCATCACATCCCCACCGTCGGGCCACCGGTCTACGCCCGGGCACGCCGCCTCGAGCCGACGAAGCTGGCGGTGGCAAAAGCAGAGTTCGCTACCCTGGAGCGACTCGGCATCGTTCGGCGCTCAGAGAGCGCTTGGGCGTCGCCGCTGCACATCGTGCCGAAGCCCGGCGGGGGATGGCGAACGTGCGGGGACTATCGCCGTCTCAATGACGCCACGACTCCCGACCGCTACCCCGTCCCCCACATTCAGGACTTTTCCGCCCGTTTGGCGGGCATGTCCTTCTTCTCGAAGGTGGACCTCATACGCGGCTACCATCAGGTCCCCGTCAGGCCGGAGGACGTCCCGAAGACGGCGGTCATCACGCCATTCGGACTCTTCGAGTTCCTGCGCATGCCCTTCGGTCTGAAGAATGCGGCTCAGGCGTTCCAGCGACTGATGGACAGCGTCCTGCGCGACTTGGATTTTGTCTACGTCTACCTGGACGATATCCTCGTCGCCAGCGCGTCCCGCGAAGAGCACCTACGCCACCTCCGCACGCTCTTCAAACGCCTGGGCCAGCATGGCCTGATTGTGAACCCCGCAAAGTGCCGGTTCAGCGCCGCCATAATCGATTTTCTGGGGCACCGTGTCACCAGGCACGGAGCCGTCCCCCTGCCGGCCAAGGTGGAGGCGGTGAAGGGGTTTCCGCGCCCCCGCACGATCAGAGGGCTGCAGGAGTTCTTGGGCATGGTGAACTTTTACCATCGGTTCCTGCCCTGTATCGCCCAGCTCCTGCGCCCCCTGCACGAAGCTCTCCGAGGTAAGCCGGGCAAAGGCGACGTTACCTGGACCGAGCAGATGGACACGGCGTTCACGGGCGCGAAGCTCGCCTTGGCTAACGCCACCATGCTCGCGCACCCGGCGCCCGATGCACCGATCGCCCTCACCACCGATGCCTCGGACTATGCGGTGGGCGCGGTGCACGAGCAATGGGTGCGTGGAGCCTGGCAACCGCTGGCGTTCTTTAGCCGGCAGCTTCGCCCGCCCGAACGCCGTTACAGTACCTTCGACCGCGAGTTGCTCGGGCTTCACTTGGCGGTCAGGCACTTCCGCCATCTGCTCGAGGGCCGTGCGTTCACGGCCTTCGTCGACCACAAGCCGCTGATCTTCGCGATGGGCAAGGTCACCGAGCCATGGTCGGCCCGGCAGCAGCGTCACCTCTCGGCCGTGTCCGAGTACACGACGGACATCCAGCACGTCGCGGGGAAGGACAACCCGGTGGCGGATTGCCTTTCCCGGGCCGTCGCCCACGCAGTCCACCTCGGCATCGACTATGCCCGGATGGCAGCGGACCAGGCCGCTGACCCCGACATCCAGGCCTTGCGGACCGCCGTCACGGGCCTCCGCGTCACCGAGGTGCCGTTCGACGGCGCGGGCGCGGCCCTCTTGTGCGACGTCTCCCTCGGGCGTCCTCGCCCCATCGTGCCCGCGGGCTGGCAGCGCCAGGTGTTTGACGCCATCCACGGCCTGTCCCACCCGGGCGCGAGGGCCTCCCAAAGGCTGATCACCGACAAGTTCGTCTGGCATGGCCTCTGGAAGGCCGTCCGCGGCTGGGCCAGGACGTGCCTCGCGTGCCAGCGCGCCAAGGTGCACCGGCACACCCAGGCCCCGTTGGCCCCGTTCACGGTGCCGGAACGCCGGTTTGACCACGTCCACGTGGACCTGGTGGGACCTCTGCCCCCCTCGCGGGGTTTCACCCACGTCCTCACCATGGTGGACCGCACCACCCGGTGGCCGGAGGCCGTGCCCTTGGCGTCGACAACGGTGGCCGATGTCGCGCAGGCTTTCATCGCCACCTGGGTCGCCCGGTTCGGCGCCCCCTCAGACATCTCGTCCGACCGCGGCCCCCAGTTCACCTCGGAGCTCTGGGGGGCGGTCGCGCAGGGGCTTGCGGTCCGGCTGCACCGAACCACGGCCTACCACCCCCAGGCTAATGGCCTGTGTGAGCGGTTTCACCGCTCATTGAAGGCCGTGCTCCGGGCCACCCTCCGCGACGGTGGCTGGGTCGACAGGCTCCCCTGGGTCCTGCTGGGCCTCCGGACGGCGCCCAAGGAGGACCTGCGCGCATCCGCGGCGGAGTTGGTCTTCGGGCAACCGCTGCGGGTGCCGGGCGAGTTCCTCCCCGACTCCACGGCACCATGGTCCGCGGCACAGCAGCGCTCCGCTCTGCAAGAGACCGCCCAGAGGTTCACCCCGGTGCCAACGGCATGCCACGGGCACCCACCGACGCACGTCGCCCCGGAGCTTCGCACGGCGGAGTACGTCTTCGTCCGCCACGATGCCCACCGGACACCACTGCGACCCCCGTACGACGGGCCTTTCCGCGTGCTGGAGACCGGGTCGAAGCACTTCACCCTGGACATCGGCGGTACTCCCGACCGTGTTTCGGTAGACTGCCTCAAGCCGGCCCACCTCGACGTGGACCATCCACCGCCAGTGGCCCGACCCCCACGTCGGGGCCGCCCCCCTGCGGGCGGACCCCCGGCACCGCCCAGCCCCGCCGCCATGCCGCCCCCCGGTCCTGCACCCATCCCAGGGGCAGCCAGGGGCATCCCACCTGGCATCCCTGCACCCCGGACGCCGCCGATCGCCAGGGGGCGCTTCGGCCGGGTCATTCGTCTGCCCCGCAAACTGGCCCTCCAGGTGCGCGGGAATTCTGGGGGGGCGCGTGTGGCGGACACAAAAGCCCACTGGCGTGGTGACATCATTCCGCGCACCAAGTGGGCGAGGGCCACGCCCGAGGGGTAGGCGTGGCCTGAGGATATACACAGGGCGCACAGCCCAGAGCGGGCTAGTGTTACAGTGAGCTCCTGAAATAAAGACGCTTATAAGTTACCGCTTGTCCGCTTCCTCCTTGCTCGCAAGCAGCGCGCGTAACGCCGCGCTTTAAACTGATTATATTTTGGGGTTAAGAGGTCAAAATTCAGAGGTCATGTCAGATGAAAATGCGATAACTTTAGAACAGCTGAATGGATTTAAAGCAAACTTGGTACAGGTATTTTAATGATGTAAGAATGTGGGCAGAGGCATATCAGTCCACGTCGTGATGTCGAAGAATGTTGTTCTAGTTTTTCTATAATTTAGGACATTACTTTATTGTCAGATTTGCTTTTTAGTTTCAAGTTACCAATTCCATTAATTCCGTGCGTTTTCTGTGATCGCAGAAAATCACCGGCTCTATTATAGCTATGCACATATGTATGGATGTAAGTGACAGGCCTTATGAAAGGGCAGATTGAGTTATAGCCATTCACATATGTATGTATGTATGTATGTATGTATGTATATATGTGTCTGAGTAAAAATGAATAATTGTCATCTCTGGACCAATCAGAGACAGCCGTGGCCGTAAAGCATGCTGGGTCGTTGCATCACATGGGGCAATCACGCGAAGTTAAAGGAGGTATGATTGTTTGAGCACTATTGGGCATAAAGCCATCTCGCAGTTGCTGAGCAGAACTGTGCCTTTGCGTAGAGTTGATAGAAACATGTTTTATCAGTGACGTGGCCTTATGTAAAAATATTAAGCCAAGGGTTTTAATAACAGCATTCCAGTACTCTGAACTAATGGCAGGTACTTGGCCTCATTTTGCCGAGTTGCTTTGGGGGTATAAATTACAATTCAGAAAGAATAGAAGTCAGAGATCTGATTGCCCATGTGGACAAGCAGATTACCTCCGTGCGTACTGTTACGTGCTCCTCCCCAAACCCCGGCCACGGTGTACCTCCGAGCCCTGACAGGAGTCACGGCAGAAAGATGTGCTATTATGTGTGCCAATGACCAATGGTGAAACCACACCTATCAGTTGTTACAAAACCAAAGTATTGTATTAATATCACACAATAATAACAAGTATCGCACGTACAAGAAAACCTCACTTGCACAGCAAACACCAGATAATTTCTATGATGGTACCACCAATTTCCTGAATCAATAACTCACGGTATTCCCACGTGACCAATAGGTAACCTCCCCCAAAGTCACTGTGTCACGATACCAGGCCAAAGTCGATCCCCTTGGCTCTCGCGATCACAAGAAAAGGTCGTACTGAGACCTGAACCCAGAACGGCTAACAGTCGACGCTGCAGACGAGCCGCTTGGTGAGGTGTCGGGCCGACGTCGGTCCGGTAAAAGTTCACCCAAATGGCGACTGGGAGTTCACACCTTCGGTTCACCAGACAATGATGCTGACATGAACGATCAGCGACTCCCAAGCGGAGAACCGCGAGTTCCCAAGCGAAATCCATGACACACACGATAACCAGGCGAAGGGCTGGTGCGAGATGAAATGGCTGGTGCGAGGTGAAATGGCTAGTGCGAGGTGAAATGGCGGACGGGCCGGTAATGGAGGCGTACCTGCTCTCCAGTGATGATTCACTTTCGGAACCAAAAGCAAAACCTGTCACGCAGGTTTATTTGCCACAGCAATAACGACACTGTCACAGGAATCCCTTTCCCGGGGAAACCAATATTCGCTCGTGACCAATGTCCACCAGCGTCCGCTCGGCACCTCAAAGCAGATTGGCCTTTCTTTCCAGATCTCACTCGATCCGCTCGCCCGCCTCTTCTTCTTCTCCCGTTTTCGCCCTCACCCATATCGTTTTCCTTCTGAGACATTTTTTTTTTTTACCTTTGAAGACAGTTATCTCCATTTCACACTCAAACTGTAACAATAATAGTACATGAAACTAAAAGTGCTTCAAGTGGATGACAACCACAAAGACGGAAGTGACGAATCTGTAACAGTACCAATAAATATTCCTTTTGTCTATCAAAGTTGTTTGTCACTATTTTTGATAAAGGTGGACAGACCCCACATATGTATGTATGTATGTATGTATGTATGTATGTATGCAATTGACAGGCCATAGGAAAGGGTAGATTGGGATATGGCCACGCACAAGAGGTTAGAATATGTGTATATAATTTAAGTTTTATAATGCGGTTGAGAATGCAACACACAAGAGGGTAGAACATGTGCATGTGATTTAAGTGTTATAATGTGGTTTAGAATGCTACACACAAGAGGGTAGAACATGTGCATGTGATTTAAGTGTTATAATGTGGTTTAGAATGCTACACACAAGAGGGTAGAACATGTGCATGTGATTTAAGTGTTATAATGTGGTTTAGAATGCTACACACAAGAGGATAGAACATGTGCATGTGATTTAAGTGTTATAATGTGGTTTAGAATGCCACACACAAGAGGCCAGAACATGTGCATGTGATTTAAGTGTTATAATGTGGTTTAGAATGCTACACACAAGAGGCCAGATCATGTGCATGTGATTTAAGTGTTATAATGCGGTTGAGAATGCTACACACAAGAGGCCAGAACATGTGCATGTGATTTAAGTGTTATAATGTGGTTTAGAATGCTACACACAAGAGGATAGAACATGTGCATGTGATTTAAGTGTTATAATGTGGTTTAGAATGCTACACACAAGAGGATAGAACATGTGCATGTGATTTAAGTGTTATAATGTGGTTTAGAATGCTACACACAAGAGGATAGAACATGTGCATGTGATTTAAGTGTTATAATGTGGTTTAGAATGCTACACACAAGAGGATAGAACATGTGCATGTGATTTAAGTGTTATAATGTGGTTTAGAATGCCACACACAAGAGGCCAGAACATGTGCATGTGATTTAAGTGTTATAATGTGGTTTAGAATGCTACACACAAGAGGCCAGATCATGTGCATGTGATTTAAGTGTTGTAATGTGGTTGAGAATGCCACACAAGAGGATAGAACATGTGCATGTGATTTAAGTGTTATAATGTGGTTTAGAATGCTACACACAAGAGGTTAGAACATGTGCATGTGATTTAAGTGTTATAATGTGGTTTAGAATGCGACACACAAGAGGCCAGATCATGTGCATGTGATTTAAGTGTTATAATGTGGTTTAGAATGCTACACACAAGAGGCCAGATCATGTGCATGTGATTTAAGTGTTATAATGTGGTTTAGAATGCCACACACAAGAGGTTAGAACATGTGCATGTGATTTAAGTGTTATAATGTGGTTTAGAATGCCACACACAAGAGGTTAGAACATGTGCATGTGATTTAAGTGTTATAATGTGGTTTAGAATGCGACACACAAGAGGCCAGATCATGTGCATGTGATTTAAGTGTTATAATGTGGTTTAGAATGCCACACACAAGAGGCCAGATCATGTGCATGTGATTTAAGTGTTATAATGTGGTTTAGAATGCTACACACAAGAGGCCAGATCATGTGCATGTGATTTAAGTGTTATAATGTGGTTTAGAATGCCACACACAAGAGGTTAGAACATGTGCATGTGATTTAAGTGTTGTAATGTGGTTGAGAATGCCACACACAAGAGGTTAGAACATGTGCATGTGATTTAAGTGTTGTAATGTGGTTTAGAATGCTACACACAAGAGGTTAGAACATGTGCATGTGATTTAAGTGTTATAATGTGGTTTAGAATGCTACACACAAGAGGATAGAACATGTGCATGTGATTTAAGTGTTATAATGTGGTTGAGAGTGCCACACACAAGAGGCCAGAACATGTGCATGTGATTTAAGTGTTATAATGTGGTTGAGAATGCTACACACAAGAGGCCAGAACATGTGCATGTGATTTAAGTGTTATAATGTGGTTTAGAATGCTACACACAAGAGGATAGAACATGTGCATGTGATTTAAGTGTTATAATGTGGTTTAGAATGCTACACACAAGAGGATAGAACATGTGCATGTGATTTAAGTGTTATAATGTGGTTTAGAATGCTACACACAAGAGGCCAGATCATGTGCATGTGATTTAAGTGTTGTAATGTGGTTGAGAATGCCACACAAGAGGGTAGAACATGTGCATGTGATTTAAGTGTTATAATGTGGTTTAGAATGCTACACACAAGAGGTTAGAACATGTGCATGTGATTTAAGTGTTATAATGTGGTTTAGAATGCGACACACAAGAGGCCAGATCATGTGCATGTGATTTAAGTGTTATAATGTGGTTTAGAATGCGACACACAAGAGGTTAGAACATGTGCATGTGATTTAAGTGTTATAATGTGGTTTAGAATGCGACACACAAGAGGCCAGATCATGTGCATGTGATTTAAGTGTTATAATGTGGTTTAGAATGCTACACACAAGAGGCCAGATCATGTGCATGTGATTTAAGTGTTATAATGTGGTTTAGAATGCTACACACAAGAGGCCAGATCATGTGCATGTGATTTAAGTGTTATAATGTGGTTTAGAATGCTACACACAAGAGGCCAGATCATGTGCATGTGATTTAAGTGTTGTAATGTGGTTGAGAATGCCACACAAGAGGATAGAACATGTGCATGTGATTTAAGTGTTATAATGTGGTTTAGAATGCTACACACAAGAGGTTAGAACATGTGCATGTGATTTAAGTGTTATAATGTGGTTTAGAATGCGACACACAAGAGGCCAGATCATGTGCATGTGATTTAAGTGTTATAATGTGGTTTAGAATGCTACACACAAGAGGCCAGATCATGTGCATGTGATTTAAGTGTTATAATGTGGTTTAGAATGCCACACACAAGAGGTTAGAACATGTGCATGTGATTTAAGTGTTATAATGTGGTTTAGAATGCCACACACAAGAGGTTAGAACATGTGCATGTGATTTAAGTGTTATAATGTGGTTTAGAATGCGACACACAAGAGGCCAGATCATGTGCATGTGATTTAAGTGTTATAATGTGGTTTAGAATGCCACACACAAGAGGCCAGATCATGTGCATGTGATTTAAGTGTTATAATGTGGTTTAGAATGCTACACACAAGAGGCCAGATCATGTGCATGTGATTTAAGTGTTATAATGTGGTTTAGAATGCCACACACAAGAGGTTAGAACATGTGCATGTGATTTAAGTGTTGTAATGTGGTTGAGAATGCCACACACAAGAGGTTAGAACATGTGCATGTGATTTAAGTGTTGTAATGTGGTTTAGAATGCCACACACAAGAGGTTAGAACATGTGCATGTGATTTAAGTGTTGTAATGTGGTTGAGAATGCCACACACAAGAGGTTAGAACATGTGCATGTGATTTAAGTGTTGTAATGTGGTTGAGAATGCCACACACAAGAGGTTAGAACATGTGCATGTGATTTAAGTGTTATAATGTGGTTTAGAATGCCACACACAAGAGGTTAGAACATGTGCATGTGATTTAAGTGTTGTAATGTGGTTGAGAATGCCACACACAAGAGGTTAGAACATGTGCATGTGATTTAAGTGTTGTAATGTGGTTTAGAATGCTACACACAAGAGGTTAGAACATGTGCATGTGATTTAAGTGTTATAATGTGGTTTAGAATGCGACACACAAGAGGATAGAACATGTGCATGTGATTTAAGTGTTATAATGTGGTTGAGAGTGCCACACACAAGAGGTTAGAACATGTGCATGTGATTTAAGTGTTATAATGTGGTTTAGAATGCCACACACAAGAGGTTAGAACATGTGCATGTGATTTAAGTGTTATAACGTGGTTTAGAATGCTACACACAAGAGGTTAGAACATGTGCATGTGATTTAAGTGTTTTAATGTGGTTTAGAATGCGACACACAAGAGGATAGAACATGTGCATGTGATTTAAGTGTTTTAATGTGGTTTAGAATGCCACACACAAGAGGATAGAACATGTGCATGTGATTTAAGTGTTATAATGTGGTTTAGAATGCGACACACAAGAGGATAGAACATGTGCATGTGATTTAAGTGTTTTAATGTGGTTTAGAATGCGACACACAAGAGGATAGAACATGTGCATGTGATTTAAGTGTTATAATGTGGTTTAGAATGCTACACACAAGAGGTTAGAACATGTGCATGTGATTTAAGTGTTTTAATGTGGTTTAGAATGCCACACACAAGAGGATAGAACATGTGCATGTGATTTAAGTGTTATAATGTGGTTTAGAATGCTACACACAAGAGGATAGAACATGTGCATGTGATTTAAGTGTTATAATGTGGTTGAGAGTGCCACACACAAGAGGCCAGATCATGTGCATGTGATTTAAGTGTTTTAATGTGGTTTAGAATGCGACACACAAGAGGATAGAACATGTGCATGTGATTTAAGTGTTATAATGTGGTTGAGAATGCGACACACAAGAGGTTAGAACATGTGCATGTGATTTAAGTGTTATAATGTGGTTGAGAATGCCACACACAAGAGGTTAGAACATGTGCATGTGATTTAAGTGTTATAATGTGGTTGAGAATGCCACACACAAGAGGTTAGAACATGTGCATGTGATTTAAGTGTTATAATGTGGTTGAGAATGCCACACACAAGAGGTTAGAACATGTGCATGTGATTTAAGTGTTATAATGTGGTTGAGAGTGCCACACACAAGAGGATAGAACATGTGCATGTGATTTAAGTGTTATAATGTGGTTGAGAATGCCACACACAAGAGGTTAGAACATGTGCATGTGATTTAAGTGTTATAATGTGGTTGAGAGTGCCACACACAAGAGGTTAGAACATGTGCATGTGATTTAAGTGTTATAATGTGGTTTAGAATGCTACACACAAGAGGTTAGAACATGTGCATGTGATTTAAGTGTTATAATGTGGTTGAGAATGCGACACACAAGAGGTTAGAACATGTGCATGTGATTTAAGTGTTATAATGTGGTTGAGAGTGCCACACACAAGAGGATAGAACATGTGCATGTGATTTAAGTGTTATAATGTGGTTTAGAATGCCACACACAAGAGGATAGAACATGTGCATGTGATTTAAGTGTTATAATGTGGTTGAGAGTGCCACACACAAGAGGATAGAACATGTGCATGTGATTTAAGTGTTATAATGTGGTTGAGAGTGCCACACACAAGAGGATAGATCATGTGCATGTGATTTAAGTGTTATAATGTGGTTGAGAGTGCCACACACAAGAGGATAGAACATGTGCATGTGATTTAAGTGTTATAATGTGGTTGAGAGTGCCACACACAAGAGGATAGAACATGTGCATGTGATTTAAGTGTTATAATGTGGTTGAGAATGCCACACACAAGAGGTTAGAACATGTGCATGTGATTTAAGTGTTATAATGTGGTTGAGAGTGCCACACACAAGAGGTTAGAACATGTGCATGTGATTTAAGTGTTATAATGTGGTTTAGAATGCTACACACAAGAGGCTAGAACATGTGCATGTGATTTAAGTGTTATAATGTGGTTTAGAATGCCACACACAAGAGGTTAGAACATGTGCATGTGATTTAAGTGTTATAATGTGGTTGAGAGTTCCACACACAAGAGGTTAGAACATGTGCATGTGATTTAAGTGTTATAATGCGGTTTAGAATGCTACACACAAGAGGATAGAACATGTGCATGTGATTTAAGTGTTATAATGCGGTTTAGAATGCTACACACAAGAGGTTAGAACATGTGCATGTGATTTAAGTGTTATAATGCGGTTTAGAATGCTACACACAAGAGGTTAGAACATGTGCATGTGATTTAAGTGTTATAATGCGGTTTAGAATGCTACACACAAGAGGTTAGAACATGTGCATGTGATTTAAGTGTTATAATGTGGTTTAGAATGCCACACACAAGAGGATAGAACATGTGCATGTGATTTAAGTGTTATAATGTGGTTTAGACTGCTACACACAAGAGGTTAGAACATGTGCATGTGATTTAAGTGTTATAATGTGGTTTAGAATGCGACACACAAGAGGCCAGAACATGTGCATGTGATTTAAGTGTTATAATGTGGTTTAGAATGCTACACACAAGAGGATAGAACATGTGCATGTGATTTAAGTGTTATAATGTGGTTTAGAATGCCACACACAAGAGGCCAGAACATGTGCATGTGATTTAAGTGTTACAATGTGGTTTAGAATGCGACACACAAGAGGCCAGAACATGTGCATGTGATTTAAGTGTTATAATGTGGTTGAGAATGCGACACACAAGAGGTCAGATCATGTGCATGTGATTTAAGTGTTATAATGTGGTTGAGAATGCGACACACAAGAGGTCAGATCATGTGCATGTGATTTAAGTGTTATAATGTGGTTGAGAGTGCCACACACAAGAGGATAGAACATGTGCATGTGATTTAAGTGTTATAATGTGGTTTAGAATGCTACACACAAGAGGCCAGATCATGTGCATGTGATTTAAGTGTTATAATGTGGTTGAGAGTGCCACACACAAGAGGCTAGAACATGTGCATGTGATTTAAGTGTTATAATGTGGTTGAGAATGCGACACACAAGAGGCCAGAACATGTGCATGTGATTTAAGTGTTATAATGTGGTTGAGAATGCGACACACAAGAGGCCAGATCATGTGCATGTGATTTAAGTGTTATAATGTGGTTGAGAATGCCACACACAAGAGGATAGAACATGTGCATGTGATTTAAGTGTTATAATGTGGTTTAGAATGCCACACACAAGATGTTAGAACATGTGCATGTGATTTAAGTGTTATAATGTGGTTGAGAGTGCCACACACAAGAGGTTAGAACATGTGCATGTGATTTAAGTGTTATAATGTGGTTTAGAATGCTACACACAAGAGGTTAGAACATGTGCATGTGATTTAAGTGTTATAATGTGGTTTAGAATGCTACACACAAGAGGCTAGAACATGTGCATGTGACTTAAGTGTTATAATGTGGTTGAGAATGCCACACAAGAGGCTAGAACATGTGCATGTGATTTAAGTGTTATAATGCGGTTTAGAATGCTACAAACAAGAGGTTAGAACATGTGCATGTGATTTAAGTGTTATAATGTGGTTTAGAATGCCACACACAAGAGGTTAGAACATGTGCATGTGATTTAAGTGTTATAATGTGGTGGAGAGTGCCACACACAAGAGGTTAGAACATGTGCATGTGATTTAAGTGTTATAATGTGGTTGAGAATGCCACACAAGAGGCCAGATCATGTGCATGTGATGCAAGTGTTATAATGTGGTTGAGAGTGCCACACACAAGAGGTTAGAACATGTGCATGTGATTTAAGTGTTATAATGTGGTTGAGAATGCCACACAAGAGGCCAGATCATGTGCATGTGATTTAAGTGTTATAATGTGGTTTAGAATGCCACACACAAGAGGTTAGAACATGTGCATGTGATTTAAGTGTTATAATGGGGTTTAGAATGCCACACAAGAGGTTAGAACATGTGCATGTGATTTAAGTGTTATAATGTGGTTGAGAGTGCCACACACAAGAGGTTAGAACATGTGCATGTGATTTAAGTGTTATAATGTGGTTGAGAATGCCACACAAGAGGCCAGATCATGTGCATGTGATTTAAGTGTTATAATGTGGTTGAGAGTGCCACACACAAGAGGTTAGAACATGTGCATGTGATTTAAGTGTTATAATGTCGTTGAGAGTGCCACACACAAGGGGTTAGAACATGTGCATGTGATTTAAGTGTTATAATGTGGTTTAGAATGCCACACAAGAGGTTAGAACATGTGCATGTGATTTAAGTGTTATAATGTGGTTGAGAGTGCCACACACAAGAGGTTAGAACATGTGCATGTGATTTAAGTATTATAATGTGGTTGAGAATGCCACACAAGAGGTTAGAACATGTGCATGTGATTTAAGTGTTATAATGTGGTTGAGAATGCCACACAAGAGGCCAGATCATGTGCATGTGATGTAAGTGTTATAATGTGGTTTAGAATGCTACACACAAGCGGTTAGAACATGTGCATGTGATTTAAGTGTTATAATGTGGTTTAGAATGCCACACACAAGAGGTTAGAACATGTGCATGTGATTTAAGTGTTATAATGTGGTTTAGAATGCCACACACAAGAGGTTAGAACATGTGCATGTGATTTAAGTGTTATAATGTGGTTTAGAATGCCACACAAGAGGTTAGAACATGTGCATGTGATTTAAGTGTTATCATGTGGTTTAGAATGCCACACACAAGAGGTTAGAACATGTGCATGTGATTTAAGTGTTATAATGTGGTTTAGAATGCGACACACAAGAGGCCAGATCATGTGCATGTGATTTAAGTGTTATAATGTGGTTTAGAATGCCACACACAAGAGGTTAGAACATGTGCATGTGATTTAAGTGTTATAATGTGGTTTAGAATGCCACACACAAGAGGTTAGAACATGTGCATGTGATTTAAGTGTTATAATGTGGTTTAGAATGCCACACAAGAGGTTAGAACATGTGCATGTGATTTAAGTGTTATCATGTGGTTTAGAATGCCACACACAAGAGGTTAGAACATGTGCATGTGATTTAAGTGTTATAATGTGGTTTAGAATACCACACACAAGAGGTTAGAACATGTGCATGTGATTTAAGTGTTATAATGTGGTTTAGAATGCCACACAAGAGGTTAGAACATGTGCATGTGATTTAAGTGTTATCATGTGGTTTAGAATGCCACACACAAGAGGTTAGAACATGTGCATGTGATTTAAGTGTTATCATGTGGTTTAGAATGCCACACACAAGAGGTTAGAACATGTGCATGTGATTTAAGTGTTATAATGTGGTTTAGAATGCCACACACAAGAGGTTAGAACATGTGCATGTGATTTAAGTGTTATAATGTGGTTTAGAATGCTACACACAAGAGGTTAGAACATGTGCATGTGATTTAAGTGTTATAATGCGGTTTAGAATGCGACACACAAGAGGATAGAACATGTGCATGTGATTTAAGTGTTATAATGTGGTTGAGAATGCTACACACAAGAGGTTAGAACATGTGCATGTGATTTAAGTGTTATAATGTGGTTTAGAATGCCACACACAAGAGGTTAGAACATGTGCATGTGATTTAAGTGTTATAATGTGGTTTAGAATGCCACACACAAGAGGTGAGAACATGTGCATGTGATTTAAGTGTTATAATGTGGTTTAGAATGACACACACAAGAGGTTAGAACATGTGCATGTGATTTAAGTGTTATAATGTGGTTTAGAATGCTACACACAAGAGGTTAGAACATGTGCATGTGATTTAAGTGTTATAATGTGGTTTAGAATGCCACACACAAGAGGTTAGAACATGTGCATGTGATTTAAGTGTTATAATGTGGTTTAGAATGCCACACACAAGAGGCCAGAACATGTGCATGTGATTTAAGTGTTATAATGTGGTTTAGAATGCTACACACAAGAGGTTAGAACATGTGCATGTGATTTAAGTGTTATAATGTGGTTTAGAATGCGACACACAAGAGGATAGAACATGTGCATGTGATTTAAGTGTTATAATGTGGTTGAGAATGCCACACACAAGAGGTTAGAACATGTGCATGTGATTTAAGTGTTATAATGTGGTTTAGAATGCTACACACAAGAGGCCAGATCATGTGCATGTGATTTAAGTGTTATAATGTGGTTTAGAATGCGACACACAAGAGGCCAGATCATGTGCATGTGATTTAAGTGTTTTAATGTGGTTTAGAATGCGACACACAAGAGGTTAGAACATGTGCATGTGATTTAAGTGTTATAATGTGGTTTAGAATGCCACACACGAGGTTAGAACATGTGCATGTGATTTAAGTGTTATAATGTGGTTTAGAATGCCACACACAAGAGGTTAGAACATGTGCATGTGATTTAAGTGTTATAATGTGGTTTAGAATGCGACACACAAGAGGCCAGATCATGTGCATGTGATTTAAGTGTTTTAATGTGGTTTAGAATGCGACACACAAGAGGTTAGAACATGTGCATGTGATTTAAGTGTTATAATGTGGTTTAGAATGCCACACACAAGAGGTTAGAACATGTGCATGTGATTTAAGTGTTATAATGTGGTTTAGAATGCTACACACAAGAGGTTAGAACATGTGCATGTGATTTAAGTGTTATAATGTGGTTTAGAATGCCACACACAAGAGGTTAGAACATGTGCATGTGATTTAAGTGTTATAATGTGGTTTAGAATGCGACACACAAGAGGCCAGATCATGTGCATGTGATTTAAGTGTTTTAATGTGGTTTAGAATGCGACACACAAGAGGCCAGAACATGTGCATGTGATTTAAGTGTTATAATGTGGTTTAGAATGCTACACACAAGAGGTTAGAACATGTGCATGTGATTTAAGTGTTATAATGTGGTTTAGAATGCTACACACAAGAGGTTAGAACATGTGCATGTGATTTAAGTGTTATAATGTGGTTTAGAATGCTACACACAAGAGGTTAGAACATGTGCATGTGATTTAAGTGTTATAATGTGGTTTAGAATGCCACACAAGAGGTTAGAACATGTGCATGTGATTTAAGTGTTATAATGCGGTTTAGAATGCGACACACAAGAGGTTAGAACATGTGCATGTGATTTAAGTGTTATAATGTGGTTTAGAATGCTACACACAAGAGGTTAGAACATGTGCATGTGATTTAAGTGTTATAATGTGGTTTAGAATGCTACACACAAGAGGTTAGAACATGTGCATGTGATTTAAGTGTTATAATTTGGTTTAGAATGCTACACACAAGAGGTTCGAACATGTGCATGTGATTTAAGTGTTATAATGTGGTTTAGAATGCCACACAAGAGGTTAGAACATGTGCATGTGATTTAAGTGTTATAATGCGGTTTAGAATGCGACACACAAGAGGTTAGAACATGTGCATGTGATTTAAGTGTTATAATGCGGTTTAGAATGCGACACACAAGAGGATAGAACATGTGCATGTGATTTAAGTGTTATAATGTGGTTGAGAATGCTACACACAAGAGGTTAGAACATGTGCATGTGATTTAAGTGTTATAATGTGGTTTAGAATGCCACACAAGAGGTTAGAACATGTGCATGTGATTTAAGTGTTATAATGCGGTTTAGAATGCGACACACAAGAGGTTAGAACATGTGCATGTGATTTAAGTGTTATAATGTGGTTTAGAATGCTACACACAAGAGGTTAGAACATGTGCATGTGATTTAATTGTTATAATGTGGTTTAGAATGCTACACACAAGAGGTTAGAACATGTGCATGTGATTTAAGTGTTATAATGTGGTTTAGAATGCTACACACAAGAGGCTAGAACATGTGCATGTGATTTAAGTGTTATAATGTGGTTTAGAATGCCAAACACAAGAGGTTAGAACATGTGCATGTGATTTAAGTGTTATAATGCGGTTTAGAATGCGACACACAAGAGGATAGAACATGTGCATGTGATTTAAGTGTTATAATGTGGTTGAGAATGCTACACACAAGAGGTTAGAACATGTGCATGTGATTTAAGTGTTATAATGTGGTTTAGAATGCCACACACAAGAGGTTAGAACATGTGCATGTGATTTAAGTGTTATAATGTGGTTTAGAATACCACACACAAGAGGTTAGAACATGTGCATGTGATTTAAGTGTTATAATGTGGTTTAGAATGCCACACAAGAGGTTAGAACATGTGCATGTGATTTAAGTGTTATCATGTGGTTTAGAATGCCACACACAAGAGGTTAGAACATGTGCATGTGATTTAAGTGTTATCATGTGGTTTAGAATGCCACACACAAGAGGTTAGAACATGTGCATGTGATTTAAGTGTTATAATGTGGTTTAGAATGCCACACACAAGAGGTTAGAACATGTGCATGTGATTTAAGTGTTATAATGTGGTTTAGAATGCTACACACAAGAGGTTAGAACATGTGCATGTGATTTAAGTGTTATAATGCGGTTTAGAATGCGACACACAAGAGGATAGAACATGTGCATGTGATTTAAGTGTTATAATGTGGTTGAGAATGCTACACACAAGAGGTTCGAACATGTGCATGTGATTTAAGTGTTATAATGTGGTTTAGAATGCCACACACAAGAGGTTAGAACATGTGCATGTGATTTAAGTGTTATAATGTGGTTTAGAATGCCACACACAAGAGGTGAGAACATGTGCATGTGATTTAAGTGTTATAATGTGGTTTAGAATGACACACACAAGAGGTTAGAACATGTGCATGTGATTTAAGTGTTATAATGTGGTTTAGAATGCTACACACAAGAGGTTAGAACATGTGCATGTGATTTAAGTGTTATAATGTGGTTTAGAATGCCACACACAAGAGGTTAGAACATGTGCATGTGATTTAAGTGTTATAATGTGGTTTAGAATGCCACACACAAGAGGCCAGAACATGTGCATGTGATTTAAGTGTTATAATGTGGTTTAGAATGCTACACACAAGAGGTTAGAACATGTGCATGTGATTTAAGTGTTATAATGTGGTTTAGAATGCGACACACAAGAGGATAGAACATGTGCATGTGATTTAAGTGTTATAATGTGGTTGAGAATGCCACACACAAGAGGTTAGAACATGTGCATGTGATTTAAGTGTTATAATGTGGTTTAGAATGCTACACACAAGAGGCCAGATCATGTGCATGTGATTTAAGTGTTATAATGTGGTTTAGAATGCGACACACAAGAGGCCAGATCATGTGCATGTGATTTAAGTGTTTTAATGTGGTTTAGAATGCGACACACAAGAGGTTAGAACATGTGCATGTGATTTAAGTGTTATAATGTGGTTTAGAATGCCACACACGAGGTTAGAACATGTGCATGTGATTTAAGTGTTATAATGTGGTTTAGAATGCCACACACAAGAGGTTAGAACATGTGCATGTGATTTAAGTGTTATAATGTGGTTTAGAATGCGACACACAAGAGGCCAGATCATGTGCATGTGATTTAAGTGTTTTAATGTGGTTTAGAATGCGACACACAAGAGGTTAGAACATGTGCATGTGATTTAAGTGTTATAATGTGGTTTAGAATGCCACACACAAGAGGTTAGAACATGTGCATGTGATTTAAGTGTTATAATGTGGTTTAGAATGCTACACACAAGAGGTTAGAACATGTGCATGTGATTTAAGTGTTATAATGTGGTTTAGAATGCCACACACAAGAGGTTAGAACATGTGCATGTGATTTAAGTGTTATAATGTGGTTTAGAATGCGACACACAAGAGGCCAGATCATGTGCATGTGATTTAAGTGTTTTAATGTGGTTTAGAATGCGACACACAAGAGGCCAGAACATGTGCATGTGATTTAAGTGTTATAATGTGGTTTAGAATGCTACACACAAGAGGTTAGAACATGTGCATGTGATTTAAGTGTTATAATGTGGTTTAGAATGCTACACACAAGAGGTTAGAACATGTGCATGTGATTTAAGTGTTATAATGTGGTTTAGAATGCTACACACAAGAGGTTAGAACATGTGCATGTGATTTAAGTGTTATAATGTGGTTTAGAATGCCACACAAGAGGTTAGAACATGTGCATGTGATTTAAGTGTTATAATGCGGTTTAGAATGCGACACACAAGAGGTTAGAACATGTGCATGTGATTTAAGTGTTATAATGTGGTTTAGAATGCTACACACAAGAGGTTAGAACATGTGCATGTGATTTAAGTGTTATAATGTGGTTTAGAATGCTACACACAAGAGGTTAGAACATGTGCATGTGATTTAAGTGTTATAATTTGGTTTAGAATGCTACACACAAGAGGTTAGAACATGTGCATGTGATTTAAGTGTTATAATGTGGTTTAGAATGCCACACAAGAGGTTAGAACATGTGCATGTGATTTAAGTGTTATAATGCGGTTTAGAATGCGACACACAAGAGGTTAGAACATGTGCATGTGATTTAAGTGTTATAATGCGGTTTAGAATGCGACACACAAGAGGATAGAACATGTGCATGTGATTTAAGTGTTATAATGTGGTTGAGAATGCTACACACAAGAGGTTAGAACATGTGCATGTGATTTAAGTGTTATAATGTGGTTTAGAATGCCACACAAGAGGTTAGAACATGTGCATGTGATTTAAGTGTTATAATGCGGTTTAGAATGCGACACACAAGAGGTTAGAACATGTGCATGTGATTTAAGTGTTATAATGTGGTTTAGAATGCTACACACAAGAGGTTAGAACATGTGCATGTGATTTAATTGTTATAATGTGGTTTAGAATGCTACACACAAGAGGTTAGAACATGTGCATGTGATTTAAGTGTTATAATGTGGTTTAGAATGCTACACACAAGAGGCTAGAACATGTGCATGTGATTTAAGTGTTATAATGTGGTTTAGAATGCCAAACACAAGAGGTTAGAACATGTGCATGTGATTTAAGTGTTATAATGCGGTTTAGAATGCGACACACAAGAGGATAGAACATGTGCATGTGATTTAAGTGTTATAATGTGGTTGAGAATGCTACACACAAGAGGTTAGAACATGTGCATGTGATTTAAGTGTTATAATGTGGTTTAGAATGCCACACAAGAGGTTAGAACATTTGCATGTGATTTAAGTGTTATAATGCGGTTTAGAATGCGACACACAAGAGGATAGAACATGTGCATGTGATTTAAGTGTTATAATGTGGTTGAGAATGCTACACACAAGAGGTTAGAACATGTGCATGTGATTTAAGTGTTGTAATGTGGTTTAGAATGCGACACACAAGAGGATAGAACATGTGCATGTGATTTAAGTGTTATAATGTGGTTGAGAATGCTACACACAAGAGGTTAGAACATGTGCATGTGATTTAAGTGTTATAATGTGGTTTAGAATGCCACACAAGAGGTTAGAACATGTGCATGTGATTTAAGTGTTATAATGTGGTTTAGAATGCTACACACAAGAGGTTAGAACATGTGCATGTGATTTAAGTGTTATAATGTGGTTTAGAATGCTACACACAAGAGGCTAGAACATGTGCATGTGATTTAAGTGTTATAATGTGGTTTAGAATGCCAAACACAAGAGGTTAGAACATGTGCATGTGATTTAAGTGTTATAATGCGGTTTAGAATGCGACACACAAGAGGATAGAACATGTGCATGTGATTTAAGTGTTATAATGTGGTTTAGAATGCCAAACACAAGAGGTTAGAACATGTGCATGTGATTTAAGTGTTATAATGCGGTTTAGAATGCTACACACAAGAGGTTAGAACATGTGCATGTGATTTAAGTGTTATAATGTGGTTTAGAATGCTACACACAAGAGGTTAGAACATGTGCATGTGATTTAAGTGTTATAATGTGGTTTAGAATGCCACACAAGAGGTTAGAACATGTGCATGTGATTTAAGTGTTATAATGCGGTTTAGAATGCGACACACAAGAGGATAGAACATGTGCATGTGATTTAAGTGTTATAATGTGGTTTAGAATGCTACACACAAGAGGCTAGAACATGTGCATGTGATTTAAGTGTTATAATGTGGTTTAGAATGCGACACACAAGAGGCTAGAACATGTGCATGTGATTTAAGTGTTATAATGTGGTTTAGAATGCCACACAAGAGGTTAGAACATGTGCATGTGATTTAAGTGTTATAATGCGGTTTAGAATGCGACACACAAGAGGTTAGAATACGGTGTTTCCCACACACATATTTTGGGCAGCAAAAAAGGTAGTTTGGGAATGTCCGTTTGCAGGTAATATCTTTCCTCATTACCTGAAAGTGGGAGAAACAGGCATTTTATTTTGGGAGGAAGGACAAATGTATTTTTGCCGATTCACTTGTATTTGAATGTTATTTTAAATTGAGGTTTTACTTAGTTCGAGGTGGGGAGAAATAGGTTGTTGTCTCAGAGGTGAGGTTAGGTAGTTTCCCTCATTCACTGAGATATAAAATTGGGGTTGGAGGGGACGAGGGAAGGTCTCAGAAGCAACATTCCTCTCCTACTGTTGTCTGCCAAGCAATGTTGAGCATAATACTTACACTTGAGGTCAATCCAAAACAGCAAAGTATCACATGTGGTTTCCTTTGGAGAAACTGCAGGGGATAGAAACACCGTGAAGAAGGAGAACAGAACGATAGTCCATTTTGAATGAACAAACGCAAGATTACTGAGAGTACGAATGTATCATGCATGTTTGCCACGTGACGACAGTTGCTGGCGAGCAAGCACACTAATATGAAATTAAGAAACAAAGAAAGAAATGTCAAGTTGACCTCATATGCAGTGAAACATAAATCAGTGAAAAAAGAGGTTAATATTCGGCCCGAATCTATTGCTTCCGCAAATGGCTAGAAAAAGGTTTCTGCAGCACCCGATTGCGAACTACGTGGAAATGGTTCCTTCACACACATTTTGATGTTCTGATTTCAAAAAATAACTTCCACAAGTGACATTCCTTCACGCACAGGAGTTCTTCGACTTCGAATGTATCCGGGTGGGGACTCTAACTCACTAACTAACTCGACTAACTCGACTAACTCGTCGAGTGAATGTGCTTCTGGCCAAGAAGAGACCGATCTTCGCATTGACAGGGACATTTATTGCTGTGTCATATAAAGTAATAAATGTAATAAAACTATCACTTTTAGTACCAAGAACATACAAATGTAATGAATTGCACCATCTGGTGACAAACTTCACACTAATCTTCTTCCTCACTGTCGGACAGAGTATTGTCAACATCAGGGTCAGGGTCGTCCTGTTCAGCCAAGTTTTCAAGTGGTATTTTTGTATATAATTTGTATATTTTCAATTTTATAATATTTTCAAGTTTTCAAGACAACATCTCAAGTGGTAACCAAATTCTTCAGGGTCTCAAGGTGAAGCTGAAAAATAGGACCGCAGGTCCTGAAGCTCATCTGGATCAGGGGCAACAGTCACTCAAACACCCCACAAACACCCTTATCTATCTATAATTCCAGTAATCTCTGTCTGTACGTTTGTACGTTTGTACGTCTGTTTGTCTGTGACCGCTGTTTCTCGACAACCACGGGTCCGATATACTTTTAACTTGCCAGGTATATTGCTGGGGACCCGAGGATGTGCCTTTTCAAGGTTTCATATTAATCGGACAATTACTTACCGAGCTATGTCCAAAAAACGATTCAACCAATCAGAGAGCAGCGAACTATCGCGTGTGCCGAACGTGGCGGACACACTCTGCCTCGGATGGCACATTTGAGAGCGTATTCATTTATTTCACGTTTGCAAACTATGTTGGCGTTAAACTATGTTTTAAAACTAATAACAACGAATTTCCGATTCATTCGCTTTCCTGCGCGTTTGTGCACGCGATGGCGATTTCTTTACCAAACTCCGGAAGCCGTTCGCTTTGGACCAAACCATTTCATGTAAATAGAGGGGGGGGATTGTCACCGTACTCGCAAGCCGTTCGCTTTGGACCAAACCATTTCATGTAAATAGAGGGGGGGGATATAATTTTAGATATAGATATAGTACGGGCAATGCCCTAGTCTATCTATAATTCCAGTAATCTCTGTACGTTTGTACGTCTGTTTGTCTGTGACCGCTGTTTCTCGACAACCACGGGTCCGATATACTTTTAACTTGCCAGGTATATTGCTGGGGACCCGAGGATGTGCCTTTTCAAGGTTTCATATTAATCGGACAATTACTTACCGAGCTATGTCCAAAAAACGATTCAACCAATCAGAGAGCAGCGAACTATCGCGTGTGCCGAACGTGGCGGACACACTCTGCCTCGGATGGCACATTTGAGAGCGTATTCATTTATTTCACGTTTGCAAACTATGTTGGCGTTAAACTATGTTTTAAAACTAATAAAACCGAATTTGCGATTCATTCGCTTTCCTGCGCGTTTGTGCACGCGATGGCGATTTCTTTACCAAACTCCGGAAGCCGTTCGCTTTGGACCAAACCATTGCATGTAAATAGAGGGGGGGGATTGTCACCGTACTCGCAAGCCGTTCGCTTTGGACCAAACCATTTCATGTAAATAGAGGGGGGGGATATAATTTTAGATATAGATATAGTACGGGCAATGCCCTAGTCTATCTATAATTCCAGCAATCTCTGTGTGTATGTGTGTATGTGTGTTTGTATGTGTGTATGTGTGTATGTGTGTATGTGTGTATGTTTGTCTGTGACCGCTGTTTCTCGACAACTACCGGTCCGATATACTTGAAACTTGCCAGGTATATTGCTGGGGACCCGAGGATGTGCCTTTTCAAGGTTTGAAATTAATCGGACAAGTAGTTACCGAGCTATGGCGATTTCTTTACCAAACACTGCAAGCCGTTCGCTTTGGACCAAACCATTGCATGTAAATAGAGGGGGGGGGGGTTCTGTGGTCGTTGCGAATGGACCAAACCATTCATGTAAATAGAGGGGGGGGGGGGGGTTCTGTGGTCGTTACTGCCACGTGGTTTCAAAGTTTTTTTTTGTTGTTGTTGTTTGCACGCATGTTTTTTTGCACCCACGTACGGGCACGCCCTAGGATGTTTACACACACACACACCCCTACACAAATTTTTTTTTTTTTTTTTTTTTGGCAAGGAACGGGCACCCACGTACGGGCACGTCCTAGCTTATATATAGTACGGGCATGCCCTAGTCTATCTATAATTCCAGTAATCTCTGTGTGTATGTTTGTATGTTTGTATGTTTGTATGTATGTATGTATGTATGTTTGTCTGTGACCGCTGTTTCTCGACAACTACCGGTCCGATATACTTGAAACTTGCCAGGTATATTGCTGGGGACCCGAGGATGTGCCTTTTCAAGGTTTGAAATTAATCGGACAAGTAGTTACCGAGCTATGGCGATTTCTTTACCAAACACCGCAAGCCGTTCGCTTTGGACCAAACCATTTCATGTAAATAGAGGGGGGGGTTCTGTGGTCGTTGCGAATGGACCAAACCATTCATGTAAATAGAGGGGGGGGGGGTTCTGTGGTCGTTACTGCCACGTGGTTTCAAAGTTTTTTTTTGTTGTTGTTGTTTGCACGCATGTTTTTTTGCACCCACGTACGGGCACGCCCTAGGATGTTTACACACACACACCCCTACACAAATTTTTTTTTTTTTTTTTTTTTGGCAAGGAACGCGCACCCACGTACGGGCACGTCCTAGCTTATATATAGTACGGGCATGCCCTAGTCTATCTATAATTCCAGTAATCTCTGTGTGTATGTTTGTATGTTTGTATGTTTGTATGTCTGTGACCGCTGTTTCTCGACAACCACGGGTCCGATATACTTTAAACTTGCCAGGTATATTGCTGGGGACCCGAGGATGTGCCTTTTCAAGGTTTCATATTAATCGGACAAGTAGTTACCGAGCTATGTCCAAAAAACGATTCAACCAATCAGAGAGCAGCGAGCTATCACGTGTGCCGAATGTGCCGAACAGACTCTGCCTCGGACGGCACATTTGAGAGTGTATTCATTTATTTCCCGTTGGCAAACTATGTTGCCGCTATGTTGGCGTTAAACTATGTTTTAAAACTAATTAAAACCATTTCATGTAAATAGAGGGGGGGGATTGTCACTGTACTCGCAAGCCGTTCGCCGTTCGCTTTGGCGTTGCGAATGGACCAAAACATTTCATGGACCAAACCATTTCATGTAAAGCGTTCGCCGTTCGCTTTGGCATTGCGAATGGACCAAAACATTTCATGGACCAAACCATTTCATGTAAATAGAGGGGGGGGGGGGGATTGTCACCGTACTCGCACCCACGTACCCACGTACCCACGTACGGGCATTGCACCCACGTACGGGCATGCCCTAGTCTATCTATAATTCCAGTAATCTCTGTGTGTTTGTTTGTTTGTCTGTGACCGCTGTTTCTCGACAACCACGGGTCCGATATACTTTAAACTTGCCAGGTATATTGCTGGGGACCCGAGGATGTGCCTTTTCAAGGTTTCATATTAATCGGACAAGTAGTTACCGAGCTATGTCCAAAAAACGATTCAACCAATCAGAGAGCAGCTGATTTGTTTGAGAATGGTGAGATATTGTTTCCTCGCTATCCTGAGGGTAGACACACACTTGTTCCGAGCTTTGTGAAAGGAACTGAGATAACTTGCAATTGGATTTGCATCCATGAGGCAAATGAGTCACATCAAGGCTGCGAGCGGACTTTTTTGATATTGGTTGCGAATGAGTTGAGGCTTCCTGTGAAAGGGATTGCCCGCGACATCGTACTATATTGTGATTGCAATTAAACCTGAGTCTCAGGTTTTATTACCAAGCGTGAGCTATTGTTGGCGGGAAAGCAAGAGCCTCCATTACAGGCTGATCTGCCATTTTTTCCTCGAAGAGGCCACCCGCCTGTTGCTTAGTGTTTTGTCGTTGGGATTCCCATATTGATAGCATCGTGTGGATCGCCGTTGGTTCCCATATCGGCTCAATTCCCATATCGACCTCTCACCTTGTAACTCCTCATTCGCAGCCGTGCCGATAACTGCCTGTTCTTGTCATTCTGCACGACTTTGACCTTCACCCCACATGGGGATTCTTGCACGGACTTTGGGGAATGTTACATTCCATTCACGTTTGGCGTATCGTGAGTTCATTGCTTTGATAGCATTGGGGAATGATGGTACCATCATATGTATTGTTCATTTGATGCAAGTGATATTTTCATTGTACTTTCTTTAATCGTGCTATTATTGTGTATGTGAGAGTTCTTAATACAATTACTTGTTTTGTTATACACACCTGCATTGGTGTGGTTTTACCATGGTTTATTAGAACACTCAAAATAACAAATCTTTCTGGCGCGTTCCCTCTCGAGACTCTGAGGGGCACCATAACAGGAGTTTGGGGAGGTACTGTAAGTGCTGTTATTGTGAAATGTAAATGTATAGGAGCAACAACAGCTCAGCTGCGAAGTGGTAGGCCAAACAAGCTCACACAATGGGACCGCAGAGTGATAAAGTGCATGGCGCATAAAAATCATCTGTCCCGGTAGCAACACTCATATCACTACCGAGTTCAAACTGCCTCTGGAAGCAACGTCAGCACAACAACTGTTCGTCGGAAGCTCCATGAAATGGGTTTCCATGGCCGAGCAGCCGCACGCAAGCCTAAGATCACCATGCGCAATGCCAAGTGTCGCCTGGAGTGGTGTAAAGCTCGCCGCCATTGGACTTTGGAGCAGTGGAAACACGTTCTCTGGAGTGATGAATCACGCTTCACCATCTGGCAGTCCGACGGACGAATCTGGGTTTGGCAGATGCCAGGTGAACGCCACCTGCCTGAATGCAGAGTGCCAGATCTGGCAAGATCTTGGAGACGGTGGCAGGGGTTTTCGACGGTCCACACGGTCTCCACGTTTTTCAAAGTTAAGTCTGTTCACAATTGTATTTTGTCGAAACTGTATTTATCGTTCGGTGTGTGAACTTATAGTGTCCCCCTTGGAAGTTTATCGGTGTTTATCTTTCATAAATTAATCGTTTGTTTGCCGCGTCGCGAGCAAGGCCTTGCAGCCTCAGGCTTCCCCCGTCGAAGGTTGTTCCTTCCTTCGCTGTTTTGCTAGCTTTTTTGATTTCCCCTTCTCCACCAAGCTTCACCAAACATCTACTATTTGTCTAACGTTGTAACCCCCACCCACCCCCCAAAACAAACAAAAAAACAAACAAAAACAACTTTTATTTCCCTTTCTCCTCGTGTGCTTTTGCCTCTGCCCACGTGCGCTGTCTCGCCCCGCCCCCATTTTCCCCTTGCCTTCCACCTTTTGCCCTGTTCAAGTGACTCGTGGTCGTCGCTCTAGGCTTCCTCTCCCCATTGGTATTTTTGTGAATATAAGATTGTTCTTCACAGTTCTGTTTAAATATGTTTCAACTATCCCCTTCAGTGTTTTATTCAGTGGTTTATTACAACACGCTGTTTTTTTCTTATTTAAGAGGCTCCTTTCAATTTCCTCTTCAACTCATTCCATTTCAAAAAAATATTCAATCTCTTATGATTCCAAATCACTCCATGCTCTAAATTCTCATTCATTCCATCCCTCCTCCATTGTTCTTAAACGAATCGCTAACTTGAAAATCACAACAAACCCAATTTGTTATACTAGGGCATGCCCGTACTATATATATATCTAAAATTATATCCCCCCCCTCTATTTACATGAAATGGTTTGGTCCAAAGCGAACGGCTTGCGAGTACGGTGACAATCCCCCCCCTCTATTTACATGAAATGGTTTGGTCCAAAGCGAACGGCTTGCGAGTACGGTGACAATCCCCCCCCTCTATTTACATGAAATGGTTTGGTCCAAAGCGAACGGCTTGCGAGTACAGTGACAATCCCCCCCCTCTATTTACATGCAATGGTTTGGTCCAAAGCGAACGGCTTGCGGAGTTTGGTAAAGAAATCGCCATAGCTCGGTAACTACTTGTCCGATTAATATGAAACCTTGAAAAGGCACATCCTCGGGTCCCCAGCAATATACCTGGCAAGTTTAAAGTATATCGGACCCGTGGTTGTCGAGAAACAGCGGTCACAGACAAACATACAAACATACAAACATACAAACATACAAACATACAAACATACACACAGAGATTAGTGGAATTATAGATAGATATGTTCATCTTTCATTAATCAAACACTTTCTAAACTCCCCCCTTGCCCCTCCCCTTCAAATCTCCCCCCCAACCATCCCTCCCAAATTCTCCCTCCTCCCACTTCCCTCTCAAAGCTGCCTCCTCCCCACTTCCTCTCCCTCCTATGTCATACCTCCACCTCCCCCAACCTTCAACTTTCCTCTGCCCCCCCCTCAAACAAACTCTCACTGTGCCTCATTCCATCACCATCAAACCTTTCGTCCTCCTCATCCTTCCCTTTCTTGTAACTCTTCTGTAATCTCTGACACACTATCAACTGCTCTTCCTACATCCCCCTCTCACTCTTCATCTGACCCTACACCTCCCCTCCCCTGTCCTGCACCCGATGCTCCCCCTCTCTCCTCACTAACGGTATGGACCTCAAACATCCGGGGCCTTCGCTCAAACCTGATTGATCTCTCCATTCAGGTTGCTTCTGAAAATCCAGACTTGATCTGCTTAACAGAAACTTTCCTCCTTCAAGATGTCTCTGATTCCTTAATATCTCTTCCTGGTTACTCCCTCCTCCGGTACGATAGACCTGATCCTCGTCCCGGTGGTGGGGTGGCTATCTTTATCAAAAACTCTCTTCCTCACTCTCCCTGCACTGCCCTCTCTCCACCCCACCCACAGGAGTACCTCTGGCTACGGCTTCCTCTCCGCTCCCACCTTTTGTTCATATGTGTTCTGTACCATCCTCCAAACAGTGATGACTCCATTTACATTTCTCTGTCGGACAACATGGACCAACTTCTATCAACTCATCCAAACTCTCTCTTCCTCATATGTGGCGACTTCAACTGTCATCATGCCAGCTGGCTGGGTGTGGGTTCATCTCTCACCAGCCATGGCACCTCAGCAAAGGACTTCTGCGACTCATTGGGACTGACACAATCTGTCAATTTCCCGACCCGGATCTCAGTCAATGGAGTATCTTCTCTTCTGGACTTGGTTATGACTAACTTCCCTGCAAATGTCTGCTGCTCTTCTTCTGCTCCAAACGGGTTCTTCTGATCATGTGCTTGTTAAAGTGGACATCTCACTGGCCATTCTCAGAGAGCCTCCTCAGCGCCGATGAGTCTGGCATTTCACTCAGGCCGACTGGCACGGTCTGCAAGCAGCCATCAATCAACTGGACTGGTCCCCCATCTCTAATGCCTCTGACATCAATTCTTCCTGGAAATTCTTCCAAAGCAAACTGCTCTCTCTCATGCACAGATTTATCCCATCTCGTCTTCAGTTGTCTTACCCTTCCTCCCGTCCATGGTACACTGAATCTTGTGGTGAGGCAGTTGCCCTGAAACAACTTGCCTTTGCGTCTTGGAAGGCAAATCCAAATGAAGGCAATCTCAGTTCCTTCCACCAAGCTCGAAACAAGTGTGGTTCTACCCTCAGGAGTGCCAGGAAGCACTATCTCTCCACACTCAAGATTGAACTCTCAAACCTGTCTCCTTCCTCCAAATCCTGGTGGCGTCTGGTTAAATCCGTTTCTGGTGTTTGTTCCCCCTCCAACCCCTCCCTTACCTCAAATGGCTACACAGTTGACACCGCACGTGACAAAGCCGAATGTCTCAAATCTGTGTTTGCCTCAAAATCTTGTGTCCCAAACCCATCTCTCTCTGTTCCCACCTTTCCCAGTCGAACCCAACTGCTCCTGGACTCTGTGTCCTACTCTCCTGACAAGGTGGAGAAGTTTTTATCAAACCTCGACTCTGATTCTGCAACTGGACCAGATGGCATCAGCCCTCGGGTCCTAAAATCCTGCTCTGCCGCTCGATCTCACCCTCTCTCTGGTCTTTTCACCCACTCTTTTGCTCAAGGTCATCTGCCAGCATCTTGGAAATCAGCAAACATTACCGCTTTACACAAAAAAGGTGCAAAAACAGATCCTTGCAACTACAGACCAATCAGCCTGCTCCCAATTATCAGCAAAGTCATGGCATCCATCATTGCTTCAGATATCAAATCCTTCCTCTTCTCCAATGGCTTGATCTCTGATCATCAATTTGGATTCAGACCAGGTCATTCTACTCTGGACATGTTGCTTCTGCTGTCTCAACAATGGATGGAGGTCCTCAATGCCAAACAGGAAATCAGAGCTGTCTCACTTGACATATCACGTGCCTTCGATACGGTCTGGCACCCAGCTCTGCTCACCAAACTCACCTCCTATGGTATTCAGGGAAATCTCCACTCATGGCTTGCGGATTTCCTCTCTGGTCGGAGGCAACGTGTGGCCCTGAATGGATTTCTCTCATCTTCCCTTCCTGTTCTGGCTGGAGTTCCCCAAGGTAGTGTTCTGGGCCCTGTGCTATTTCTGGTCTTCATCAATGACCTCTCCGACTCTCTGGAAAATCCTCTCTATCTCTTTGCTGATGACTCCACTATCTGCCGCTCCATTCCTCATCCCTCAGATCGGCAGTCTGCAGCCTCCTCACTCTCTGCAGACCTGGACAAAATCACAGACTGGTCAAACAAGTGGAACATGTCTTTCAATCCTGACAAATCTCACACTCTTACAATGTCTCTCCGAAAGGACCGACTGGACAACCCTCCCATCTACTTTCTCAACAATCCTCTCCAAGAAGTTCTGTCGCTCAAGCTTTTGGGTCTCACTATCTGCCATGATCTTTCTTGGGAAAACCACATTTCCAAGCTGGCCTCCAAAGCCAGTCGCCGACTGGGCATCCTCCGTCGTGCGAAGTCCTTCCTTGGCACACCTGAGCTCCTCACCACATACAAGGCTTTCATCTGCAGCTCAATGGAATACTGTTCCCCCCTCTGGGCTGGTGCTCCTGCCTCACACCTTGCTCGGCTTCACGCTGTTGAGGCCAAAGCTTTCAGAATCATTGGAATCTCTTGCGATGTAGTCAACTCCGAGGGCCTTTCACTCACTCACCGCAGGCAGGTTGGTGGTCTTTCTGTCTTCTACCAACTCCTCTCCGGCCTTGCTCCCCCAGCTCTCTCTGTGCTCTGTCCCCCCAATATTCCTTCAGGTCGCACAAGATCTGCCTGCAACCCTCTTATGGTTAAACTGCCAAAGTCTAGGCTCTCTGCTCACCTTCACTCTTTCATTCCCCTTTTCTCCCGCCTCTGGAACAAACTCCCCCACTCCCTTCAATCCCACTCCTCCCTCCAGGTCTTTAAAACAGCTGTTCACCACCATCTCTTATCTTCCCCCATCGAAAACCTTGATCTTTTCTACCCCCGGTAATTCACCCCAGAGTCCTTGCAGTGTTCATATGTTTTATTCCTCTCCCACCTCCCCCCACGTCCTCCCGATGTCCCTGCTCTCAAATGTTGTGTTTGTGTCCTTCCCCCTCTCTCCCCATCTTGTCTGCCGCTCCCCTTGTTTTTTGTGTTTTGTGTGTCGGTTTGTCTTTTTGTGTGATTAATGTTAGCTCTTTCACGAGCCTCGATCTTGTATACAAAAAAAAAAAAAAAAAAAAACTGTAAAGTTTGGTGGAGGAGGAATAATGGTCTGGGGCTGTTTTTCATGGTTCGGGCTCGCCTCCTTAGTTCCAGTGAAGGGAAATATTTACAGGATACAATGTCATTCTAGACGATTGTATGCTTCCAACATTGTGGCAACTGTTTGGGGAAGGCCCTTTCCTGTTTAAGCATGACAATGGCCCCGCAAAAATTGAGGTCCATAGAGAAATGGTTGGTCGAGATCGGTGTGGAAGAACTTGACTGGCCTGCACAGAGCCCTGACCTCAACCCCATTGAACACCTTATTAACACTAACACATTGAACACTTGGGATATTATCAAAGCAGCCCATTGCAGTCATCTGTTCACTTCCGGATTTGCGGCAAGTTCGTATCGAGTTAATTTCAAAATCATAATTTTATTGAGAAATTTTTAAAACCTCCTAATCACCTTAAAACATCCGCTGGGACCCTAAAACATTCCACAGGAGCTTTGGCAGGCTAACCCCAAAACTGAGGGAGTAGTTTGGGGACAGACAGACAGACACACTTGTTTTATAATATACTAGCCGAAAGCACCCGGCATTGCCCGGGTTCTTTTTGAATGAATTTACTACTATAATTCAGCTTTTACTCGCGGCCGTAGACAATTGACTACTATAATTCAGCTCAGCTTTTAATTGCGAAATGGGCCCAGCCCGGCCGAGGTGGGCCTCGACCGGCCTCACCACCGAGCCTATAACCTTCCCGGGGCCCATCCTGAAATTTTTGGTTATTTTTGAATGCATTTACTACTATAATTCAGCTTTTACCAGTGGCCGTAGAAGATGGACTACAATAATTTAGGCCAGCTTTTAATTGCGAAATGGGCCCAGCCCGGCCAAAGCGGCCTCGACCGGCCTCGCCACCGAGCCTAAAACCTTTCCGGGGCCCGTCCTGACATTGAATTACAGGTTTCCTCCTATCTTTCACCGTTCAGGAGATTAGCTTGCACAGACAAACAAACAAACAAACACTTTCTTTTATATATATGGACTAGCCGAAAGCACCTGGCGTTGCCCGGGTTCCTTTTGAATGAATTTACTATGATAATTCAGCTTTTACTCGCGGCCATAGAAGATTGACTACTATAATTCAGCTCAGCTTTTAATTGCGAAATGGGCCCAGCCCGGCCGATGCGGCCTCGGCCGACCTCACCACCTAGCCTATAACCTTCCCGGGGCCCGTCCCGACATTTTCAGTTCTTTTTGAATGCATTTACTACTATAATTCAGCTTTTACTCATGGCCGTAGAAGATTGACTACTATAATTCAGCTCAGCTTTTAATTGCGAAATGGGCCCAGCCCGGCCGATGCGGCCTCGGCCGACCTCACCACCTAGCCTAAAACCTTCCCGGGGCCCATCCCGACATTTTTTGTATGAGAGGTTTCCTCCTATCTTTCACCGTTCAGGAGATTAGCTTGCGCAGACAAACAAACAAAAACTTTCTTTTATATATATAATAATATAATAAATAAATAAATAATAATAATATATACAGACTTGGCATTTAATATGGAATTTTTTTTTTCTTGACTTGGGTTTACTTTCTTAACTCAGTATATCAATCTGGTGAGTTTCTTTAACACTTTGGTGATTTATTTGTTAAAAGAACCATGTCACTGATTGTCTGTCGCAGCAAGAAGGCAACAACAGGATTATATCACAGGTGGCGTGGCAAAATGTACGGACAGGTGCATTTGAGGATTGGCTTCACAGTCGGGTATACAAGGGTTGTTGCGTTCTGTGTTAGTGGAAAACAACTGCTGCACATCTCCAAAAGTTATTGCTGCTTCCTCTGGAGATGGTCCGTCAACTCGACAATGCTGTTTGTCATGGAGTGGTGGCTTTACGAAATTCCGGCATGAAACAGCGTGCTATTGCTCGGCAGTATGGCATCACTCAAGGTCAGGTGTCAAAGATCCTGAAACGAAATGCTCAGAGGGGTGTCCCTACTCCAATACCGAGGCCAGGACGTCCCCGCAGAACCAGAGGAGGGATGATCGCCAGCTGCACCGGTTAGTCCGCAATGGCCATACCAAGTCAGCTAATCGGCTTAGGGCTGAGTGGAAGCAACTGACAAATGTGCCTGTATCCAGAAGGCTAGTCAACCAACGACAGGTTCAAGCAGGCTGTCATGCCAGGCGTCCCCTGAGAAAGCCACGCCTGACCAGACAACACCGCCAGCGCCGATTGCAGTGGGCCAGAGAGCACCGTCAATGGCAGCCAGGACACTGGAATCACGTGATCTTCAGTGACGAGTCTAGATTTCTGGTCTATCGTCAAGATGGCTGCGTCCGAGTGCGCAGACAAGTGCATGAAGCCTACAACAAAGATTGTATGGTGCCAAGAGTCCAAGCTGGAGGTGGTGGGGTGACCGTTTGGGCTGCTTTTCATGCAGGGGGCAAAACTGACCTGGTTGTTCTGAATGGAAACCTGAACCAGTTCAAGTACAGGGCCATTCTGAAAGAAACATTGCTTCCATTTGCTCGTGCAGCCTTTCGAGGAAACTTTGTCTTCCAAGATGACAATGCACGGCCTCATCGTGCTCGCATGATCTAACACTTTCTTGCTGACCGTGGTGTAGAGCATATGGAGTGGCCTGCCATGTCCCCGGATATGAATCCGATAGAGAACTTGTGGGCAGAATTAACGCGTCAAATCGACCACTTGGACCAGCAGCCGACCTCTGTGCGTGAACTGCAGCAGGCTATTGTCACTGCATGGCAAGCGATTCCTGTCCAAACCTTGGCAAATCTCGTGAACAGCATGCCTCAACGTGTGCGTGCTCTCCTGAATGCTTGTGGGGGTTACACAAAGTACTGAACTGTAATTTTACTGTCCATAATCCCAGTCGCAATTGAACTTTTGTTTTTGTTAAAAAAAATTTTTGGCTAATGTGCAAAATAAAGAGATACTTCTGGAAAATGTACAGAAGTTTAACACAGTACTGTCCACGAATTGAGTTCGATATCAGTTTACATCACTTTCAAGGATCTATTTATTTGTTTCGAAATGTCAAATGTGGTTTTTGTTTCTTTTAAAGGTCACATTAACAAAATCTAGAATAATTTCAACATAATTCCAATGAACTTTTGGTTCTAAGTCATCTTGAAAAGTAAGTTCACCCTCACAAAAAAAATATTCCATATTAAATGCCAAGTCTGTATAATATATATAATATATTAATATAATATAGAAATATAGAATAGAATAGAAGATAGAAGAAGCTATATAACGATATATACAGTCACGTGAAAAAGTAAGAACACCCCATGTAAAGTTTTGACTTTTTCAACATATTTCAACATACAGCTATTTGATCTTCATTTCAACAATATTGATAGATAAAGGTGATATAATATAACAAATATCATGAAATATTTACATTTTGTAGTCCATTGTATAATTTAAATCAACATAAATGCAAATTTCGCATGTGGAAAAAGTAAGTACACCCTTGGCTCTAATAGGTGGTATTGCCCCCTTTGGCAGAAACAACCTCAAGTAGGCGTTTCTTATAACTGTCTACCAGTCTCTGACATCGACTGGGAGAAATTTTTGCCCACTCCTCCATGCAGAATTCTTTCAGCTGTGCGATGTTTGAGGGGTTTCTTGCATGCACAGCTCGTTTCAAATCCCCCCACAACATCTCGATGGGATTTAGATCCGGGCTTTGACTTGACCATTCCAGAACCCTCCATTTCTTTCTTTTCAGCCATTCCTTGGTGGATTTACTGGTATGTTTAGGGCCATTGTCATGTTGCAAGGTCAACCTTCGGTTGAGCTTCAGCTTTCCGACAGGTGGCCTCACATTATCCTCAAGCACCCTCTGATACAATGAAGAATTCATAGTGGATTATATGATGGTGAGCTGCCCAGGCCCTGATGCAGCAAAGCTGCCCCAAACCATAATATTTCCACCACCATGCTTTACAGTTGGTATCAGGTTCTTGTGGTCAAATGCTGTCTTTGGTTTTTGCCAAAATGTCTTCTCGTACTGTGGCCAAAGAGCTCTTCCTTTGACTCATCTGTCCAGAGCACATTGTTCCAGAAGTGCTGGTCTTTGCCTCGGTGTTCATTGGCAAACTTTAGTCTTGCCCTGATGTTCTTTCTGGACAGCAAAGGTTTCCTCCTGGCACACCTCCCATGTAGATCAAATTTGTGCAGCCTCTTTCTAATGGTAGATTCGTGCACTTTGACATCAACAGTGGTAAGAGCTACCTGTAGGTCCCGTGATGACATTCTGGGGTTCTTAGAGACTTCTTTCAGCATCTTGCGGTCTGTTCTCGGGCTGAACTTGCTGGGGCGGCCTGGCCTGAACAAGTTGGCAGTTGTTTGGAATCTTCTCCACTTGTAGATGATATTCCGGACAGTTGAATGATTGATTTCAAGTTGTTTGGAGATCTTTTTAAATCCCTTCCCAGACTCGTAGGCATCTATAACCTTCTTTCTGAAGGCCTCAGAGAGCTCTTTTGATCTAGGCATGGTGACGTCGCACACTTCAACAACAAAGAGCAAACCAAACGAAATGTCTGAGGTTTAAATAAGACAGGTTCCTCCAAGATCCTCTCAAACGATGTTCTAATGATTTGCACCTGAGCTGGTGCACCTGATTCTAATTTTAGGTATTTGAAGTAGTGATAAATGTCGGGGTCTACTTACTTTTTCCACATACGAAATTTGCATTTATGTTTATTTAAATTATACAATGGATTACAAAATATAAATGTTTCATGATATTTGTTGTATTATATCACCTTTATCCATCAATATTGTTGAAATGAAGATCAAATAGCTGTATGTTGAAATATGTTGAAAAAGTCAAAACTTTACATGGGGTGTACTTACTTTTTCACGTGACTGTACTCGTATATATATATATAAACTTGATATAAAATATTTGTTTCATTGGACAAAGTACTTGTTACCAAGCCCAAAGCCCAAAACAACAACTCCTGCATAAGGAACAATGATATTGCAACAAAACAAACATGCTCCAATTCTGACATTGATGATTCCTGATCAGTTTAACATGGCCTAGTTAAAAACAAACATGCTACAATTCTGACATATCAAACAATTTAAAATGAAAATGTGAAAAAGTGGGTGTTTACCTGTAACTGTCATCATGAACATAATGATCACAATAATCACGAAATCAAATGTTTTTTCCATTTTGAACGGTGTCACGATTTGCATATTTTTTCTGTTGAAACAAAAACGAAGTAAAAATATAACTTTTTGTTCACATTTTATTTTTTTGTTCATAAACCCTCACAATACATTACCAGAATGGGTATTGATGAAATATACTTGTTCACGATTGAGAATCCAGGAGAGAATGATGATAAACATGTGTCTGGAAAATGGCGTTCAAACAAAAATGAAGCTCATGGAGTTTCTTTGTCCCACCTTTGTGATAATGATTGATCTGCGATGAACTCTATTTATACACAAATCGTTTCATCACGTGATACCAAACCTGTTGGTGTTGTAATGTAATCCTGTTTAACAGCAAACAAAGTTAAGTACATTTTACAACATTTCCAGGTTCTCAAACATAGGGCAGATGGGACCATATATTTATTATGCTGACAATGTATTCGGCCATTTGGAAATCTAAAATATAAAAAGTTTGATGAAATAGATCGACTAAATTCTAAGCATACCAAGGTCATCTTACCCCAAGTTTACTACACAGTATCCTTGTACAAATTTTCACTTTCATAACTTTTCAAGTATGCATGATATAAACAAACTATAAATGATAAATAGTCCATGAAAACGCAATTGATTAAGTGTTTGCTTAATACAGTTTAAATTTAGGCTTCAATATAATCGCTATTTTGGCAATACATCATTCAATCCGATTTTCCAACATGATGAAAACAGTCTCTATTTGTTGCTGAGTAATTTCATGAATTACATTTGTGATGGCCGCCCTAAGCTCATCCAAAGAATGTGGTTTTGATGAGTAAATCACAATTTCACACACATAACCATATAAAATGTAGTCCAATGGGGACAGGTCAGATGAATGAGGTATCCAAACAATTGGTCCATGTCTGCTGATCCATTTGTCTGATGTTGAACGATCATTTTTCATGTCGACATTCTCTAACAATTGGTCCACGTCTACTCATCCATTTGTCTGATGTTGAACGATCATTTTTCATGTCGACATTCTCTAACAATTGGTCCATGTCTACTCATCCATTTGTCTGATGTTGAACGATCATTTTTCATGGCGACATTCTCCAACAATTGGTCCATGTCTACTCATCCATTTGTCTGATGTTGAACGATCATTTTTCATGTCGACATTCTCTAACAATTGGTCCATGTCTACTCATCCATTTGTCTGATGTTGAACGATCATTTTTCATGTCGACATTCTCTAACAATTGGTCCATGTCTACTCATCCATTTGTCTGATGTTGAACGATCATTTTTCATGTCGACATTCTCTTACAATTGGTCCATGCCTGCTGATGCAATTGTCTGATGTTGAACGATCATTTTTCATGGCGACATTCTCTAACAATTGGTCCATGTCTACTGATCCATTTGTCTGATGTTGAACAATCATTTTTCATGGCGACATTCTCCAACAATTGGTCCATGTCTGCTGATCCATTTGTCTGATGTTGCACGATCATTTTTAATGTCGACATTCTCTTACAATTGGTCCATGTCTACTGATCCATTTGTCTGATGTTTAGCGATCATTTTTCATGGCGACAATGTCTAAATTGGTGAATGTCTGGTGATCCATTTGTCTGATGTTGAACGATCATTTTTCATGGCGACATTCTCTTACATGTGGTCCATTTCTACTGATCCATTTGTCTGATGTTGAACGATCATTTTTCATTGCGACATTCTCTAACAATTGGTCCATGTCTGCTGATCCATTTGTCTGATGTTGATCGATCATTTTTCATGTCGACATTCTCTTACAATTGGTCCATGTCTGCTGATCCATTTGTCTGATGTTGAACGATCATTTTTCATGTCGACATTCTCGAACAATTGGTCCATCTCTACTCATCCATTTGTCTGATGTTGAACGTTCATTTTTCATGGCGACATTCTCTTACATGTGGTCCATTTCTACTGATCCATTTGTCTGATGTTGAACGTTCATTTTTCATGGCGTCATTCTCTAACATGTGGTCCATTTCTACTGATCCATTTGTCTGATGTTGAACGATCATTTTTCATTGCGACATTCTCTAACAATTAGTCCATGTCTGCTGATCCATTTGTCTGATGTTGATCGATCATTTTTCATGGTGATATTCTCCAACAATTGTTCCATGTCTATTCATCCATTTGTCTGATATTGAGCGATCGTTTTTCATGGTGACATTCTCGAACAATTGGTGAATGTCTGCTGATCCATTTGTCTGATGTTGAGCGATCATTTTTCATGACGACATTTTCGAAGTATTGGTTCATGTCTTCTTATCAATTTGGCTGATGTTGAACGATCATTTTTCATGTCGACATTCTCAAACAATTGGTCCATGTCTGCTGATCCATTTGTCTGATGTTGAACGATCATTTTTCATGTCGACATTCTCTAAAAATTGGTCCATGTCTACTGATGCATTTGTCTGATGTTGAACGATCATTTTTCATTTCGACATTCTCTTACAATTGGTCCATGTCTGCTGTTCCATTTGTCTGATGTTGAACTGTCATTTTTCATGTCGACATTCTTGAACAATTGGTCCATCTCTGCTTATCCATTTGTCTGATGTTGAACGATCATTTTTCATGTCGATATCCTCGAACAATTGGTCCATGTCTGCTGATCCATTTGTCTGATGTTGATCGATCATTTTTCATGGTGATATTCTCCAACAATTGTTCCATGTCTATTCATCCATTTGTCTGATATTGAGCGATCGTTTTTCATGGTGACATTCTCTAACAATTGGTGAATGTCTGCTGATCCATTTGTCTGATGTTGAGCAATCATTTTCCATGGCAACATTCTCGAAAAATTGGTCCATGTCTGCTGATCCATTTGTCTGATGTTGAACGCTCATTTGTCCTGTCTACATTCTCGAACAATTGGTCCATGTCTACTCATCCATTTGTCTGATGTTGAACGATCATTTTTAATGTCGACATTCTCTTACAAGTGGTCCATGTCTACTGATGCATTTGTCTGATGTTGAGCGATCATTTTCCCTCACAACGATTCCCTCACAACAATTCCCTCATAACTATTCCCTCATAATGATTCCCTCATAACGATTCCCTCGTCACGCTTCCCTCATAACGATTCCTTCACAACGATTCCCTCATAACGATTCCCTCATAACGATTCCCCCGTAACTATTCCCTCATAACGATTCCCCCGTAACGATTCCCTCATAACGATTCCCTCATCACACTTCCCTCAAAACGATTCCCTCATAACGCATCCCTCGTCACGCTTTCCTCATAACGATTCCCTCAAAACGATTCCCTCAAAACGATTCCCTCAAAACGATTCCCTCATAACGCTTCCCTCATAACGATTCCCTCATAATGCTTCCCTCATAACGATTCCCTCATAACGATTCCCTCAAAACGATTCCCTCATAACGATTCCCTCATAACACTTCCCTCATAACGCTTCCCTCATAACGCTTCCCTCATAACGCTTCCCTCATAACGCTTCCCTCATAACGCTTCCCTCATAATGCTTCCCTCACAACGATTCCCTCATAACGATTCCCTCATAACGATTCCCTCATAACGATTCCCTCATAACGCTTCCCTCATAACGATTCCCTCATAACGTTTCCCTCATAATGCTTCCCTCACAACGATTCCCTCATAACGATTCCCTCATAACGATTCCCTCATAACGATTCCCTCATAACGCTTCCCTCATAACGCTTCCCTCATAACGATTCCCTCATAACGATTCCCTCATCACACTTCCCTCAAAACGATTCCCTCATAACGCATCCCTCGTCACGCTTTCCTCATAACGATTCCCTCAAAACGATTCCCTCAAAACGATTCCCTCAAAACGATTCCCTCATAACGCTTCCCTCATAACGATTCCCTCATAATGCTTCCCTCATAACGCTTCCCTCATAACGCTTCCCTCATAACGCTTCCCTCATAATGCTTCCCTCATAACGCTTCCCTCATAACGCTTCCCTCATAACGCTTCCCTCATAACGCTTCCCTCATAACGCTTTCCTCATAATGATTCCCTCATAACGATTCCCTCATAACGATTCCCTCATAACGCTTCCCTCATAACGCTTCCCTCATAACGATTCCCTCATAACGATTCCCTCAAAACGATTCCCTCATAACGATTCCCTCATAACGCTTCCCTCATAACGCTTCCCTCCTAATGCTTCCCTCATAACGCTTCCCTCATAACGCTTCCCTCATAACGCTTCCCTCGCAACGATTCCCTCATAACGATTCCCTCATAACGATTCCCTCATAACGATTCCCTCATAACGATTCCCTCATAACGCTTCCCTCATAACGATTCCCTCATAACGATTCCCTCAAAACGATTCCCTCATAACGATTCCCTCATAACACTTCCCTCATAACGCTTCCCTCATAACGCTTCCCTCATAACGCTTCCCTCATAATGCTTCCCTCACAACGATTCCCTCATAACGATTCCCTCATAACGATTCCCTCATAACGATTCCCTCATAACGCTTCCCTCATAACGATTCCCTCATAACGCTTCCCTCATAATGCTTCCCTCACAACGATTCCCTCATAACGATTCCCTCATAACGATTCCCTCATAACGATTCCCTCATAACGATTCCCTCATAACGCTTCCCTCATAACGATTCCCTCATAACGATTCCCTCATAACGATTCCCTCATAACGATTCCCTCATAACGCTTCCCTCATAACGATTCCCTCATAACGATTCCCTCATCACACTTCCCTCAAAACGATTCCCTCATAACGCATCCCTCGTCACGCTTTCCTCATAACGATTCCCGCAAAACGATTCCCTCAAAACGATTCCCTCAAAACGATTCACTCATAACGCTTCCCTCATAACGATTCCCTCATAACGATTCCCTCATAATGCTTCCCTCATAATGCTTCCCTCATAACGCTTCCCTCATAACGCTTCCCTCATAACGATTCCCTCAAAACGATTCCCTCATAACGATTCCCTCATAACGCTTCCCTCATAACGATTCCCTCGTCACGCTTCCCTCATAACGATTCCTTCACAACGATTCCCTCATAACGATTCCCTCATAACGATTCCCCCGTAACTATTCCCTCATAACGATTCCCCCGTAACGATTCCCTCATAACGATTCCCTCATCACACTTCCCTCAAAACGATTCCCTCATAACGCATCCCTCGTCACGCTTTCCTCATAACGATTCCCTCAAAACGATTCCCTCAAAACGATTCCCTCAAAACGATTCCCTCATAACGCTTCCCTCATAACGATTCCCTCATAATGCTTCCCTCATAACGATTCCCTCATAACGATTCCCTCAAAACGATTCCCTCATAACGATTCCCTCATAACACTTCCCTCATAACGCTTCCCTCATAACGCTTCCCTCATAACGCTTCCCTCATAACGCTTCCCTCATAACGCTTCCCTCATAATGCTTCCCTCACAACGATTCCCTCATAACGATTCCCTCATAACGATTCCCTCATAACGATTCCCTCATAACGCTTCCCTCATAACGATTCCCTCATAACGCTTCCCTCATAATGCTTCCCTCACAACGATTCCCTCATAACGATTCCCTCATAACGATTCCCTCATAACGATTCCCTCATAACGCTTCCCTCATAACGCTTCCCTCATAACGATTCCCTCATAACGATTCCCTCATCACACTTCCCTCAAAACGATTCCCTCATAACGCATCCCTCGTCACGCTTTCCTCATAACGATTCCCTCAAAACGATTCCCTCAAAACGATTCCCTCAAAACGATTCCCTCATAACGCTTCCCTCATAACGATTCCCTCATAATGCTTCCCTCATAACGCTTCCCTCATAACGCTTCCCTCATAACGATTCCCTCAAAACGATTCCCTCATAACGATTCCCTCATAACGCTTCCCTCATAACGCTTCCCTCATAACGCTTCCCTCATAACGCTTCCCTCATAACGCTTCCCTCATAACGCTTCCCTCATAACGCTTCCCTCATAACGCTTCCCTCATAACGCTTCCCTCATAACGCTTCCCTCATAACGCTTCCCTCATAACGCTTTCCTCATAATGATTCCCTCATAACGATTCCCTCATAACGATTCCCTCATAACGCTTCCCTCATAACGCTTCCCTCATAACGATTCCCTCATAACGATTCCCTCAAAACGATTCCCTCATAACGATTCCCTCATAACGCTTCCCTCATAACGCTTCCCTCCTAATGCTTCCCTCATAACGCTTCCCTCATAACGCTTCCCTCATAACGCTTCCCTCGCAACGATTCCCTCGCAACGATTGCCTCATAACGATTCCCTCATAACGATTCCCTCATAACGATTCCCTCATAACGATTCCCTCATAACGCTTCCCTCATAACGATTCCCTCATAACGATTCCCTCAAAACGATTCCCTCATAACGATTCCCTCATAACACTTCCCTCATAACGCTTCCCTCATAACGCTTCCCTCATAACGCTTCCCTCATAATGCTTCCCTCACAACGATTCCCTCATAACGATTCCCTCATAACGATTCCCTCATAACGATTCCCTCATAACGCTTCCCTCATAACGATTCCCTCATAACGCTTCCCTCATAATGCTTCCCTCACAACGATTCCCTCATAACGATTCCCTCATAACGATTCCCTCATAACGATTCCCTCATAACGATTCCCTCATAACGCTTCCCTCATAACGATTCCCTCATAACGCTTCCCTCATAACGATTCCCTCATAACGATTCCCTCATCACACTTCCCTCAAAACGATTCCCTCATAACGCATCCCTCGTCACGCTTTCCTCATAACGATTCCCTCAAAACGATTCCCTCAAAACGATTCCCTCAAAACGATTCCCTCATAACGCTTCCCTCATAACGATTCCCTCATAATGCTTCCCTCATAATGCTTCCCTCATAACGCTTCCCTCATAACGCTTCCCTCATAACGATTCCCTCAAAACGATTCCCTCATAACGATTCCCTCATAACGCTTCCCTCATAACGCTTCCCTCATAACGCTTCCCTCATAACGCTTCCCTCATAACGCTTCCCTCATAACGCTTCCCTCATAACTCTTCCCTCAAAACGCTTCCCTCATAACGATTCCCTCATAATGATTCCCTCAAAACGATTCCCTCATAACGCTTCCCTCATAACGATTCCCTCATAATGCTTCCCTCATAACGATTCCCTCATAACGATTCCCTCAAAACGATTCCCTCATAACGATTCCCTCATAACACTTCCCTCATAACGCTTCCCTCATAACGCTTCCCTCATAACGCTTCCCTCATAACGCTTCCCTCATAACGCTTCCCTCATAATGCTTCCCTCACAACGATTCCCTCATAACGATTCCCTCATAACGATTCCCTCATAACGATTCCCTCATAACGCTTCCCTCATAACGATTCCCTCATAACGTTTCCCTCATAATGCTTCCCTCACAACGATTCCCTCATAACGATTCCCTCATAACGATTCCCTCATAACGATTCCCTCATAACGCTTCCCTCATAACGCTTCCCTCATAACGATTCCCTCATAACGATTCCCTCATCACACTTCCCTCAAAACGATTCCCTCATAACGCATCCCTCGTCACGCTTTCCTCATAACGATTCCCTCAAAACGATTCCCTCAAAACGATTCCCTCAAAACGATTCCCTCATAACGCTTCCCTCATAACGATTCCCTCATAATGCTTCCCTCATAACGCTTCCCTCATAACGCTTCCCTCATAACGATTCCCTCAAAACGATTCCCTCATAACGATTCCCTCATAACGCTTCCCTCATAACGCTTCCCTCATAACGCTTCCCTCATAACGCTTCCCTCATAACGCTTCCCTCATAACGCTTCCCTCATAATGCTTCCCTCATAACGCTTCCCTCATAACGCTTCCCTCATAACGCTTCCCTCATAACGCTTCCCTCATAACGCTTTCCTCATAATGATTCCCTCATAACGATTCCCTCATAACGATTCCCTCATAACGCTTCCCTCATAACGCTTCCCTCATAACGATTCCCTCATAACGATTCCCTCAAAACGATTCCCTCATAACGATTCCCTCATAACGCTTCCCTCATAACGCTTCCCTCCTAATGCTTCCCTCATAACGCTTCCCTCATAACGCTTCCCTCATAACGCTTCCCTCGCAACGATTCCCTCATAACGATTCCCTCATAACGATTCCCTCATAACGATTCCCTCATAACGATTCCCTCATAACGCTTCCCTCATAACGATTCCCTCATAACGATTCCCTCAAAACGATTCCCTCATAACGATTCCCTCATAACACTTCCCTCATAACGCTTCCCTCATAACGCTTCCCTCATAACGCTTCCCTCATAATGCTTCCCTCACAACGATTCCCTCATAACGATTCCCTCATAACGATTCCCTCATAACGATTCCCTCATAACGCTTCCCTCATAACGATTCCCTCATAACGCTTCCCTCATAATGCTTCCCTCACAACGATTCCCTCATAACGATTCCCTCATAACGATTCCCTCATAACGATTCCCTCATAACGATTCCCTCATAACGCTTCCCTCATAACGATTCCCTCATAACGATTCCCTCATAACGATTCCCTCATAACGATTCCCTCATAACGCTTCCCTCATAACGATTCCCTCATAACGATTCCCTCATCACACTTCCCTCAAAACGATTCCCTCATAACGCATCCCTCGTCACGCTTTCCTCATAACGATTCCCGCAAAACGATTCCCTCAAAACGATTCCCTCAAAACGATTCACTCATAACGCTTCCCTCATAACGATTCCCTCATAACGATTCCCTCATAATGCTTCCCTCATAATGCTTCCCTCATAACGCTTCCCTCATAACGCTTCCCTCATAACGATTCCCTCAAAACGATTCCCTCATAACGATTCCCTCATAACGCTTCCCTCATAACGATTCCCTCGTCACGCTTCCCTCATAACGATTCCTTCACAACGATTCCCTCATAACGATTCCCTCATAACGATTCCCCCGTAACTATTCCCTCATAACGATTCCCCCGTAACGATTCCCTCATAACGATTCCCTCATCACACTTCCCTCAAAACGATTCCCTCATAACGCATCCCTCGTCACGCTTTCCTCATAACGATTCCCTCAAAACGATTCCCTCAAAACGATTCCCTCAAAACGATTCCCTCATAACGCTTCCCTCATAACGATTCCCTCATAATGCTTCCCTCATAACGATTCCCTCATAACGATTCCCTCAAAACGATTCCCTCATAACGATTCCCTCATAACACTTCCCTCATAACGCTTCCCTCATAACGCTTCCCTCATAACGCTTCCCTCATAACGCTTCCCTCATAACGCTTCCCTCATAATGCTTCCCTCACAACGATTCCCTCATAACGATTCCCTCATAACGATTCCCTCATAACGATTCCCTCATAACGCTTCCCTCATAACGATTCCCTCATAACGCTTCCCTCATAATGCTTCCCTCACAACGATTCCCTCATAACGATTCCCTCATAACGATTCCCTCATAACGATTCCCTCATAACGCTTCCCTCATAACGCTTCCCTCATAACGATTCCCTCATAACGATTCCCTCATCACACTTCCCTCAAAACGATTCCCTCATAACGCATCCCTCGTCACGCTTTCCTCATAACGATTCCCTCAAAACGATTCCCTCAAAACGATTCCCTCAAAACGATTCCCTCATAACGCTTCCCTCATAACGATTCCCTCATAATGCTTCCCTCATAACGCTTCCCTCATAACGCTTCCCTCATAACGATTCCCTCAAAACGATTCCCTCATAACGATTCCCTCATAACGCTTCCCTCATAACGCTTCCCTCATAACGCTTCCCTCATAACGCTTCCCTCATAACGCTTCCCTCATAACGCTTCCCTCATAACGCTTCCCTCATAACGCTTCCCTCATAACGCTTCCCTCATAACGCTTCCCTCATAACGCTTCCCTCATAACGCTTCCCTCATAACGCTTTCCTCATAATGATTCCCTCATAACGATTCCCTCATAACGATTCCCTCATAACGCTTCCCTCATAACGCTTCCCTCATAACGATTCCCTCATAACGATTCCCTCAAAACGATTCCCTCATAACGATTCCCTCATAACGCTTCCCTCATAACGCTTCCCTCCTAATGCTTCCCTCATAACGCTTCCCTCATAACGCTTCCCTCATAACGCTTCCCTCGCAACGATTCCCTCGCAACGATTGCCTCATAACGATTCCCTCATAACGATTCCCTCATAACGATTCCCTCATAACGATTCCCTCATAACGCTTCCCTCATAACGATTCCCTCATAACGATTCCCTCAAAACGATTCCCTCATAACGATTCCCTCATAACACTTCCCTCATAACGCTTCCCTCATAACGCTTCCCTCATAACGCTTCCCTCATAATGCTTCCCTCACAACGATTCCCTCATAACGATTCCCTCATAACGATTCCCTCATAACGATTCCCTCATAACGCTTCCCTCATAACGATTCCCTCATAACGCTTCCCTCATAATGCTTCCCTCACAACGATTCCCTCATAACGATTCCCTCATAACGATTCCCTCATAACGATTCCCTCATAACGATTCCCTCATAACGCTTCCCTCATAACGATTCCCTCATAACGCTTCCCTCATAACGATTCCCTCATAACGATTCCCTCATCACACTTCCCTCAAAACGATTCCCTCATAACGCATCCCTCGTCACGCTTTCCTCATAACGATTCCCTCAAAACGATTCCCTCAAAACGATTCCCTCAAAACGATTCCCTCATAACGCTTCCCTCATAACGATTCCCTCATAATGCTTCCCTCATAATGCTTCCCTCATAACGCTTCCCTCATAACGCTTCCCTCATAACGATTCCCTCAAAACGATTCCCTCATAACGATTCCCTCATAACGCTTCCCTCATAACGCTTCCCTCATAACGCTTCCCTCATAACGCTTCCCTCATAACGCTTCCCTCATAACGCTTCCCTCATAACTCTTCCCTCAAAACGCTTCCCTCATAACGATTCCCTCATAACGATTCCCTCAAAACGATTCCCTCATAATGCTTCCCTCATAACGCTTCCCTCATAATGCTTCCCTCATAACGATTCCCTCATAACGATTCCCTCATAACGATTCCCTCATAACGATTCCCTCATAACGATTCCCTCATAACGATTCCCTCATAATGCTTCCCTCATAACGATTCCCTCATAATGCGTCCCTCATAACGATTCCCTCATAATGCTTCCCTCATAACGATTCCCTCATAATGATTCCCTCATAACTATTCCCTCATAATGATTCCCTCATACCTATTCCCTCATAACGATTCCCTCATAACGATTCCCTCATAATGATTCCCTCATAATGATTCCCTCATAACGATTCCCTCATAACGATTCCCTCATAACGATTCCCTCATAATGATTCCCTCATAACGATTCCCTCATAACGATTCCCTCATAACGATTCCCTCATAACGATTCCCTCATAACTATTCCCTCATAATGATTCCCTCATAATGATTCCCTCATCACGATTCCCTCGTAATGATTCCCTCATAATGCTTCCCTCATAACGATTCCCTCATAATGATTCCCTCATAACTATTCCCTCATAATGATTCCCTCATACCTATTCCCTCATAACGATTCCCTAATAACGATTCCCTCGTAATGATTCCCTCGTAATGATTCCCTCGTAACGATTCCCTCATAACGCTTCCCTCATAACGATTCCCTCATAACGCTTCCCTCATAATGCTTCCCTCACAACGATTCCCTCATAACGATTCCCTCATAACGATTCCCTCATAACGATTCCCTCATAACGCTTCCCTCATAACGCTTCCCTCATAACGATTCCCTCATAACGATTCCCTCATCACACTTCCCTCAAAACGATTCCCTCATAACGCATCCCTCGGCACGCTTTCCTCATAACGATTCCCTCAAAACGATTCCCTCAAAACGATTCCCTCAAAACGATTCCCTCATAACGCTTCCCTCATAACGATTCCCTCATAACGATTCCCTCATAACGCTTCCCTCATAACGCTTCCCTCATAACGATTCCCTCAAAACGATTCCCTCATAACGATTCCCTCATAACGCTTCCCTCATAACGCTTCCCTCATAACGCTTCCCTCATAACGCTTCCCTCATAACGCTTCCCTCATAACGCTTCCCTCATAACGCTTCCCTCATAACGATTCCCTCATAACGATTCCCTCATAACGATTCCCTCATAACGCTTCCCTCATAACGCTTCCCTCATAACGATTCCCTCATAACGATTCCCTCAAAACGATTCCCTCATAACGATTCCCTCATAACGCTTCCCTCATAACGCTTCCCTCATAACGCTTCCCTCATAATGCTTCCCTCGCAACGATTCCCTCATAACGATTCCCTCATAACGATTCCCTCATAACGATTCCCTCATAACGATTCCCTCATAACGCTTCCCTCATAACGATTCCCTCATAACGATTCCCTCATAACGATTCCCTCAAAACGATTCCCTCATAACGATTCCCTCATAACACTTGCCTCATAACGCTTCCCTCATAACGCTTCCCTCATAACGCTTCCCTCATAACGCTTCCCTCATAATGCTTCCCTCACAACGATTCCCTCATAACGATTCCCTCATAACGATTCCCTCATAACGATTCCCTCATAATGCTTCCCTCATAACGATTCCCTCATAACGCTTCCCTCATAATGCTTCCCTCACAACGATTCCCTCATAACGATTCCCTCATAACGATTCCCTCATAACGATTCCCTCATAACGCTTCCCTCATAACGATTCCCTCATAACGATTCCCTCATCACACTTCCCTCAAAACGATTCCCTCATAACGCATCCCTCGTCACGCTTTCCTCATAACGATTCCCTCAAAACGATTCCCTCAAAACGATATCCTCAAAACGATTCCCTCATAACGCTTCCCTCATAACGATTCCCTCATAACGATTCCCTCATAATGCTTCCCTCATAACGCTTCCCTCATAACGCTTCCCTCATAACGATTCCCTCAAAACGATTCCCTCATAACGATTCCCTCATAACGCTTCCCTCATAACGATTCCCTCATAACGCTTCCCTCATAACGCTTCCCTCATAACGCTTCCCTCATAACGCTTCCCTCATAACGCTTCCCTCATAACGCTTCCCTCATAACGCTTCCCTCATAACGCTTCCCTCATAACGCTTCCCTCATAACGCTTCCCTCATAACGCTTCCCTCATAACGATTCCCTCATAACGATTCCGTTATAACGATTCCCTCATAACGCTTCCCTTATAACGCTTCCCTCATAACGCTTCCCTCATAACGATTCCCTCATAACGATTCCCTCATAACGATTCCCTCATAATGCTTCCCTCATAACGCTTCCCTCATAATGCTTCCCTCACAACGATTCCCTCATAACGATTCCCTCATAACGATTCCCTCATAACGATTCCCTCATAACGATTCCCTCATAACGATTCCCTCATAATGCTTCCCTCATAACGATTCCCTCATAACGATTCCCTCATAACGATTCCCTCATAACGATTCCCTCATAACGATTCCCTCATAATGCTTCCCTCATAACGATTCCCTCATAATGCTTCCCTCATAACGATTCCCTCATAATGCTTCCCTCATAACGATTCCCTCATAATGATTCCCTCATAACGATTCCCTCATAATGATTCCCTCATAACTATTCCCTCATAATGATTCCCTCATACCTATTCCCTCATAACGATTCCCTCATAACGATTCCCTCATAACGATTCCCTCATAACGATTCCCTCATAATGATTCCCTCATAATGATTCCCTCATAACGATTCCCTCATAACGATTCCCTCATAATGATTCCCTCATAATGATTCCCTCATAACGATTCCCTCATAACGATTCCCTCATAACGATTCCCTCATAATGATTCCCTCATAACTATTCCCTCATAATGATTCCCTCATAATGATTCCCTCATCACGATTCCCTCGTAATGATTCCCTCATAATGATTCCCTCATAATGATTCCCTCATAATGATTCCCTCATAACGATTCCCTAATAACGATTCCCTCGTAATGATTCCCTCGTAATGATTCCCTCATAACACTTCACTCGTCACGACTCCCTCATCATGATTCCCTCGTCATGATTCCCTCGTCATGATTCCCTCGGCACGATTCCCTCGTCACGATTCCCTCGTCACGATTCCCTCGGCACGATTCCCTCGTCACGCTTCCCTCGACACGCTTCCCTCGAAATGCTTCCCTCGTCACGCTTCCCTTGTAACGATTTCCTCAGAAAGATTCCCTCATAACTATTCCCTCATAATGATTCCCTCATAACTATTCCCTCATAATGATTCCCTCATAACGATTCCCTCATAATGATTCCCTCATAACTATTCCCTCATAACTATTCCCTCATAATGATTCCCTCATAATGATTCCCTCATAATGATTCCCTCATAACGAATTCCTCATAACTATTCCCTCATAATGATTCCCTCATAACTATTCCCTCATAATGATTCCCTCATAACGAATTCCTCCTATTGATTCCCTCATAACCATTCCCTCATAACGATTCCCTCATAATGATTTCCTCATAACGATTCCCTCATAACTATTCCCTCATAATGATTCCCTCATAACTATTCCCTCACAACGAATTCCTTATAACTATTCCCTCACAACGAATTCCTCCTATTGATTCCCTCATAACCATTCCCTCATAACGATTCCCTCATAACTATTCCCTCATAACTATTCCCTCATAACGATTCCCTCATAACTATTCCCTCATAATGATTCCCTCATAACTATTCCCTCACAACGAAATCCTTATAACTATTCCCTCACAACGAATTCCTCCTATTGATTCCCTCATAACTATTCCCTCATAATGAATCCCTCATAACGAATTCCTCCTATTGATTCCCTCATAACCATTCCCTCATAACGATTCCCTCATAACGATTACCTCATCACGCTTCCCTCATAACGATTCCCTCATAATGATTCCCTCATAACGATTCCCTCATAACGATTCCCTCATAATGATTCCCTCATAATGATTCCCTTATAACGCATCCCTCGTCACGCTGCCCTCATAACGATTCCTTCACAACGATTCCCTCATAACGATTCCCCCGTAACGATTCCCTCATAACGATTCCCTCACAACGATTCCCCCGTAACGATTCCCTCATAACGATTCCCCCGTAACGATTCCCTCATAACGATTCCCTCATAACGATTCCCTCATAACGATTCCCCCGTAACGATTCCCTCATAACGATTCCCTCATAACGATTCCCTCACAACGATTCCCTCACAACGATTCCCTCATAACGATTCCTTCACAACGATTCCCTCATAACGATTCCCTCATAACGATTCCCCCGTAACGATTCCCTCATAACGATTCCCTCATAACGATTCCCTCATAACGATTCCCTCACAACGATTCCCTCATAACGATTCCTTAACAACGATTCCCTCATAACGATTCCCTCATAACGATTCCCCCGTAACGACTCCCCCGTAACGATTCCCTCATAACGATTCCCTCATAACGATTCCCTCACAACGATTCCCTCACAACAATTCCCTCATAACTATTCCCTCATAATGATTCCCTCATAACTATTCCCTCATAACGATTCCCTCATAACGATTCCCTCATAATGATTCCCTCATAATGATTCCCTCATAACGATTCCCTCATAACGATTCCCTCATAACTATTCGCTCATAATGATTCCCTCATAACTATTCCCTCATAATGATTCCCTCATAACGATTCCCTCATAACGATTCCCTCATAACGATTCCCTCATAACGATTCCCTCATAACGATTCCCTCATAACTATTCCCTCATAATGATTCCCTCATAACGTTTCCCTCATCACGATTCCCTCGTAATGATTCCCTCATAATGATTCCCTCATAATGATTCCCTCATAACGATTCCCTAATAACGATTCCCTCGTAATGATTCCCTCGTCATGATTCCCTCGGCACGATTCCCTCGTCACGATTCCCTCGGCACGATTCCCTCGTCACGCTTCCCTCGACACGCTTCCCTTGAAATGCTTCCCTCGTCACGCTTCACTTGTAAAGATTTCCTCAGAAAGATTCCCTCATAACTATTCCCTCATAATGATTCCCTCATAACTATTCCCTCATAATGATTCCCTCATAACTATTCCCTCATAATGATTCCCTCATAACGATTCCCTCATAATGATTCCCTCATAACTATTCCCTCATAATGATTCCCTCATAACGATTCCCTCATAATGATTCCCTCATAATGATTCCCTCATAATGATTCCCTCATAACGATTCCCTCATAACGATTCCCTCATAATGATTCCCTCATAATGATTCCCTCATAACGATTCCCTCATAACGATTCCCTCATAACGATTCCCTCATAATGATTCCCTCGTAACTATTCCCTCATAATGATTCCCTCATAATGATTCCCTCATCACGATTCCCTCGTAATGATTCCCTCATAATGATTCCCTCATAATGATTCCCTCATAACGATTCCCTAATAACGATTCCCTCGTAATGATTCCCTCGTAATGATTTCCTCGTAACGCTTCACTCGTCACGACTCCCTCGTCATGATTCCCTCGTCATGATTCCCTCGTCATGATTCCCTCGGCATGATTCCCTCGTCACGATTCCCTCGGCACGATTCCCTCGTCACGCTTCCCTCGACCCGCTTCCCTCGAAATGCTTCCCTCGTCACGCTTCCCTTGTAACGATTTCCTCAGAAAGATTCCCTCATAACTTCCCTCATAATGATTCCCTCATAACTATTCCCTCATAATGATTCCCTCATAACGATTCCCTCATAATGATTCCCTCATAACTATTCCCTCATAATGATTCCCTCATAATGATTCCCTCATAATGATTCCCTCATAACGAATTCCTCATAACTATTCCCTCATAATGATTCCCTCATAACTATTCCCTCATAATGATTCCCTCATAACGAATTCCTCCTATTGATTCCCTCATAACCATTCCCTCATAACGATTCCCTCATAATGATTTCCTCATAACGATTCCCTCATAACTATTCCCTCATAATGATTCCCTCATAACTATTCCCTCACAACGAATTCCTTATAACTATTCCCTCACAACGAATTCCTCCTATTGATTCCCTCATAACCATTCCCTCATAACCATTCCCTCATAACTATTCCCTCATAACTATTCCCTCATAATGATTCCCTCATAACTATTCCCTCATAATGATTCCCTCATAACTATTCCCTCACAACGAATTCCTTATAACTATTCCCTCACAACGAATTCCTCCTATTGATTCCCTCATAACTATTCCCTCATAATGATTCCCTCGTAACGATTCCCTCATAATGATTCCCTCATAATGATTCCCTCATATCTATTCCCTCATAATGATTCCCTCATAATGATTCCCTCATAATGATTCCCTCATAATGATTCCCTCGTAACGAATTCCTCATAACTATTCCCTCATAATGATTCCCTCATAACTATTCCCTCATAACGATTCCCTCATAACGAATTCCTCCTATTGATTCCCTCATAACGATTCCCTCATAACTATTCCCTCATAATGATTCCCTCATAACTATTCCCTCACAACGAATTCCTTATAACTATTCCCTCATAATGATTCCCTCATAACGATTCCCTAATAACGATTCCCTCGTAATGATTCCCTCGTAAAGCTTCACTCGTCACGACTCCCTCGTCATGATTCCCTCGTCATGATTCCCTCGTCATGATTCCCTCGACACGATTCCCTCGTCACGATTCCCTCGGCATGATTCCCTCGTCACGCTTCCCTCGACACGCTTCCCTCGAAATGCTTCCTTCGAAATGCTTCCCTCGTCACGCTTCCCTTGTAACCATTTCCTCAGAAAGATTCCCTCATAACTATTCCCTCATAATGATTCCCTCATTACTATTCCCTCATAATGATTCCCTCATAACGATTCCCTCATAATGATTCCCTCATAACTATTCCCTCATAATGATTCCCTCATAATGATTCCCTCATAATGATTCCCTCATAATGATTCCCTCGTAACGAATTCCTCATAACTATTCCCTCATAATGATTCCCTCATAACTATTCCCTCATAATGATTTCCTCATAACGAATTCCTCCTATTGATTCCCTCATAACCATTCCCTCATAACGATTCCCTCATAACCATTCCCTCATAACGATTCCCTCATAACTATTGCCTCATAATGATTCCCTCATAACTATTCCCTCATAACTATTCCCTCATAATGAATCCCTCATAACGAATTCCTCCTATTGATTCCCTCATAACCATTCCCTCATAACGATTCCCTCATAACGATTACCACATCACGCCTCCCTCATAACGATTCCCTCATAACGATTCCCTCATAACGATTCCCTCATAACGATTCCCTCATAACGATTCCCTCATAATGATTCCCTCATAATGATTCCCTCATAATGATTCCCTCATAACGCATCCCTCGTCACGCTTCCCTCATAACGATTCCCTCACAACGATTCCCTCATAACGATTCCCTCATAACGATTCCCCCGTAACGATTCCCTCATAACGATTCCCTCACAACGATTCCCTCATAACGATTCCCTCATAACGATTCCCTCATAATGCTTCCCTCATAACGCTTCCCTCATAACGCTTCCCTCATAACGATTCCCTCAAAACGATTCCCTCTTCACGATTCCCTCATAACGCTTCCCTCATAACGATTCCCTCATAACGCTTCCCTCATAACGCTTCCCTCATAACGCTTCCCTCATAACGCTTCCCTCATAACGCTTCCCTCATAACGCTTCCCTCATAACGCTTCCCTCATAACGCTTCCCTCATAACGCTTCCCTCATAACGCTTCCCTCATAACGCTTCCCTCATAACGCTTCCCTCATAACGATTCCCTCATAACGATTCCGTTATAACGATTCCCTCATAACGCTTCCCTTATAACGCTTCCCTCATAACGCTTCCCTCATAACGATTCCCTCATAACGATTCCCTCATAACGATTCCCTCATAATGCTTCCCTCATAACGCTTCCCTCATAATGCTTCCCTCACAACGATTCCCTCATAACGATTCCCTCATAACGATTCCCTCATAACGATTCCCTCATAACGATTCCCTCATAACGATTCCCTCATAATGCTTCCCTCATAACGATTCCCTCATAACGATTCCCTCATAACGATTCCCTCATAACGATTCCCTCATAACGATTCCCTCATAATGCTTCCCTCATAACGATTCCCTCATAATGCTTCCCTCATAACGATTCCCTCATAATGCTTCCCTCATAACGATTCCCTCATAATGATTCCCTCATAACGATTCCCTCATAATGATTCCCTCATAACTATTCCCTCATAATGATTCCCTCATACCTATTCCCTCATAACGATTCCCTCATAACGATTCCCTCATAACGATTCCCTCATAACGATTCCCTCATAATGATTCCCTCATAATGATTCCCTCATAACGATTCCCTCATAACGATTCCCTCATAATGATTCCCTCATAATGATTCCCTCATAACGATTCCCTCATAACGATTCCCTCATAACGATTCCCTCATAATGATTCCCTCATAACTATTCCCTCATAATGATTCCCTCATAATGATTCCCTCATCACGATTCCCTCGTAATGATTCCCTCATAATGATTCCCTCATAATGATTCCCTCATAATGATTCCCTCATAACGATTCCCTAATAACGATTCCCTCGTAATGATTCCCTCGTAATGATTCCCTCATAACACTTCACTCGTCACGACTCCCTCATCATGATTCCCTCGTCATGATTCCCTCGTCATGATTCCCTCGGCACGATTCCCTCGTCACGATTCCCTCGTCACGATTCCCTCGGCACGATTCCCTCGTCACGCTTCCCTCGACACGCTTCCCTCGAAATGCTTCCCTCGTCACGCTTCCCTTGTAACGATTTCCTCAGAAAGATTCCCTCATAACTATTCCCTCATAATGATTCCCTCATAACTATTCCCTCATAATGATTCCCTCATAACGATTCCCTCATAATGATTCCCTCATAACTATTCCCTCATAACTATTCCCTCATAATGATTCCCTCATAATGATTCCCTCATAATGATTCCCTCATAACGAATTCCTCATAACTATTCCCTCATAATGATTCCCTCATAACTATTCCCTCATAATGATTCCCTCATAACGAATTCCTCCTATTGATTCCCTCATAACCATTCCCTCATAACGATTCCCTCATAATGATTTCCTCATAACGATTCCCTCATAACTATTCCCTCATAATGATTCCCTCATAACTATTCCCTCACAACGAATTCCTTATAACTATTCCCTCACAACGAATTCCTCCTATTGATTCCCTCATAACCATTCCCTCATAACGATTCCCTCATAACTATTCCCTCATAACTATTCCCTCATAACGATTCCCTCATAACTATTCCCTCATAATGATTCCCTCATAACTATTCCCTCACAACGAAATCCTTATAACTATTCCCTCACAACGAATTCCTCCTATTGATTCCCTCATAACTATTCCCTCATAATGAATCCCTCATAACGAATTCCTCCTATTGATTCCCTCATAACCATTCCCTCATAACGATTCCCTCATAACGATTACCTCATCACGCTTCCCTCATAACGATTCCCTCATAATGATTCCCTCATAACGATTCCCTCATAACGATTCCCTCATAATGATTCCCTCATAATGATTCCCTTATAACGCATCCCTCGTCACGCTGCCCTCATAACGATTCCTTCACAACGATTCCCTCATAACGATTCCCCCGTAACGATTCCCTCATAACGATTCCCTCACAACGATTCCCCCGTAACGATTCCCTCATAACGATTCCCCCGTAACGATTCCCTCATAACGATTCCCTCATAACGATTCCCTCATAACGATTCCCCCGTAACGATTCCCTCATAACGATTCCCTCATAACGATTCCCTCACAACGATTCCCTCACAACGATTCCCTCATAACGATTCCTTCACAACGATTCCCTCATAACGATTCCCTCATAACGATTCCCCCGTAACGATTCCCTCATAACGATTCCCTCATAACGATTCCCTCATAACGATTCCCTCACAACGATTCCCTCAAAACGATTCCTTAACAACGATTCCCTCATAACGATTCCCTCATAACGATTCCCCCGTAACGACTCCCCCGTAACGATTCCCTCATAACGATTCCCTCATAACGATTCCCTCACAACGATTCCCTCACAACAATTCCCTCATAACTATTCCCTCATAATGATTCCCTCATAACTATTCCCTCATAACGATTCCCTCATAACGATTCCCTCATAATGATTCCCTCATAATGATTCCCTCATAACGATTCCCTCATAACGATTCCCTCATAACTATTCGCTCATAATGATTCCCTCATAACTATTCCCTCATAATGATTCCCTCATAACGATTCCCTCATAACGATTCCCTCATAACGATTCCCTCATAACGATTCCCTCATAACGATTCCCTCATAACTATTCCCTCATAATGATTCCCTCATAACGTTTCCCTCATCACGATTCCCTCGTAATGATTCCCTCATAATGATTCCCTCATAATGATTCCCTCATAACGATTCCCTAATAACGATTCCCTCGTAATGATTCCCTCGTCATGATTCCCTCGGCACGATTCCCTCGTCACGATTCCCTCGGCACGATTCCCTCGTCACGCTTCCCTCGACACGCTTCCCTTGAAATGCTTCCCTCGTCACGCTTCACTTGTAAAGATTTCCTCAGAAAGATTCCCTCATAACTATTCCCTCATAATGATTCCCTCATAACTATTCCCTCATAATGATTCCCTCATAACTATTCCCTCATAATGATTCCCTCATAACGATTCCCTCATAATGATTCCCTCATAACTATTCCCTCATAATGATTCCCTCATAACGATTCCCTCATAATGATTCCCTCATAATGATTCCCTCATAATGATTCCCTCATAACGATTCCCTCATAACGATTCCCTCATAATGATTCCCTCATAATGATTCCCTCATAACGATTCCCTCATAACGATTCCCTCATAACGATTCCCTCATAATGATTCCCTCGTAACTATTCCCTCATAATGATTCCCTCATAATGATTCCCTCATCACGATTCCCTCGTAATGATTCCCTCATAATGATTCCCTCATAATGATTCCCTCATAACGATTCCCTAATAACGATTCCCTCGTAATGATTCCCTCGTAATGATTTCCTCGTAATGCTTCACTCGTCACGACTCCCTCGTCATGATTCCCTCGTCATGATTCCCTCGTCATGATTCCCTCGGCATGATTCCCTCGTCACGATTCCCTCGGCACGATTCCCTCGTCACGCTTCCCTCGACCCGCTTCCCTCGAAATGCTTCCCTCGTCACGCTTCCCTTGTAACGATTTCCTCAGAAAGATTCCCTCATAACTTCCCTCATAATGATTCCCTCATAACTATTCCCTCATAATGATTCCCTCATAACGATTCCCTCATAATGATTCCCTCATAACTATTCCCTCATAATGATTCCCTCATAATGATTCCCTCATAATGATTCCCTCATAACGAATTCCTCATAACTATTCCCTCATAATGATTCCCTCATAACTATTCCCTCATAATGATTCCCTCATAACGAATTCCTCCTATTGATTCCCTCATAACCATTCCCTCATAACGATTCCCTCATAATGATTTCCTCATAACGATTCCCTCATAACTATTCCCTCATAATGATTCCCTCATAACTATTCCCTCACAACGAATTCCTTATAACTATTCCCTCACAACGAATTCCTCCTATTGATTCCCTCATAACCATTCCCTCATAACCATTCCCTCATAACTATTCCCTCATAACTATTCCCTCATAATGATTCCCTCATAACTATTCCCTCATAATGATTCCCTCATAACTATTCCCTCACAACGAATTCCTTATAACTATTCCCTCACAACGAATTCCTCCTATTGATTCCCTCATAACTATTCCCTCATAATGATTCCCTCGTAACGATTCCCTCATAATGATTCCCTCATAATGATTCCCTCATATCTATTCCCTCATAATGATTCCCTCATAATGATTCCCTCATAATGATTCCCTCATAATGATTCCCTCGTAACGAATTCCTCATAACTATTCCCTCATAATGATTCCCTCATAACTATTCCCTCATAACGATTCCCTCATAACGAATTCCTCCTATTGATTCCCTCATAACGATTCCCTCATAACTATTCCCTCATAATGATTCCCTCATAACTATTCCCTCACAACGAATTCCTTATAACTATTCCCTCATAATGATTCCCTCATAACGATTCCCTAATAACGATTCCCTCGTAATGATTCCCTCGTAAAGCTTCACTCGTCACGACTCCCTCGTCATGATTCCCTCGTCATGATTCCCTCGTCATGATTCCCTCGACACGATTCCCTCGTCACGATTCCCTCGGCATGATTCCCTCGTCACGCTTCCCTCGACACGCTTCCCTCGAAATGCTTCCTTCGAAATGCTTCCCTCGTCACGCTTCCCTTGTAACCATTTCCTCAGAAAGATTCCCTCATAACTATTCCCTCATAATGATTCCCTCATTACTATTCCCTCATAATGATTCCCTCATAACGATTCCCTCATAATGATTCCCTCATAACTATTCCCTCATAATGATTCCCTCATAATGATTCCCTCATAATGATTCCCTCATAATGATTCCCTCGTAACGAATTCCTCATAACTATTCCCTCATAATGATTCCCTCATAACTATTCCCTCATAATGATTTCCTCATAACGAATTCCTCCTATTGATTCCCTCATAACCATTCCCTCATAACGATTCCCTCATAACCATTCCCTCATAACGATTCCCTCATAACTATTGCCTCATAATGATTCCCTCATAACTATTCCCTCATAACTATTCCCTCATAATGAATCCCTCATAACGAATTCCTCCTATTGATTCCCTCATAACCATTCCCTCATAACGATTCCCTCATAACGATTACCACATCACGCCTCCCTCATAACGATTCCCTCATAACGATTCCCTCATAACGATTCCCTCATAACGATTCCCTCATAACGATTCCCTCATAATGATTCCCTCATAATGATTCCCTCATAATGATTCCCTCATAACGCATCCCTCGTCACGCTTCCCTCATAACGATTCCCTCACAACGATTCCCTCATAACGATTCCCTCATAACGATTCCCCCGTAACGATTCCCTCATAACGATTCCCTCACAACGATTCCCTCATAACGATTCCCTCATAACGATTCCCTCACAACGATTCCCTCACAACAATTCCCTCATAACTATTCCCTCATAATGATTCCCTCATAACTATTCCCTCATAACTATTCCCTCATAACGATTCCCTCATAACGATTCCCTCATAATGATTCCCTCATAATGATTCCCTCATAACGATTCCCTCATAACGATTCCCTCATAACTATTCCCTCATAATGATTCCCTCATAACTATTCCCTCATAATGATTCCCTCATAACGATTCCCTCATAACGATTCCCTCATAACGATTCCCTCATAACGATTCCCTCACAACGATTCCCTCACAACAATTCCCTCATAACTATTCCCTCATAACTATTCCCTCATAATGATTCCCTCATAACTATTCCCTCATAACGATTCCCTCATAACGATTCCCTCATAACGATTCCCTCATAATGATTCCCTCATAATGATTCCCTCATAACGATTCCCTCATAACGATTCCCTCATAACTATTCCCTCATAATGATTCCCTCATAACTATTCCCTCATAATGATTCCCTCATAACGATTCCCTCATAACGATTCCCTCATAACGATTCCCTCATAACGATTCCCTCATAACGATTCCCTCATAACTATTCCCTCATAACTATTCCCTCATAATGATTCCCTCATAATGATTCCCTCATCACGATTCCCTCGTAATGATTCCCTCATAATGATTCCCTCATAATGATTCCCTCATAACGATTCCCTAATAACGATTCCCTCGTAATGATTCCCTCGTAATGATTGCCTCGTAACGCTTCACTCGTCACGACTCCCTCGTCATGATTCCCTCGTCATGATTCCCTCGTCATGATTCCCTCGGCACGATTCCCTCGTCACGATTCCCTCGGCACGATTCCCTCGTCACGCTTCCCTCGACACGCTTCCCTTGAAATGCTTCCCTCGTCACGCTTCACTTGTAACGATTTCCTCAGAAAGATTCCCTCATAACTATTCCCTCATAATGATTCCCTCATAACTATTCCCTCATAATGATTCCCTCATAACTATTCCCTCATAATGATTCCCTCATAACGATTCCCTCATAATGATTCCCTCATAACTATTCCCTCATAATGATTCCCTCATAACGATTCCCTCATAATGATTCCCTCATAATGATTCCCTCATAACGATTCCCTCATAACGATTCCCTCATAATGATTCCCTCATAATGATTCCCTCATAACGATTCCCTCATAACGATTCCCTCATAACGATTCCCTCATAATGATTCCCTCGTAACTATTCCCTCATAATGATTCCCTCATAATGATTCCCTCATCACGATTCCCTCGTAATGATTCCCTCATAATGATTCCCTCATAATGATTCCCTCATAACGATTCCCTAATAACGATTCCCTCGTAATGATTCCCTCATAACGCTTCCCTCATAACGCTTCCCTCATAACGCTTCCCTCATAACGCTTCCCTCATAACGCTTCCCTCATAACGCTTCCCTCATAACGCTTCCCTCATAACGCTTCCCTCATAACGATTCCCTCATAACGATTCCGTTATAACGATTCCCTCATAACGCTTCCCTTATAACGCTTCCCTCATAACGCTTCCCTCATAACGATTCCCTCATAACGATTCCCTCATAACGATTCCCTCATAATGCTTCCCTCATAACGCTTCCCTCATAATGCTTCCCTCACAACGATTCCCTCATAACGATTCCCTCATAACGATTCCCTCATAACGATTCCCTCATAACGATTCCCTCATAACGATTCCCTCATAATGCTTCCCTCATAACGATTCCCTCATAACGATTCCCTCATAACGATTCCCTCATAACGATTCCCTCATAACGATTCCCTCATAATGCTTCCCTCATAACGATTCCCTCATAATGCTTCCCTCATAACGATTCCCTCATAATGCTTCCCTCATAACGATTCCCTCATAATGATTCCCTCATAACGATTCCCTCATAATGATTCCCTCATAACTATTCCCTCATAATGATTCCCTCATACCTATTCCCTCATAACGATTCCCTCATAACGATTCCCTCATAACGATTCCCTCATAACGATTCCCTCATAATGATTCCCTCATAATGATTCCCTCATAACGATTCCCTCATAACGATTCCCTCATAATGATTCCCTCATAATGATTCCCTCATAACGATTCCCTCATAACGATTCCCTCATAACGATTCCCTCATAATGATTCCCTCATAACTATTCCCTCATAATGATTCCCTCATAATGATTCCCTCATCACGATTCCCTCGTAATGATTCCCTCATAATGATTCCCTCATAATGATTCCCTCATAATGATTCCCTCATAACGATTCCCTAATAACGATTCCCTCGTAATGATTCCCTCGTAATGATTCCCTCATAACACTTCACTCGTCACGACTCCCTCATCATGATTCCCTCGTCATGATTCCCTCGTCATGATTCCCTCGGCACGATTCCCTCGTCACGATTCCCTCGTCACGATTCCCTCGGCACGATTCCCTCGTCACGCTTCCCTCGACACGCTTCCCTCGAAATGCTTCCCTCGTCACGCTTCCCTTGTAACGATTTCCTCAGAAAGATTCCCTCATAACTATTCCCTCATAATGATTCCCTCATAACTATTCCCTCATAATGATTCCCTCATAACGATTCCCTCATAATGATTCCCTCATAACTATTCCCTCATAACTATTCCCTCATAATGATTCCCTCATAATGATTCCCTCATAATGATTCCCTCATAACGAATTCCTCATAACTATTCCCTCATAATGATTCCCTCATAACTATTCCCTCATAATGATTCCCTCATAACGAATTCCTCCTATTGATTCCCTCATAACCATTCCCTCATAACGATTCCCTCATAATGATTTCCTCATAACGATTCCCTCATAACTATTCCCTCATAATGATTCCCTCATAACTATTCCCTCACAACGAATTCCTTATAACTATTCCCTCACAACGAATTCCTCCTATTGATTCCCTCATAACCATTCCCTCATAACGATTCCCTCATAACTATTCCCTCATAACTATTCCCTCATAACGATTCCCTCATAACTATTCCCTCATAATGATTCCCTCATAACTATTCCCTCACAACGAAATCCTTATAACTATTCCCTCACAACGAATTCCTCCTATTGATTCCCTCATAACTATTCCCTCATAATGAATCCCTCATAACGAATTCCTCCTATTGATTCCCTCATAACCATTCCCTCATAACGATTCCCTCATAACGATTACCTCATCACGCTTCCCTCATAACGATTCCCTCATAATGATTCCCTCATAACGATTCCCTCATAACGATTCCCTCATAATGATTCCCTCATAATGATTCCCTTATAACGCATCCCTCGTCACGCTGCCCTCATAACGATTCCTTCACAACGATTCCCTCATAACGATTCCCCCGTAACGATTCCCTCATAACGATTCCCTCACAACGATTCCCCCGTAACGATTCCCTCATAACGATTCCCCCGTAACGATTCCCTCATAACGATTCCCTCATAACGATTCCCTCATAACGATTCCCCCGTAACGATTCCCTCATAACGATTCCCTCATAACGATTCCCTCACAACGATTCCCTCACAACGATTCCCTCATAACGATTCCTTCACAACGATTCCCTCATAACGATTCCCTCATAACGATTCCCCCGTAACGATTCCCTCATAACGATTCCCTCATAACGATTCCCTCATAACGATTCCCTCACAACGATTCCCTCATAACGATTCCTTAACAACGATTCCCTCATAACGATTCCCTCATAACGATTCCCCCGTAACGACTCCCCCGTAACGATTCCCTCATAACGATTCCCTCATAACGATTCCCTCACAACGATTCCCTCACAACAATTCCCTCATAACTATTCCCTCATAATGATTCCCTCATAACTATTCCCTCATAACGATTCCCTCATAACGATTCCCTCATAATGATTCCCTCATAATGATTCCCTCATAACGATTCCCTCATAACGATTCCCTCATAACTATTCGCTCATAATGATTCCCTCATAACTATTCCCTCATAATGATTCCCTCATAACGATTCCCTCATAACGATTCCCTCATAACGATTCCCTCATAACGATTCCCTCATAACGATTCCCTCATAACTATTCCCTCATAATGATTCCCTCATAACGTTTCCCTCATCACGATTCCCTCGTAATGATTCCCTCATAATGATTCCCTCATAATGATTCCCTCATAACGATTCCCTAATAACGATTCCCTCGTAATGATTCCCTCGTCATGATTCCCTCGGCACGATTCCCTCGTCACGATTCCCTCGGCACGATTCCCTCGTCACGCTTCCCTCGACACGCTTCCCTTGAAATGCTTCCCTCGTCACGCTTCACTTGTAAAGATTTCCTCAGAAAGATTCCCTCATAACTATTCCCTCATAATGATTCCCTCATAACTATTCCCTCATAATGATTCCCTCATAACTATTCCCTCATAATGATTCCCTCATAACGATTCCCTCATAATGATTCCCTCATAACTATTCCCTCATAATGATTCCCTCATAACGATTCCCTCATAATGATTCCCTCATAATGATTCCCTCATAATGATTCCCTCATAACGATTCCCTCATAACGATTCCCTCATAATGATTCCCTCATAATGATTCCCTCATAACGATTCCCTCATAACGATTCCCTCATAACGATTCCCTCATAATGATTCCCTCGTAACTATTCCCTCATAATGATTCCCTCATAATGATTCCCTCATCACGATTCCCTCGTAATGATTCCCTCATAATGATTCCCTCATAATGATTCCCTCATAACGATTCCCTAATAACGATTCCCTCGTAATGATTCCCTCGTAATGATTTCCTCGTAACGCTTCACTCGTCACGACTCCCTCGTCATGATTCCCTCGTCATGATTCCCTCGTCATGATTCCCTCGGCATGATTCCCTCGTCACGATTCCCTCGGCACGATTCCCTCGTCACGCTTCCCTCGACCCGCTTCCCTCGAAATGCTTCCCTCGTCACGCTTCCCTTGTAACGATTTCCTCAGAAAGATTCCCTCATAACTTCCCTCATAATGATTCCCTCATAACTATTCCCTCATAATGATTCCCTCATAACGATTCCCTCATAATGATTCCCTCATAACTATTCCCTCATAATGATTCCCTCATAATGATTCCCTCATAATGATTCCCTCATAACGAATTCCTCATAACTATTCCCTCATAATGATTCCCTCATAACTATTCCCTCATAATGATTCCCTCATAACGAATTCCTCCTATTGATTCCCTCATAACCATTCCCTCATAACGATTCCCTCATAATGATTTCCTCATAACGATTCCCTCATAACTATTCCCTCATAATGATTCCCTCATAACTATTCCCTCACAACGAATTCCTTATAACTATTCCCTCACAACGAATTCCTCCTATTGATTCCCTCATAACCATTCCCTCATAACCATTCCCTCATAACTATTCCCTCATAACTATTCCCTCATAATGATTCCCTCATAACTATTCCCTCATAATGATTCCCTCATAACTATTCCCTCACAACGAATTCCTTATAACTATTCCCTCACAACGAATTCCTCCTATTGATTCCCTCATAACTATTCCCTCATAATGATTCCCTCGTAACGATTCCCTCATAATGATTCCCTCATAATGATTCCCTCATATCTATTCCCTCATAATGATTCCCTCATAATGATTCCCTCATAATGATTCCCTCATAATGATTCCCTCGTAACGAATTCCTCATAACTATTCCCTCATAATGATTCCCTCATAACTATTCCCTCATAACGATTCCCTCATAACGAATTCCTCCTATTGATTCCCTCATAACGATTCCCTCATAACTATTCCCTCATAATGATTCCCTCATAACTATTCCCTCACAACGAATTCCTTATAACTATTCCCTCATAATGATTCCCTCATAACGATTCCCTAATAACGATTCCCTCGTAATGATTCCCTCGTAAAGCTTCACTCGTCACGACTCCCTCGTCATGATTCCCTCGTCATGATTCCCTCGTCATGATTCCCTCGACACGATTCCCTCGTCACGATTCCCTCGGCATGATTCCCTCGTCACGCTTCCCTCGACACGCTTCCCTCGAAATGCTTCCTTCGAAATGCTTCCCTCGTCACGCTTCCCTTGTAACCATTTCCTCAGAAAGATTCCCTCATAACTATTCCCTCATAATGATTCCCTCATTACTATTCCCTCATAATGATTCCCTCATAACGATTCCCTCATAATGATTCCCTCATAACTATTCCCTCATAATGATTCCCTCATAATGATTCCCTCATAATGATTCCCTCATAATGATTCCCTCGTAACGAATTCCTCATAACTATTCCCTCATAATGATTCCCTCATAACTATTCCCTCATAATGATTTCCTCATAACGAATTCCTCCTATTGATTCCCTCATAACCATTCCCTCATAACGATTCCCTCATAACCATTCCCTCATAACGATTCCCTCATAACTATTGCCTCATAATGATTCCCTCATAACTATTCCCTCATAACTATTCCCTCATAATGAATCCCTCATAACGAATTCCTCCTATTGATTCCCTCATAACCATTCCCTCATAACGATTCCCTCATAACGATTACCACATCACGCCTCCCTCATAACGATTCCCTCATAACGATTGCCTCATAACGATTCCCTCATAACGATTCCCTCATAACGATTCCCTCATAATGATTCCCTCATAATGATTCCCTCATAATGATTCCCTCATAACGCATCCCTCGTCACGCTTCCCTCATAACGATTCCCTCACAACGATTCCCTCATAACGATTCCCTCATAACGATTCCCCCGTAACGATTCCCTCATAACGATTCCCTCACAACGATTCCCTCATAACGATTCCCTCATAACGATTCCCTCATAATGCTTCCCTCATAACGCTTCCCTCATAACGCTTCCCTCATAACGATTCCCTCAAAACGATTCCCTCATAACGATTCCCTCATAACGCTTCCCTCATAACGATTCCCTCATAACGCTTCCCTCATAACGCTTCCCTCATAACGCTTCCCTCATAACGCTTCCCTCATAACGCTTCCCTCATAACGCTTCCCTCATAACGCTTCCCTCATAACGCTTCCCTCATAACGCTTCCCTCATAACGCTTCCCTCATAACGCTTCCCTCATAACGATTCCCTCATAACGATTCCGTTATAACGATTCCCTCATAACGCTTCCCTTATAACGCTTCCCTCATAACGCTTCCCTCATAACGATTCCCTCATAACGATTCCCTCATAACGATTCCCTCATAATGCTTCCCTCATAACGCTTCCCTCATAATGCTTCCCTCACAACGATTCCCTCATAACGATTCCCTCATAACGATTCCCTCATAACGATTCCCTCATAACGATTCCCTCATAACGATTCCCTCATAATGCTTCCCTCATAACGATTCCCTCATAACGATTCCCTCATAACGATTCCCTCATAACGATTCCCTCATAACGATTCCCTCATAATGCTTCCCTCATAACGATTCCCTCATAATGCTTCCCTCATAACGATTCCCTCATAATGCTTCCCTCATAACGATTCCCTCATAATGATTCCCTCATAACGATTCCCTCATAATGATTCCCTCATAACTATTCCCTCATAATGATTCCCTCATACCTATTCCCTCATAACGATTCCCTCATAACGATTCCCTCATAACGATTCCCTCATAACGATTCCCTCATAATGATTCCCTCATAATGATTCCCTCATAACGATTCCCTCATAACGATTCCCTCATAATGATTCCCTCATAATGATTCCCTCATAACGATTCCCTCATAACGATTCCCTCATAACGATTCCCTCATAATGATTCCCTCATAACTATTCCCTCATAATGATTCCCTCATAATGATTCCCTCATCACGATTCCCTCGTAATGATTCCCTCATAATGATTCCCTCATAATGATTCCCTCATAATGATTCCCTCATAACGATTCCCTAATAACGATTCCCTCGTAATGATTCCCTCGTAATGATTCCCTCATAACACTTCACTCGTCACGACTCCCTCATCATGATTCCCTCGTCATGATTCCCTCGTCATGATTCCCTCGGCACGATTCCCTCGTCACGATTCCCTCGTCACGATTCCCTCGGCACGATTCCCTCGTCACGCTTCCCTCGACACGCTTCCCTCGAAATGCTTCCCTCGTCACGCTTCCCTTGTAACGATTTCCTCAGAAAGATTCCCTCATAACTATTCCCTCATAATGATTCCCTCATAACTATTCCCTCATAATGATTCCCTCATAACGATTCCCTCATAATGATTCCCTCATAACTATTCCCTCATAACTATTCCCTCATAATGATTCCCTCATAATGATTCCCTCATAATGATTCCCTCATAACGAATTCCTCATAACTATTCCCTCATAATGATTCCCTCATAACTATTCCCTCATAATGATTCCCTCATAACGAATTCCTCCTATTGATTCCCTCATAACCATTCCCTCATAACGATTCCCTCATAATGATTTCCTCATAACGATTCCCTCATAACTATTCCCTCATAATGATTCCCTCATAACTATTCCCTCACAACGAATTCCTTATAACTATTCCCTCACAACGAATTCCTCCTATTGATTCCCTCATAACCATTCCCTCATAACGATTCCCTCATAACTATTCCCTCATAACTATTCCCTCATAACGATTCCCTCATAACTATTCCCTCATAATGATTCCCTCATAACTATTCCCTCACAACGAAATCCTTATAACTATTCCCTCACAACGAATTCCTCCTATTGATTCCCTCATAACTATTCCCTCATAATGAATCCCTCATAACGAATTCCTCCTATTGATTCCCTCATAACCATTCCCTCATAACGATTCCCTCATAACGATTACCTCATCACGCTTCCCTCATAACGATTCCCTCATAATGATTCCCTCATAACGATTCCCTCATAACGATTCCCTCATAATGATTCCCTCATAATGATTCCCTTATAACGCATCCCTCGTCACGCTGCCCTCATAACGATTCCTTCACAACGATTCCCTCATAACGATTCCCCCGTAACGATTCCCTCATAACGATTCCCTCACAACGATTCCCCCGTAACGATTCCCTCATAACGATTCCCCCGTAACGATTCCCTCATAACGATTCCCTCATAACGATTCCCTCATAACGATTCCCCCGTAACGATTCCCTCATAACGATTCCCTCATAACGATTCCCTCACAACGATTCCCTCACAACGATTCCCTCATAACGATTCCTTCACAACGATTCCCTCATAACGATTCCCCCGTAACGATTCCCTCATAACGATTCCCTCATAACGATTCCCTCATAACGATTCCCTCACAACGATTCCCTCAAAACGATTCCTTAACAACGATTCCCTCATAACGATTCCCTCATAACGATTCCCCCGTAACGACTCCCCCGTAACGATTCCCTCATAACGATTCCCTCATAACGATTCCCTCACAACGATTCCCTCACAACAATTCCCTCATAACTATTCCCTCATAATGATTCCCTCATAACTATTCCCTCATAACGATTCCCTCATAACGATTCCCTCATAATGATTCCCTCATAATGATTCCCTCATAACGATTCCCTCATAACGATTCCCTCATAACTATTCGCTCATAATGATTCCCTCATAACTATTCCCTCATAATGATTCCCTCATAACGATTCCCTCATAACGATTCCCTCATAACGATTCCCTCATAACGATTCCCTCATAACGATTCCCTCATAACTATTCCCTCATAATGATTCCCTCATAACGTTTCCCTCATCACGATTCCCTCGTAATGATTCCCTCATAATGATTCCCTCATAATGATTCCCTCATAACGATTCCCTAATAACGATTCCCTCGTAATGATTCCCTCGTCATGATTCCCTCGGCACGATTCCCTCGTCACGATTCCCTCGGCACGATTCCCTCGTCACGCTTCCCTCGACACGCTTCCCTTGAAATGCTTCCCTCGTCACGCTTCACTTGTAAAGATTTCCTCAGAAAGATTCCCTCATAACTATTCCCTCATAATGATTCCCTCATAACTATTCCCTCATAATGATTCCCTCATAACTATTCCCTCATAATGATTCCCTCATAACGATTCCCTCATAATGATTCCCTCATAACTATTCCCTCATAATGATTCCCTCATAACGATTCCCTCATAATGATTCCCTCATAATGATTCCCTCATAATGATTCCCTCATAACGATTCCCTCATAACGATTCCCTCATAATGATTCCCTCATAATGATTCCCTCATAACGATTCCCTCATAACGATTCCCTCATAACGATTCCCTCATAATGATTCCCTCGTAACTATTCCCTCATAATGATTCCCTCATAATGATTCCCTCATCACGATTCCCTCGTAATGATTCCCTCATAATGATTCCCTCATAATGATTCCCTCATAACGATTCCCTAATAACGATTCCCTCGTAATGATTCCCTCGTAATGATTTCCTCGTAACGCTTCACTCGTCACGACTCCCTCGTCATGATTCCCTCGTCATGATTCCCTCGTCATGATTCCCTCGGCATGATTCCCTCGTCACGATTCCCTCGGCACGATTCCCTCGTCACGCTTCCCTCGACCCGCTTCCCTCGAAATGCTTCCCTCGTCACGCTTCCCTTGTAACGATTTCCTCAGAAAGATTCCCTCATAACTTCCCTCATAATGATTCCCTCATAACTATTCCCTCATAATGATTCCCTCATAACGATTCCCTCATAATGATTCCCTCATAACTATTCCCTCATAATGATTCCCTCATAATGATTCCCTCATAATGATTCCCTCATAACGAATTCCTCATAACTATTCCCTCATAATGATTCCCTCATAACTATTCCCTCATAATGATTCCCTCATAACGAATTCCTCCTATTGATTCCCTCATAACCATTCCCTCATAACGATTCCCTCATAATGATTTCCTCATAACGATTCCCTCATAACTATTCCCTCATAATGATTCCCTCATAACTATTCCCTCACAACGAATTCCTTATAACTATTCCCTCACAACGAATTCCTCCTATTGATTCCCTCATAACCATTCCCTCATAACCATTCCCTCATAACTATTCCCTCATAACTATTCCCTCATAATGATTCCCTCATAACTATTCCCTCATAATGATTCCCTCATAACTATTCCCTCACAACGAATTCCTTATAACTATTCCCTCACAACGAATTCCTCCTATTGATTCCCTCATAACTATTCCCTCATAATGATTCCCTCGTAACGATTCCCTCATAATGATTCCCTCATAATGATTCCCTCATATCTATTCCCTCATAATGATTCCCTCATAATGATTCCCTCATAATGATTCCCTCATAATGATTCCCTCGTAACGAATTCCTCATAACTATTCCCTCATAATGATTCCCTCATAACTATTCCCTCATAACGATTCCCTCATAACGAATTCCTCCTATTGATTCCCTCATAACGATTCCCTCATAACTATTCCCTCATAATGATTCCCTCATAACTATTCCCTCACAACGAATTCCTTATAACTATTCCCTCATAATGATTCCCTCATAACGATTCCCTAATAACGATTCCCTCGTAATGATTCCCTCGTAAAGCTTCACTCGTCACGACTCCCTCGTCATGATTCCCTCGTCATGATTCCCTCGTCATGATTCCCTCGACACGATTCCCTCGTCACGATTCCCTCGGCATGATTCCCTCGTCACGCTTCCCTCGACACGCTTCCCTCGAAATGCTTCCTTCGAAATGCTTCCCTCGTCACGCTTCCCTTGTAACCATTTCCTCAGAAAGATTCCCTCATAACTATTCCCTCATAATGATTCCCTCATTACTATTCCCTCATAATGATTCCCTCATAACGATTCCCTCATAATGATTCCCTCATAACTATTCCCTCATAATGATTCCCTCATAATGATTCCCTCATAATGATTCCCTCATAATGATTCCCTCGTAACGAATTCCTCATAACTATTCCCTCATAATGATTCCCTCATAACTATTCCCTCATAATGATTTCCTCATAACGAATTCCTCCTATTGATTCCCTCATAACCATTCCCTCATAACGATTCCCTCATAACCATTCCCTCATAACGATTCCCTCATAACTATTGCCTCATAATGATTCCCTCATAACTATTCCCTCATAACTATTCCCTCATAATGAATCCCTCATAACGAATTCCTCCTATTGATTCCCTCATAACCATTCCCTCATAACGATTCCCTCATAACGATTACCACATCACGCCTCCCTCATAACGATTCCCTCATAACGATTCCCTCATAACGATTCCCTCATAACGATTCCCTCATAACGATTCCCTCATAATGATTCCCTCATAATGATTCCCTCATAATGATTCCCTCATAACGCATCCCTCGTCACGCTTCCCTCATAACGATTCCCTCACAACGATTCCCTCATAACGATTCCCTCATAACGATTCCCCCGTAACGATTCCCTCATAACGATTCCCTCACAACGATTCCCTCATAACGATTCCCTCATAACGATTCCCTCACAACGATTCCCTCACAACAATTCCCTCATAACTATTCCCTCATAATGATTCCCTCATAACTATTCCCTCATAACTATTCCCTCATAACGATTCCCTCATAACGATTCCCTCATAATGATTCCCTCATAATGATTCCCTCATAACGATTCCCTCATAACGATTCCCTCATAACTATTCCCTCATAATGATTCCCTCATAACTATTCCCTCATAATGATTCCCTCATAACGATTCCCTCATAACGATTCCCTCATAACGATTCCCTCATAACGATTCCCTCACAACGATTCCCTCACAACAATTCCCTCATAACTATTCCCTCATAACTATTCCCTCATAATGATTCCCTCATAACTATTCCCTCATAACGATTCCCTCATAACGATTCCCTCATAACGATTCCCTCATAATGATTCCCTCATAATGATTCCCTCATAACGATTCCCTCATAACGATTCCCTCATAACTATTCCCTCATAATGATTCCCTCATAACTATTCCCTCATAATGATTCCCTCATAACGATTCCCTCATAACGATTCCCTCATAACGATTCCCTCATAACGATTCCCTCATAACGATTCCCTCATAACTATTCCCTCATAACTATTCCCTCATAATGATTCCCTCATAATGATTCCCTCATCACGATTCCCTCGTAATGATTCCCTCATAATGATTCCCTCATAATGATTCCCTCATAACGATTCCCTAATAACGATTCCCTCGTAATGATTCCCTCGTAATGATTGCCTCGTAACGCTTCACTCGTCACGACTCCCTCGTCATGATTCCCTCGTCATGATTCCCTCGTCATGATTCCCTCGGCACGATTCCCTCGTCACGATTCCCTCGGCACGATTCCCTCGTCACGCTTCCCTCGACACGCTTCCCTTGAAATGCTTCCCTCGTCACGCTTCACTTGTAACGATTTCCTCAGAAAGATTCCCTCATAACTATTCCCTCATAATGATTCCCTCATAACTATTCCCTCATAATGATTCCCTCATAACTATTCCCTCATAATGATTCCCTCATAACGATTCCCTCATAATGATTCCCTCATAACTATTCCCTCATAATGATTCCCTCATAACGATTCCCTCATAATGATTCCCTCATAATGATTCCCTCATAACGATTCCCTCATAACGATTCCCTCATAATGATTCCCTCATAATGATTCCCTCATAACGATTCCCTCATAACGATTCCCTCATAACGATTCCCTCATAATGATTCCCTCGTAACTATTCCCTCATAATGATTCCCTCATAATGATTCCCTCATCACGATTCCCTCGTAATGATTCCCTCATAATGATTCCCTCATAATGATTCCCTCATAACGATTCCCTAATAACGATTCCCTCGTAATGATTCCCTCGTAATAATTTCCTCGTAACGCTTCACTCGTCACGACTCCCTCGTCATGATTCCCTCGTCATGATTCCCTCGTCATGATTCCCTCGGCATGATTCCCTCGTCACGATTCCCTCGGCACGATTCCCTCGTCACACTTCCCTCGACACGCTTCCCTCGAAATGCTTCCCTCGTCACGCTTCCCTTGTAACGATTTCCTCAGAAAGATTCCCTCATAACTATTCCCTCATAATGATTCCCTCATAACTATTCCCTCATAATGATTCCCTCATAATGATTCCCTCATAACTATTCCCTCATAATGATCCCTCATAACGATTCCCTCATAATGATTCCCTCATAATGATTCCCTCATATCTATTCCCTCATAATGATTCCCTCATAATGATTCCCTCATAATGATTCCCTCGTAACGAATTCCTCATAACTATTCCCTCATAATGATTCCCTCATAACGATTCCCTCATAACGATTCCCTCATAACGATTCCCTCATAACGCTTCCCTCATAACGATTCCCTCATAACGATTCCCTCATAACGATTCCCTCATAATGCTTCCCTCATAACGATTCCCTCATAATGCTTCCCTCATAACGATTCCCTCATAATGCTTCCCTCATAACGATTCCCTCATAATGCTTCCCTCATAACGATTCCCTCATAATGATTCCCTCATAACTATTCCCTCATAATGATTCCCTCATACCTATTCCCTCATAACGATTCCCTCATAACGATTCCCTCATAACGATTCCCTCATAACGATTCCCTCATAATGATTCCCTCATAATGATTCCCTCATAACGATTCCCTCATAACGATTCCCTCATAATGATTCCCTCATAATGATTCCCTCATAACGATTCCCTCATAACGATTCCCTCATAACGATTCCCTCATAACGATTCCCTCATAATGATTCCCTCATAACTATTCCCTCATAATGATTCCCTCATAATGATTCCCTCATCACGATTCCCTCGTAATGATTCCCTCATAATGATTCCCTCATAATGATTCCCTCATAATGATTCCCTCATAACGATTCCCTAATAACGATTCCCTCGTAATGATTCCCTCGTAATGATTCCCTCATAACGCTTCACTCGTCACGACTCCCTCATCATGATTCCCTCGTCATGATTCCCTCGTCATGATTCCCTCGGCACGATTCCCTCGTCACGATTCCCTCGGCACGATTCCCTCGTCACGCTTACCTCGACACGCTTCCCTCGAAATGCTTCCCTCGTCACGCTTCCCTTGTAACGATTTCCTCAGAAAGATTCCCTCATAACTTCCCTCATAATGATTCCCTCATAACTATTCCCTCATAATGATTCCCTCATAACGATTCCCTCATAATGATTCCCTCATAACTATTCCCTCATAATGATTCCCTCATAATGATTCCCTCATAATGATTCCCTCATAACGAATTCCTCATAACTATTCCCTCATAATGATTCCCTCATAACTATTCCCTCATAATGATTCCCTCATAACGAATTCCTCCTATTGATTCCCTCATAACCATTCCCTCATAACGATTCCCTCATAATGATTTCCTCATAACGATTCCCTCATAACTATTCCCTCATAATGATTCCCTCATAACTATTCCCTCACAACGAATTCCTTATAACTATTCCCTCACAACGAATTCCTCCTATTGATTCCCTCATAACCATTCCCTCATAACCATTCCCTCATAACTATTCCCTCATAACTATTCCCTCATAATGATTCCCTCATAACTATTCCCTCATAATGATTCCCTCATAACTATTCCCTCATAATGATTCCCTCATAACTATTCCCTCACAACGAATTCCTTATAACTATTCCCTCACAACGAATTCCTCCTATTGATTCCCTCATAACTATTCCCTCATAATGATTCCCTCATAACTATTCCCTCATAACTATTCCCTCATAATGAATCCCTCATAACGAATTCCTCCTATTGATTCCCTCATAACCATTCCCTCATAACGATTCCCTCATAACGATTACCTCATCACGCTTCCCTCATAACGATTCCCTCATAACGATTCCCTCATAACGATTCCCTCATAACGATTCCCTCATAATGATTCCCTCATAATGATTCCCTCATAACGCATCCCTCATCACGCTTCCCTCATAACGATTCCTTCACAACGATTCCCTCATAACGATTCCCCCGTAACGATTCCCTCATAACGATTCCCTCACAACGATTCCCCCGTAACGATTCCCTCATAACGATTCCCCCGTAACGATTCCCTCATAACGATTCCCTCACAACGATTCCCTCACAACGATTCCTTCACAACGATTCCCTCATAACGATTCCCTCATAACGATTCCCCCGTAACGATTCCCTCATAACGATTCCCCCGTAACGATTCCCTCATAACGATTCCCTCATAACGATTCCCTCACAACGATTCCCTCACAACAATTCCCTCATAACTATTCCCTCATAATGATTCCCTCATAACGATTCCCTCATCACGCTTCCCTCATAACGATTCCTTCACAACGATTCCCTCATAACGATTCCCTCATAACGATTCCCCCGTAACGATTCCCTCATAACGATTCCCCCGTAACGATTCCCTCATAACGATTCCCTCATAACGATTCCCTCACAACGATTCCCTCACAACAATTCCCTCATAACTATTCCCTCATAATGATTCCCTCATAACTATTCCCTCATAACGATTCCCTCATAACGATTCCCTCATAATGATTCCCTCATAATGATTCCCTCATAACGATTCCCTCATAACGATTCCCTCATAACTATTCCCTCATAATGATTCCCTCATAACTATTCCCTCATAATGATTCCCTCATAACGATTCCCTCATAACGATTCCCTCATAACGATTCCCTCATAACGATTCCCTCATAACGATTCCCTCATAACGATTCCCTCATAACGATTCCCTCATCACGATTCCCTCGTAATGATTCCCTCATAATGATTCCCTCATAATGATTCCCTCATAACGATTCCCTAATAACGATTCCCTCGTAATGATTCCCTCGTAATGATTCCCTCGTAACGCTTCACTCGTCACGACTCCCTCGTCATGATTCCCTCGTCATGATTCCCTCGTCATGATTCCCTCGGCACGATTCCCTCGTCACGATTCCCTCGGCACGATTCCCTCATCACGCTTCCCTCGACACGCTTCCCTTGAAATGCTTCCCTCGTCACGCTTCACTTGTAACGATTTCCTCAGAAAGATTCCCTCATAACTATTCCCTCATAATGATTCCCTCATAACTATTCCCTCATAATGATTCCCTCATAACTATTCCCTCATAATGATTCCCTCATAACGATTCCCTCATAATGATTCCCTCATATCTATTCCCTCATAATGATTCCCTCATAACGATTCCCTCATAATGATTCCCTCATAATGATTCCCTCATAACGATTCCCTCATAACGATTCCCTCATAATGATTCCCTCATAATGATTCCCTCATAACGATTCCCTCATAACGATTCCCTCATAACGATTCCCTCATAATGATTCCCTCGTAACTATTCCCTCATAATGATTCCCTCATAATGATTCCCTCATCACGATTCCCTCGTAATGATTCCCTCATAATGATTCCCTCATAATGATTCCCTCATAACGATTCCCTAATAACGATTCCCTCGTAATGATTCCCTCGTAATGATTTCCTCGTAACGCTTCACTCGTCACGACTCCCTCGTCATGATTCCCTCGTCATGATTCCCTCGTCATGATTCCCTCGGCATGATTCCCTCGTCACGATTCCCTCGGCACGATTCCCTCGTCACGCTTCCCTTGACACGCTTCCCTCGAAATGCTTCCCTCGTCACGCTTCCCTTGTAACGATTTCCTCAGAAAGATTCCCTCATAACTATTCCCTCATAATGATTCCCTCATAACTATTCCCTCATAACGATTCCCTCATAATGATTCCCTCATAACTATTCCCTCATAATGATTCCCTCATAACGATTCCCTCATAATGATTCCCTCATAATGATTCCCTCATATCTATTCCCTCATAATGATTCCCTCATAATGATTCCCTCATAATGATTCCCTCATAATGATTCCCTCGTAACGAATTCCTCATAACTATTCCCTCATAATGATTCCCTCATAACTATTCCCTCATAATGATTCCCTCATAACGAATTCCTCCTATTGATTCCCTCATAACCATTCCCTCATAACGATTCCCTCATAATGATTTCCTCATAACGATTCCCTCATAACTATTCCCTCATAATGATTCCCTCATAACTATTCCCTCACAACGAATTCCTTATAACTATTCCCTCATAATGATTCCCTCATAACGATTCCCTAATAACGATTCCCTCGTAATGATTCCCTCGTAATGATTCCCTCGTAACGCTTCACTCGTCACGACTCCCTCGTCATGATTCCCTCGTCATGATTCCCTCGTCACGATTCCCTCGGCACGATTCCCTCGTCACGATTCCCTCGGCATGATTCCCTCGTCACGCTTCCCTCGACACGCTTCCCTCGAAATGCTTCCCTCGAAATGCTTCCCTCGTCACGCTTCCCTTGTAACGATTTCCTCAGAAAGATTCCCTCATAACTATTCCCTCATAATGATTCCCTCATAACTATTCCCTCATAATGATTCCCTCATAACGATTCCCTCATAATGATTCCCTCATAACTATTCCCTCATAATGATTCCCTCATAATGATTCCCTCATAATGATTCCCTCATAATGATTGCCTCGTAACGAATTCCTCATAACTATTCCCTCATAATGATTCCCTCATAACTATTCCCTCATAATGATTCCCTCATAACGAATTCCTCCTATTGATTCCCTCATAACCATTCCCTCATAACGATTCCCTCATAATGATTTCCTCATAACGATTCCCTCATAACTATTCCCTCATAATGATTCCCTCATAACTATTCCCTCACAACGAATTCCTTATAACTATTCCCTCACAACGAATTCCTCCTCTTGATTCCCTCATAACCATGCCCTCATAACGATTCCCTCATAACTATTCCCTCATAATGATTCCCTCATAACTATTCCCTCATAACTATTCCCTCATAATGAATCCCTCATAACGAATTCCTCCTATTGATTCCCTCATAACCATTCCCTCATAACGATTCCCTCATAACGATTACCTCATCACGCTTCCCTCATAACGATTCCCTCATAACGATTCCCTCATAACGATTCCCTCATAACGATTCCCTCATAACGATTCCCTCATAATGATTCCCTCATAATGATTCCCTTATAACGCATCCCTCGTCACGCTTCCCTCATAACGATTCCCTCACAACGATTCCCTCATAACGATTCCCTCATAACGATTCCCTCATAACGATTCCCCCGTAACGATTCCCTCATAACGATTCCCTCACAAGGATTCCCTCATAACGATTCCCTCATAACGATTCCCTCACAACGATTCCCTCACAACAATTCCCTCATAACTATTCCCTCATAATGATTCCCTCATAACTATTCCCTCATAACGATTCCCTCATAACGATTCCCTCATAATGATTCCCTCATAATGATTCCCTCATAACTATTCCCTCATCACGATTCCCTCGTAATGATTCCCTCATAATGATTCCCTCATAATGATTCCCTCATAACGCTTCACTCGTCACGACTCCCTCGTCATGATTCCCTCGTCATGATTCCCTCGTCATGATTCCCTCGGCACGATTCCCTCGTCACGATTCCCTTGTCACGATTCCCTCGGCACGATTCCCTCGTCACGCTTCCCTCGACACGCTTCCCTCGAAATGCTTCCCTCGTCACGCTTCCCTTGTAACGATTTCCTCAGAAAGATTCCCTCATAACTATTCCCTCATAATGATTCCCTCATAACTATTCCCTCATAATGATTCCCTCATAACGATTCCCTCATAATGATTCCCTCATAATAATTCCCTCATAACGATTCCCTCATAATGATTCCCTCGTAACGAATTCCTCATAACTATTCCCTCATAATGATTCCCTCATAACGAATTCCTCCTATTGATTCCCTCATAACCATTGCCTCATAACGATTCCCTCATAATGATTTCCTCATAACGATTCCCTCATAACTATTCCCTCATAATGATTCCCTCATAATGATTCCCTCATAACGATTCCCTCATTACGATTCCCTCATAATGATTCCCTCAAAATGATTCCCTCATAACTATTCCCTCATAACTATTCCCTCATAACTATTCCCTCATAATGATTCCCTCATAACGATTCCCTCATAACGATTCCCTCATAACGATTCCCTCATAATGATTCCCTCATAACTATTCCCTCATAATGATTCCCTCATAACGATTCCCTCATAATGATTCCCTCATAAATATTCCCTCATAATGATTCCCTCATCACGATTCCCTCATAATGATTCCCTCATAATGATTCCCTCATAATGATTCCCTCATAACGATTCCCTAATAACGATTCCCTCGTAATGATTCCCTCGTAATGATTCCCTCGTAACGCTTCACTCGTCACGACTCCCTCGTCATGATTCCCTCGTCATGATTCCCTCGGCACGACTCCCTCGTCACGATTCCCTCGGCACGATTCCCTCGTCACGATTCCCTCGTCACGCTTCCCTCGACACGCTTCCCTCGAAATGCTTCCCTCGTCACGCTTCCCTTGTAACGATTTCCTCAGAAAGATTCCCTCGTAATGATTCCCTCATAATGATTCCCTCATAATGATTCCCTCATAACGATTCCCTAATAACGATTCCCTCGTAATGATTCCCTCGTAACGCTTCACTCGTCACGACTCCCTCGTCATGATTCCCTCGTCATGATTCCCTCGGCACGACTCCCTCGTCACGATTCCCTCGGCACGATTCCCTCGTCAAGATTCCCTCGTCACGCTTCCCTCGACATGCTTCCCTCGAAATGCTTCCCTCGTCACGCTTCCCTTGAAACGATTTCCTCAGAAAGATTCCCTCATAACTATTCCCTCATAATGATTCCCTCATAACGATTCCCTCATAACTATTCCCTCATAATGATTCCCTCATAACTATTCCCTCATAATGATTCCCTCATAACTATTCCCTCATAATGATTCCCTCATAACGAATTCCTCCTATTGATTCCCTCATAACCATTCCCTCATAACGATTCCCTCATAATGATTCCCTCACAACGAATTCCTCCGATTGATTCCCTCATAACCATTCCCTCATAACGATTCCCTCATAATGATTCCCTCATAACGATTCCCTCATAACTATTCCCTCATAACTATTCCCTCATAACTATTCCCTCATAATGATTCCCTCATAACGATTCCCTCATAACTATTCCCTCATAATGATTCCCTCATAACTATTCCCTCATAACTATTCCCTCATAACCATTCCCTCATAACGATTCCCTCATAACGATTACCTCATCACGCTTCCCTCATAACGATTCCCTCATAACGATTCCCTCATAACGATTCCCTCATAACGATTCCCTCATAATGATTCCCTCATAATGATTTCCTAATAACGCATCCCTCGTCACTCTTCCCTCATAACGATTCCCTCACAACGATTCCCTCAGAACGATTCCCTCATAACGATTCCCCCGTAACGATTCCCTCATAACGATTCCCTCACAACGATTCCCTCATAACGATTCCCTCACAACGATTCCCTCACAACAATTCCCTCATAATGATTCCCTTATAACGATTCCCTCATAACGATTCCCTCATAACGATTCCCTCACAACGATTCCCTCAAAACGATTCCCTCACAACGATTCCCTCACAACGATTCCCTCACAACGATTCCCTCACAACGATTCCCTCACAACAATTCCCTCATAACTATTCCCTCATAATGATTCCCTCATAACCATTCCCTCATAACGATTACCTCATCACGCTTCCCTCATAACGATTCCCTCATAACGATTACCTCATAACGCTTCCCTCATAACGCTTCCCTCATAACGATTCCCTCATAACTATTCCCTCATAATGATTCCCTCATAATGATTCCCTCATAATGATTCTCTCGTAACGAATTCCTCATAACTATTCCCTCATAATGATTCCCTCATAACTATTCCCTCATAATGACTCCCTCATAACGAATTCCTCCTATTGATTCCCTCATAACCATTCCCTCATAACGATTCCCTCATAATGATTTCCTCATAACGATTCCCTCATAACTATTCCCTCATAATGATTCCCTCATAACTATTCCCTCACAACGAATTCCTCATAACTATTCCCTCACAACGAATTCCTCCTATTGATTCCCTCATAACCATTCCCTCATAACGATTCCCTCATAACTATTCCCTCATAATAATTCCCTCATAATGATTCCCTCATAACTATTCCCTCATAACTATTCCCTCATAATGAATCCCTCATAACGAATTCCTCCTATTGATTCCCTCATAACCATTCCCTCATAACGATTCCCTCATAATGATTCCCTCACAACGAATTCCTCCGATTGATTCCCTCATAACCATTCCCTCATAACGATTTCCTCATAAATGATTCCCTCATAACGATTCCCTCATAACTATTCCCTCATAACTATTCCCTCATAACTATTCCCTCATAATGATTCCCTCATAACGATTCCCTCATAACTATTCCCTCATAATGATTCCCTCATAACTATTCCCTCATAACTATTCCCTCATAACCATTCCCTCATAACGATTCCCTCATAACGATTACCTCATCACGCTTCCCTCATAACGATTCCCTCATAATGATTCCCTCATAACGATTCCCTCATAACGATTCCCTCATAATGATTCCCTCATAATGATTTCCTCATAACGCATCCCTCGTCACTCTTCCCTCATAACGATTCCCTCACAACGATTCCCTCAGAACGATTCCCTCATAACGATTCCCCCGTAACGATTCCCTCATAACGATTCCCTCATAACGATTCCCTCACAACGATTCCCTCACAACAATTCCCTCATAATGATTCCCTTATAACAATTCCCTCATAACGATTCCCTCATAACGATTCCCTCACAACGATTCCCTCAAAACGATTCCCTCACAACGATTCCCTCACAACGATTCCCTCACAACGATTCCCTCACAACGATTCCCTCACAACAATTCCCTCATAACTATTCCCTCATAATGATTCCCTCATAACCATTCCCTCATAACGATTACCTCATCACGCTTCCCTCATAACGATTCCCTCATAACGATTCCCTCATAACGCTTCCCTCATAACGCTTCCCTCATAACGATTCCCTCATAACTATTCCCTCATAATGATTCCCTCATAATGATTCCCTCATAATGATTCCCTCGTAACGAATTCCTCATAACTATTCCCTCATAATGATTCCCTCATAACTATTCCCTCATAATGACTCCCTCATAACGAATTCCTCCTATTGATTCCCTCATAACCATTCCCTCATAACGATTCCCTCATAATGATTTCCTCATAACGATTCCCTCATAACTATTCCCTCATAATGATTCCCTCATAACTATTCCCTCACAACGAATTCCTTATAACTATTCCCTCACAACGAATTCCTCCTATTGATTCCCTCATAACCATTCCCTCATAACGATTCCCTCATAACTATTCCCTCATAATGATTCCCTCATAATGATTCCCTCATAACTATTCCCTCATAACTATTCCCTCATAATGAATCCCTCATAACGAATTCCTCCTATTGATTCCCTCATAACCATTCCCTCATAACGATTCCCCCATAACGATTCCCTCATCACGCTTCCCTCATAACGATTCCCTCATAACGATTCCCTCATAACGATTCCCTCATAACGATTCCCTCATAATGATTCCCTCATAATGATTCCCTCATAACGCATCCCTCGTCACGCTTCCCTCATAACGATTCCTTCACAACGATTCCCTCATAACGATTCCCTCATAACGATTCCCTCACAACGATTCCTTCACAACGATTCCCTCATAACGATTCCCTCATAACGATTCCCCCGTAACGATTCCCTCATAACGATTCCCCCGTAACGATTCCCTCATAACGATTCCCTCATAACGATTCCCTCACAACGATTCCCTCACAACAATTCCCTCATAACTATTCCCTCATAATGATTCCCTCATAACGATTCCCTCGTCACGCTTCCCTCATAACGATTCCTTCACAACGATTCCCTCATAACGATTCCCTCATAACGATTCCCCCGTAACGATTCCCTCATAACGATTCCACCGTAACGATTCCCTCATAACGATTCCCTCATAACGATTCCCTCACAACGATTCCCTCACAACAATTCCCTCATAACTATTCCCTCATAATGATTCCCTCATAACTATTCCCTCATAACGATTCCCTCATAACGATTCCCTCATAATGATTCCCTCATAATGATTCCCTCATAACGATTCCCTCATAACGATTCCCTCATAACTATTCCCTCATAATGATTCCCTCATAACTATTCCCTCATAATGATTCCCTCATAACGATTCCCTCATAACGATTCCCTCATAACGATTCCCTCATAACGATTCCCTCATAACGATTCCCTCATAACTATTCCCTCATAATGATTCCCTCATAATGATTCCCTCATAATGATTCCCTCATAACGATTCCCTCATAACGATTCCCTCATCACGATTCCCTCGTGATGATTCCCTCATAATGATTCCCTCATAATGATTCCCTCATAACGATTCCCTAATAACGATTCCCTCGTAATGATTCCCTCGTAATGATTCCCTCGTAACGCTTCACTCGTCACGACTCCCTTGTCATGATTCCCTCGTCATGATTCCCTCGTCATGATTCCCTCGGCACGATTCCCTCGTCACGATTCCCTCGTCACGCTTCCCTCGACACGCTTCCCTTGAAATGCTTCCCTCGTCACGCTTCCCTTGTAACGATTTCCTCAGAAAGATTCCCTCATAACTATTCCCTCATAATGATTCCCTCATAACTATTCCCTCATAATGATTCCCTCATAACTATTCCCTCATAATGATTCCCTCATAACTATTCCCTCATAATGATTCCCTCATAACGATTCCCTCATAATGATTCCCTCATAACTATTCCCTCATAATGATTCCCTCATAACGATTCCCTCATAATGATTCCCTCATAATGATTCCCTCATAACGATTCCCTCATAACGATTCCCTCATAATGATTCCCTCATAATGATTCCCTCATAACGATTCCCTCATAACGATTCCCTCATAACGATTCCCTCATAATGATTCCCTCGTAACTATTCCCTCATAATGATTCCCTCATAATGATTCCCTCATCAGGATTCCCTCGTAATGATTCCCTCATAATGATTCCCTCATAATGATTCCCTCATAACGATTCCCTAATAACGATTCCCTCGTAATGATTCCCTCGTAATGATTTCCTCGTAACGCTTCACTTGTCACGACTCCCTCGTCATGATTCCCTCGTCATGATTCCCTCGTCATGATTCCCTCGTCATGATTCCCTCGGCATGATTCCCTCGTCACGATTCCCTCGGCACGATTCCCTCGTCACGCTTCCCTCGACACGCTTCCCTCGAAATGCTTCCCTCGTCACGCTTCCCTTGTAACGATTTCCTCAGAAAGATACCCTCATAACTATTCCCTCATAATGATTCCCTCATAACTATTCCCTCATAATGATTCCCTCATAACGATTCCCTCATAATGATTCCCTCATAATGATTCCCTCGTAACGAATTCCTCATAACTATTCCCTCATAATGATTCCCTCATAACTATTCCCTCATAATGATTCCCTCATAATGATTCCCTCATAATGATTCCCTCATAATGATTCCCTCGTAACGAATTCCTCATAACTATTCCCTCATAATGATTCCCTCATAACTATTCCCTCATCATGATTCCCTCATAACGAATTCCTCCTATTGATTCCCTCATAACCATTTCCTCATAACGATTCCCTCATAATGATTTCCTCATAACGATTCCCTCATAACTATTCCCTCATAATGATTCCCTCATAACTATTCCCTCACAACGAATTCCTTATAACTATTCCCTCACAACGAATTCCTCCTATTGATTCCCTCATAACGATTCCCTCATAACGATTACCTCATCACGCTTCCCTCATAACGATTCCCTCATAACGATTCCCTCATAACGATTCCCTCATAACGATTCCCTCATAATGATTCCCTCATAATGATTCCCTCATAATGATTCCCTCATAACGCATCCCTCGTCACGCTTCCCTCATAACGATTCCCTCACAACGATTCCCTCATAACGATTCCCTCATAACGATTCCCCCGTAACGATTCCCTCATAACGATTCCCTCACAACGATTCCCTCACAACAATTCCCTCATAACTATTCCCTCATAATGATTCCCTCATAACTATTCCCTCATAACGATTCCCTCATAACGATTCCCTCATAATGATTCCCTCATAACGATTCCCTCATAACGATTCCCTCATAATGATTCCCTCATAATGATTCCCTCATAACGATTCCCTCATAATGATTCCCTCATAACGATTCCCTCATAATGATTCCCTCATAACGATTCCCTCATAATGATTCCCTCATAACGATTCCCTCATAACGATTCCCTCATAATGATTCCCTCATAATGATTCCCTCATAACGATTCCCTCATAATGATTCCCTCATAACGATTCCCTCATAACTATTCCCTCATAATGATTCCCTCATAACGATTCCCTCATAATGATTCCCTCATAATGATTCCCTCATAACGATTCCCTCATAATGATTCCCTCATAACGATTCCCTCATAATGATTCCCTCATAACGATTCCCTCATAATGATTCCCTCATAACGATTCCCTCATAACGATTCCCTCATAATGATTCCCTCATAATGATTCCCTCATAACGATTCCCTCATAATGATTCCCTCATAACGATTCCCTCATAACTATTCCCTCATAACTATTCCCTCATAATGATTCCCTCATAACGATTCCCTCATAACGATTCCCTCATAACGATTCCCTCATAATGATTCCCTCATAACTATTCCCTCATAATGATTCCCTCATAATGATTCCCTCATCACGATTCCCTCGTAATGATTCCCTCATAATGATTCCCTCATAATGATTCCCTCATAACGATTCCCTAATAACGATTCCCTCGTAATGATTCCCTCGTAATGATTCCCTCGTAACGCTTCACTCGTAACGACTCCCTCGTCATGATTCCCTCGTCATGATTCCCTCGTCATGATTCCGTCGGCACGATTCCCTCGTCACGCTTCCCTCGACACGCTTCCCTCGAAATGCTTCCCTCGTCACGCTTCCCTTGTAACTATTCCCTCATAATGATTCCCTCATAACGATTCCCTCATAACGATTCCCTCATAATGATTCCCTCATAATGATTCCCTCATAATGATTCCCTCATATCTATTCCCTCATAATGATTCCCTCATAATGATTCCCTCATAATGATTCCCTCATAATGATTCCCTCGTAACGAATTCCTCATAACTATTCCCTCATAATGATTCCCTCATAACTATTCCCTCATAATGATTTCCTCATAACGAATTCCTCCTATTGATTCCCTCATAACCATTCCCTCATAACGATTCCCTCATAATGATTTCCTCATAACGATTCCCTCATAACTATTCCCTCATAATGATTCCCTCATAACTATTCCCTCACAACGAATTCCTTATAACTATTCCCTCATAATGATTCCCTCATAACGATTCCCTAATAACGATTCCCTCGTAATGATTCCCTCGTAACGCTTCACTCGTCACGACTCCCTCGTCATGATTCCCTCGTCATGATTCCCTCGTCACGATTCCCTCGGCATGATTCCCTCGTCACGCTTCCCTCGACACGCTTCCCTCGAAATGCTTCCCTCGAAATGCTTCCCTCGTCACGCTTCCCTTGCAACGATTTCCTCAGAAAGATTCCCTCATAACTATTCCCTCATAATGATTCCCTCATAACTATTCCCTCATAATGATTCCCTCATAACGATTCCCTCATAATGATTCCCTCATAACTATTCCCTCATAATGATTCTCTCATAATGATTCCCTCATAATGATTCCCTCATAATGATTCCCTCGTAACGAATTCCTCATAACTATTCCCTCATAATGATTCCCTCATAACTATTCCCTCATAATGATTCCCTCATAACGAATTCCTCCTATTGATTCCCTCATAACCATTCCCTCATAACGATTCCCTCATAATGATTTCCTCATAACGATTCCCTCATAACTATTCCCTCATAATGATTCCTTCATAACTATTCCCTCACAACGAATTCCTTATAACTATTCCCTCACAACGAATTCCTCCTATTGATTCCCTCATAACCATTCCCTCATAACGATTCCCTCATAACTATTCCCTCATAATGATTCCCTCATAACTATTCCCTCATAACTATTCCCTCATAATGAATCCCTCATAACGAATTCCTCCTATTGATTCCCTCATAACCATTCCCTCATAACCATTCCCTCATAACGATTCCCTCATAACGATTACCTCATCACGCTTCCCTCATAACGATTCCCTCATAACGATTCCCTCATAACGATTCCCTCATAACGATTCCCTCATAACGATTCCCTCATAATGATTCCCTCATAATGATTCCCTCATAACGATTCCCTCATAACGATTCCCCCGTAACGATTCCCTCATAACGATTCCCTCATAATGATTCCCTCATAATGATTCCCTCATAACCATTCCCTCATAACGATTCCCTCATAACGATTACCTCATCACGCTTCCCTCATAACGATTCCCTCATAACGATTCCCTCATAACGATTCCCTCATAACGATTCCCTCATAACGATTCCCTCATAACGATTCCCTCACAACGATTCCCTCATAACGATTCCCTCATAACGATTCCCCCGTAACGATTCCCTCATAACGATTCCCTCACAACGATTCCCTCATAACGATTCCCTCATAACGATTCCCTCACAACGATTCCCTCACAACAATTCCCTCATAACTATTCCCTCATAATGATTCCCTCATAACTATTCCCTCATAACTATTCCCTCATAACGATTCCCTCATAACGATTCCCTCATAATGATTCCCTCATAATGATTCCCTTATAACGATTCCCTCATAACGATTCCCTCATAACTATTCCCTCATAATGATTCCCTCATAACTATTCCCTCATAATGATTCCCTCATAACGATTCCCTCATAACGATTACCTCATAACGATTCCCTCATAATGATTCCCTCATAACTATTCCCTCATAATGATTCCCTCATAATGATTCCCTCATCACGATTCCCTCGTAATGATTCCCTCATAATGATTCCCTCATAATGATTCCCTCATAACGCTTCACTCGTCACGACTCCCTCGTCACGATTCCCTCGTCATGATTCCCTCGTCATGATTCCCTCGGCACGATTCCCTCGTCACGATTCCCTCGGCACGATTCCCTCGTCACGCTTCCCTCTACACGCTTCCCTCGAAATGCTTCCCTCGTCACGCTTCCCTTGTAACGATTTCCTCAGAAAGATTCCCTCATAACTATTCCCTCATAATGATTCCCTCATAACTATTCCCTCATAATGATTCCCTCATAACGATTCCCTCATAATGATTCCCTCATAATAATTCCCTCATAATGATTCCCTCATAATGATTCCCTCGTAACGAATTCCTCATAACTATTCCCTCATAATGATTCCCTCATAACGAATTCCTCCTATTGATTCCCTCATAACCATTCCCTCATAACGATTCCCTCATAATGATTTCCTCATAACGATTCCCTCATAACTATTCCCTCATAATGATTCCCTCATAATGATTCCCTCATAACGATTCCCTCATAACGATTCCCTCATAATGATTCCCTCAAAATGATTCCCTCATAACTATTCCCTCATACCTATTCCCTCATAACTATTCCCTCATAATGATTCCCTCATAACGATTCCCTCATAACGATTCCCTCATAACGATTCCCTCATAATGATTCCCTCATAACTATTCCCTCATAATGATTCCCTCATAACGATTCCCTCATAATGATTCCATCATAACTATTCCCTCATAATGATTCCCTCATCACGATTCCCTCGTAATGATTCCCTCATAATGATTCCCTCATAATGATTCCCTCATAACGATTCCCTAATAACGATTCCCTCGTAATGATTCCCTCGTAATGATTCCCTCGTAATGATTCCCTCGTAATGATTCCCTCGTAATGATTCCCTCGTAATGATTCCCTAATAACGATTCCCTCATAATGATTCCCTCATAACTATTCCCTCATAATGATTCCCTCATAACGATTCCCTCATAATGATTCCCTCATAACTATTCCCTTATAACGATTCCCTCATAACGATTCCCTCATAACGATTCCCTCACAACGATTCCCTCAAAACGATTCCCTCACAACGATTCCCTCACAACGATTCCCTCACAACGATTCCCTCACAACGATTCCCTCACAACAATTCCCTCATAACTATTCCCTCATAATGATTCCCTCATAACCATTCCCTCATAACGATTACCTCATCACGCTTCCCTCATAACGATTCCCTCATAACGATTCCCTCATAACGCTTCCCTCATAACGCTTCCCTCATAACGCTTCCCTCATAACGATTCCCTCATCACACTTCCCTCAAAACGATTCCCTCATAACGCATCCCTCGTCACGCTTTCCTCATAACGATTCCCTCAAAACGATTCCCTCAAAACGATTCCCTCAAAACGATTCCCTCAAAACGATTCCCTCATAACGCTTCCCTCATAACGATTCCCTCATAACGCTTCCCTCATAACGATTCCCTCATAACGATTCCCTCAAAACGATTCCCTCATAACGATTCCCTCATAACACTTCCCTCATAACGCTTCCCTCATAACGCTTCCCTCATAACGCTTCCCTCATAACGCTTCCCTCATAACGCTTCCCTCATAATGCTTCCCTCACAACGATTCCCTCATAACGATTCCCTCATAACGATTCCCTCATAACGATTCCCTCATAACGCTTCCCTCATAACGATTCCCTCATAACGCTTCCCTCATAATGCTTCCCTCACAACGATTCCCTCATAACGATTCCCTCATAACGATTCCCTCATAACGATCCCCTCATAACGCTTCCCTCATAACGCTTCCCTCATAACGATTCCCTCATAACGATTCCCTCATCACACTTCCCTCAAAACGATTCCCTCATAACGCATCCCTCGTCACGCTTTCCTCATAACGATTCCCTCAAAACGATTCCCTCAAAACGATTCCCTCAAAACGATTCCCTCATAACGCTTCCCTCATAACGATTCCCTCATAACGATTCCCTCATAATGCTTCCCTCATAACGCTTCCCTCATAACGCTTCCCTCATAACGATTCCCTCAAAACGATTCCCTCATAACGATTCCCTCATAACGCTTCCCTCATAACGCTTCCCTCATAACGCTTCCCTCATAACGCTTCCCTCATAACGCTTCCCTCATAACGCTTCCCTCATAACGCTTCCCTCATAACGCTTTCCTCATAACGATTCCCTCATAACGATTCCCTCATAACGATTCCCTCATAACGCTTCCCTCATAACGCTTCCCTCATAACGATTCCCTCATAACGATTCCCTCAAAACGATTCCCTCATAACGATTCCCTCATAACGCTTCCCTCATAATGCTTCCCTCATAATGCTTCCCTCATAACGCTTCCCTCATAACGCTTCCCTCATAACGCTTCCCTCGCAACGATTCCCTCATAACGATTCCCTCATAACGATTCCCTCATAACGATTCCCTCATAACGATTCCCTCATAACGCTTCCCTCATAACGATTCCCTCATAACGATTCCCTCAAAACGATTCCCTCATAACGATTCCCTCATAACACTTCCCTCATAACGCTTCCCTCATAACGCTTTCCTCATAACGCTTCCCTCATAATGCTTCCCTCACAACGATTCCCTCATAACGATTCCCTCATAACGATTCCCTCATAACGATTCCCTCATAACGCTTCCCTCATAACGATTCCCTCATAACGCTTCCCTCATAATGCTTCCCTCACAACGATTCCCTCATAACGATTCCCTCATAACGATTCCCTCATAACGATTCCCTCATAACGATTCCCTCATAACGCTTCCCTCATAACGATTCCCTCATAACGATTCCCTCATAACGATTCCCTCATAACGATTCCCTCATAACGCTTCCCTCATAACGATTCCCTCATAACGATTCCCTCATCACACTTCCCTCAAAACGATTCCCTCATAACGCATCCCTCGTCACGCTTTCCTCATAACGATTCCCTCAAAACGATTCCCTCAAAACGATTCCCTCATAACGCTTCCCTCATAACGATTCCCTCATAACGATTCCCTCATCACACTTCCCTCAAAACGATTCCCTCATAACGCATCCCTCGTCACGCTTTCCTCATAACGATTCCCTCAAAACGATTCCCTCAAAACGATTCCCTCACAACGATTCCCTCATAACGATTCCCTCATAACGCTTCCCTCATAACGCTTCCCTCATAACGCTTCCCTCATAACTCTTCCCTCATAACGCTTCCCTCATAACGATTCCCTCACAACGATTCCCTCATAACGATTCCCTCATAACGCTTCCCTCATAACGCTTCCCTCATAACGCTTCCCTCATAACTCTTCCCTCATAACGCTTCCCTCATAACGCTTCCCTCATAACGCTTCCCTCATAACGCTTCCCTCATAACGCTTCCCTCATAACGCTTTCCTCATAATGATTCCCTCATAACGATTCCCTCATAACGATTCCCTCATAACGCTTCCCTCATAACGCTTCCCTCATAACGATTCCCTCATAACGATTCCCTCAAAACGATTCCCTCATAACGATTCCCTCATAACGCTTCCCTCATAACGCTTCCCTCCTAATGCTTCCCTCATAACGCTTCCCTCATAACGCTTCCCTCATAACGCTTCCCTCGCAACGATTCCCTCATAACGATTCCCTCATAACGATTCCCTCATAACGATTCCCTCATAACGATTCCCTCATAACGCTTCCCTCATAACGATTCCCTCATAACGATTCCCTCAAAACGATTCCCTCATAACGATTCCCTCATAACACTTCCCTCATAACGCTTCCCTCATAACGCTTCCCTCATAACGCTTCCCTCATAATGCTTCCCTCACAACGATTCCCTCATAACGATTCCCTCATAACGATTCCCTCATAACGATTCCCTCATAACGCTTCCCTCATAACGATTCCCTCATAACGCTTCCCTCATAATGCTTCCCTCACAACGATTCCCTCATAACGATTCCCTCATAACGATTCCCTCATAACGATTCCCTCATAACGATTCCCTCATAACGCTTCCCTCATAACGATTCCCTCATAACGATTCCCTCATAACGATTCCCTCATAACGATTCCCTCATAACGCTTCCCTCATAACGATTCCCTCATAACGATTCCCTCATCACACTTCCCTCAAAACGATTCCCTCATAACGCATCCCTCGTCACGCTTTCCTCATAACGATTCCCGCAAAACGATTCCCTCAAAACGATTCCCTCAAAACGATTCACTCATAACGCTTCCCTCATAACGATTCCCTCATAACGATTCCCTCATAATGCTTCCCTCATAATGCTTCCCTCATAACGCTTCCCTCATAACGCTTCCCTCATAACGATTCCCTCAAAACGATTCCCTCATAACGATTCCCTCATAACGCTTCCCTCATAACGATTCCCTCGTCACGCTTCCCTCATAACGATTCCTTCACAACGATTCCCTCATAACGATTCCCTCATAACGATTCCCCCGTAACTATTCCCTCATAACGATTCCCCCGTAACGATTCCCTCATAACGATTCCCTCATCACACTTCCCTCAAAACGATTCCCTCATAACGCATCCCTCGTCACGCTTTCCTCATAACGATTCCCTCAAAACGATTCCCTCAAAACGATTCCCTCAAAACGATTCCCTCATAACGCTTCCCTCATAACGATTCCCTCATAATGCTTCCCTCATAACGATTCCCTCATAACGATTCCCTCAAAACGATTCCCTCATAACGATTCCCTCATAACACTTCCCTCATAACGCTTCCCTCATAACGCTTCCCTCATAACGCTTCCCTCATAACGCTTCCCTCATAACGCTTCCCTCATAATGCTTCCCTCACAACGATTCCCTCATAACGATTCCCTCATAACGATTCCCTCATAACGATTCCCTCATAACGCTTCCCTCATAACGATTCCCTCATAACGCTTCCCTCATAATGCTTCCCTCACAACGATTCCCTCATAACGATTCCCTCATAACGATTCCCTCATAACGATTCCCTCATAACGCTTCCCTCATAACGCTTCCCTCATAACGATTCCCTCATAACGATTCCCTCATCACACTTCCCTCAAAACGATTCCCTCATAACGCATCCCTCGTCACGCTTTCCTCATAACGATTCCCTCAAAACGATTCCCTCAAAACGATTCCCTCAAAACGATTCCCTCATAACGCTTCCCTCATAACGATTCCCTCATAATGCTTCCCTCATAACGCTTCCCTCATAACGCTTCCCTCATAACGATTCCCTCAAAACGATTCCCTCATAACGATTCCCTCATAACGCTTCCCTCATAACGCTTCCCTCATAACGCTTCCCTCATAACGCTTCCCTCATAACGCTTCCCTCATAACGCTTCCCTCATAACGCTTCCCTCATAACGCTTCCCTCATAACGCTTCCCTCATAACGCTTCCCTCATAACGCTTCCCTCATAACGCTTCCCTCATAACGCTTTCCTCATAATGATTCCCTCATAACGATTCCCTCATAACGATTCCCTCATAACGCTTCCCTCATAACGCTTCCCTCATAACGATTCCCTCATAACGATTCCCTCAAAACGATTCCCTCATAACGATTCCCTCATAACGCTTCCCTCATAACGCTTCCCTCCTAATGCTTCCCTCATAACGCTTCCCTCATAACGCTTCCCTCATAACGCTTCCCTCGCAACGATTCCCTCATAACGATTCCCTCATAACGATTCCCTCATAACGATTCCCTCATAACGATTCCCTCATAACGCTTCCCTCATAACGATTCCCTCATAACGATTCCCTCAAAACGATTCCCTCATAACGATTCCCTCATAACACTTCCCTCATAACGCTTCCCTCATAACGCTTCCCTCATAACGCTTCCCTCATAATGCTTCCCTCACAACGATTCCCTCATAACGATTCCCTCATAACGATTCCCTCATAACGATTCCCTCATAACGCTTCCCTCATAACGATTCCCTCATAACGCTTCCCTCATAATGCTTCCCTCACAACGATTCCCTCATAACGATTCCCTCATAACGATTCCCTCATAACGATTCCCTCATAACGATTCCCTCATAACGCTTCCCTCATAACGATTCCCTCATAACGCTTCCCTCATAACGATTCCCTCATAACGATTCCCTCATCACACTTCCCTCAAAACGATTCCCTCATAACGCATCCCTCGTCACGCTTTCCTCATAACGATTCCCTCAAAACGATTCCCTCAAAACGATTCCCTCAAAACGATTCCCTCATAACGCTTCCCTCATAACGATTCCCTCATAATGCTTCCCTCATAATGCTTCCCTCATAACGCTTCCCTCATAACGCTTCCCTCATAACGATTCCCTCAAAACGATTCCCTCATAACGATTCCCTCATAACGCTTCCCTCATAACGCTTCCCTCATAACGCTTCCCTCATAACGCTTCCCTCATAACGCTTCCCTCATAACGCTTCCCTCATAACTCTTCCCTCAAAACGCTTCCCTCATAACGATTCCCTCATAACGATTCCCTCAAAACGATTCCCTCATAATGCTTCCCTCATAACGCTTCCCTCATAATGCTTCCCTCATAACGATTCCCTCATAACGATTCCCTCATAACGATTCCCTCATAACGATTCCCTCATAACGATTCCCTCATAACGATTCCCTCATAACGATTCCCTCATAATGCTTCCCTCATAACGATTCCCTCATAATGCGTCCCTCATAACGATTCCCTCATAATGCTTCCCTCATAACGATTCCCTCATAATGATTCCCTCATAACTATTCCCTCATAATGATTCCCTCATACCTATTCCCTCATAACGATTCCCTCATAACGATTCCCTCATAATGATTCCCTCATAATGATTCCCTCATAACGATTCCCTCATAACGATTCCCTCATAATGATTCCCTCATAATGATTCCCTCATAACGATTCCCTCATAACGATTCCCTCATAACGATTCCCTCATAATGATTCCCTCATAACTATTCCCTCATAATGATTCCCTCATAATGATTCCCTCATCACGATTCCCTCGTAATGATTCCCTCATAATGCTTCCCTCATAACGATTCCCTCATAATGATTCCCTCATAACTATTCCCTCATAATGATTCCCTCATACCTATTCCCTCATAACGATTCCCTAATAACGATTCCCTCGTAATGATTCCCTCGTAATGATTCCCTCGTAACGATTCCCTCATAACGCTTCCCTCATAACGATTCCCTCATAACGCTTCCCTCATAATGCTTCCCTCACAACGATTCCCTCATAACGATTCCCTCATAACGATTCCCTCATAACGATTCCCTCATAACGCTTCCCTCATAACGCTTCCCTCATAACGATTCCCTCATAACGATTCCCTCATCACACTTCCCTCAAAACGATTCCCTCATAACGCATCCCTCGTCACGCTTTCCTCATAACGATTCCCTCAAAACGATTCCCTCAAAACGATTCCCTCAAAACGATTCCCTCATAACGCTTCCCTCATAACGATTCCCTCATAACGATTCCCTCATAACGCTTCCCTCATAACGCTTCCCTCATAACGATTCCCTCAAAACGATTCCCTCATAACGATTCCCTCATAACGCTTCCCTCATAACGCTTCCCTCATAACGCTTCCCTCATAACGCTTCCCTCATAACGCTTCCCTCATAACGCTTCCCTCATAACGCTTCCCTCATAACGATTCCCTCATAACGATTCCCTCATAACGATTCCCTCATAACGCTTCCCTCATAACGCTTCCCTCATAACGATTCCCTCATAACGATTCCCTCAAAACGATTCCCTCATAACGATTCCCTCATAACGCTTCCCTCATAACGCTTCCCTCATAACGCTTCCCTCATAATGCTTCCCTCGCAACGATTCCCTCGTAACGATTCCCTCATAACGATTCCCTCATAACGATTCCCTCATAACGATTCCCTCATAACGCTTCCCTCATAACGATTCCCTCATAACGATTCCCTCATAACGATTCCCTCAAAACGATTCCCTCATAACGATTCCCTCATAACACTTGCCTCATAACGCTTCCCTCATAACGCTTCCCTCATAACGCTTCCCTCATAACGCTTCCCTCATAATGCTTCCCTCACAACGATTCCCTCATAACGATTCCCTCATAACGATTCCCTCATAACGATTCCCTCATAACGCTTCCCTCATACCGATTCCCTCATAACGCTTCCCTCATAATGCTTCCCTCACAACGATTCCCTCATAACGATTCCCTCATAACGATTCCCTCATAACGATTCCCTCATAACGATTCCCTCATAACGATTCCCTCATAACGCTTCCCTCATAACGATTCCCTCATAACGATTCCCTCATCACACTTCCCTCAAAACGATTCCCTCATAACGCATCCCTCGTCACGCTTTCCTCATAACGATTCCCTCAAAACGATTCCCTCAAAACGATATCCTCAAAACGATTCCCTCATAACGCTTCCCTCATAACGATTCCCTCATAACGATTCCCTCATAATGCTTCCCTCATAACGCTTCCCTCATAACGCTTCCCTCATAACGATTCCCTCAAAACGATTCCCTCATAACGATTCCCTCATAACGCTTCCCTCATAACGATTCCCTCATAACGCTTCCCTCATAACGCTTCCCTCATAACGCTTCCCTCATAACGCTTCCCTCATAACGCTTCCCTCATAACGCTTCCCTCATAACGCTTCCCTCATAACGCTTCCCTCATAACGCTTCCCTCATAACGCTTCCCTCATAACGATTCCCTCATAACGATTCCGTTATAACGATTCCCTCATAACGCTTCCCTCATAACGCTTCCCTCATAACGCTTCCCTCATAACGATTCCCTCATAACGATTCCCTCATAACGATTCCCTCATAATGCTTCCCTCATAACGCTTCCCTCATAATGCTTCCCTCACAACGATTCCCTCATAACGATTCCCTCATAACGATTCCCTCATAACGATTCCCTCATAACGATTCCCTCATAACGATTCCCTCATAATGCTTCCCTCATAACGATTCCCTCATAACGATTCCCTCATAACGATTCCCTCATAACGATTCCCTCATAACGATTCCCTCATAATGCTTCCCTCATAACGATTCCCTCATAATGCTTCCCTCATAACGATTCCCTCATAATGCTTCCCTCATAACGATTCCCTCATAATGATTCCCTCATAACGATTCCCTCATAATGATTCCCTCATAACTATTCCCTCATAATGATTCCCTCATACCTATTCCCTCATAACGATTCCCTCATAACGATTCCCTCATAACGATTCCCTCATAACGATTCCCTCATAACGATTCCCTCATAATGATTCCCTCATAATGATTCCCTCATAACGATTCCCTCATAACGATTCCCTCATAATGATTCCCTCATAATGATTCCCTCATAACGATTCCCTCATAACGATTCCCTCATAACGATTCCCTCATAATGATTCCCTCATAACTATTCCCTCATAATGATTCCCTCATAATGATTCCCTCATCACGATTCCCTCGTAATGATTCCCTCATAATGATTCCCTCATAATGATTCCCTCATAATGATTCCCTCATAACGATTCCCTAATAACGATTCCCTCGTAATGATTCCCTCGTAATGATTCCCTCATAACACTTCACTCGTCACGACTCCCTCATCATGATTCCCTCGTCATGATTCCCTCGTCATGATTCCCTCGGCACGATTCCCTCGTCACGATTCCCTCGTCACGATTCCCTCGGCACGATTCCCTCGTCACGCTTCCCTCGACACGCTTCCCTCGAAATGCTTCCCTCGTCACGCTTCCCTTGTAACGATTTCCTCAGAAAGATTCCCTCATAACTATTCCCTCATAATGATTCCCTCATAACTATTCCCTCATAATGATTCCCTCATAACGATTCCCTCATAATGATTCCCTCATAACTATTCCCTCATAACTATTCCCTCATAATGATTCCCTCATAATGATTCCCTCATAATGATTCCCTCATAACGAATTCCTCATAACTATTCCCTCATAATGATTCCCTCATAACTATTCCCTCATAATGATTCCCTCATAACGAATTCCTCCTATTGATTCCCTCATAACCATTCCCTCATAACGATTCCCTCATAATGATTTCCTCATAACGATTCCCTCATAACTATTCCCTCATAATGATTCCCTCATAACTATTCCCTCACAACGAATTCCTTATAACTATTCCCTCACAACGAATTCCTCCTATTGATTCCCTCATAACCATTCCCTCATAACGATTCCCTCATAACTATTCCCTCATAACTATTCCCTCATAATGATTCCCTCATAACTATTCCCTCATAATGATTCCCTCATAACTATTCCCTCACAACGAAATCCTTATAACTATTCCCTCACAACGAATTCCTCCTATTGATTCCCTCATAACTATTCCCTCATAATGAATCCCTCATAACGAATTCCTCCTATTGATTCCCTCATAACCATTCCCTCATAACGATTCCCTCATAACGATTACCTCATCACGCTTCCCTCATAACGATTCCCTCATAACGATTCCCTCATAACGATTCCCTCATAACGATTCCCTCATAATGATTCCCTCATAATGATTCCCTTATAACGCATCCCTCGTCACGCTGCCCTCATAACGATTCCTTCACAACGATTCCCTCATAACGATTCCCCCGTAACGATTCCCTCATAACGATTCCCTCACAACGATTCCCCCGTAACGATTCCCTCATAACGATTCCCCCGTAACGATTCCCTCATAACGATTCCCTCATAACGATTCCCTCATAACGATTCCCCCATAACGATTCCCTCATAACGATTCCCTCATAACGATTCCCTCACAACGATTCCCTCACAACGATTCCCTCATAACGATTCCTTCACAACGATTCCCTCATAACGATTCCCTCATAACGATTCCCCCGTAACGATTCCCTCATAACGATTCCCTCATAACGATTCCCTCATAACGATTCCCTCACAACGATTCCCTCATAACGATTCCTTCACAACGATTCCCTCATAACGATTCCCTCATAACGATTCCCCCGTAACGACTCCCCCGTAACGATTCCCTCATAACGATTCCCTCATAACGATTCCCTCACAACGATTCCCTCACAACAATTCCCTCATAACTATTCCCTCATAATGATTCCCTCATAACTATTCCCTCATAACGATTCCCTCATAACGATTCCCTCATAATGATTCCCTCATAATGATTCCCTCATAACGATTCCCTCATAACGATTCCCTCATAACTATTCGCTCATAATGATTCCCTCATAACTATTCCCTCATAATGATTCCCTCATAACGATTCCCTCATAACGATTCCCTCATAACGATTCCCTCATAACGATTCCCTCATAACGATTCCCTCATAACTATTCCCTCATAATGATTCCCTCATAACGTTTCCCTCATCACGATTCCCTCGTAATGATTCCCTCATAATGATTCCCTCATAATGATTCCCTCATAACGATTCCCTAATAACGATTCCCTCGTAATGATTCCCTCGTCATGATTCCCTCGGCACGATTCCCTCGTCACGATTCCCTCGGCACGATTCCCTCGTCACGCTTCCCTCGACACGCTTCCCTTGAAATGCTTCCCTCGTCACGCTTCACTTGTAAAGATTTCCTCAGAAAGATTCCCTCATAACTATTCCCTCATAATGATTCCCTCATAACTATTCCCTCATAATGATTCCCTCATAACTATTCCCTCATAATGATTCCCTCATAACGATTCCCTCATAATGATTCCCTCATAACTATTCCCTCATAATGATTCCCTCATAACGATTCCCTCATAATGATTCCCTCATAATGATTCCCTCATAATGATTCCCTCATAACGATTCCCTCATAACGATTCCCTCATAATGATTCCCTCATAATGATTCCCTCATAACGATTCCCTCATAACGATTCCCTCATAACGATTCCCTCATAATGATTCCCTCGTAACTATTCCCTCATAATGATTCCCTCATAATGATTCCCTCATCACGATTCCCTCGTAATGATTCCCTCATAACGATTCCCTAATAACGATTCCCTCGTAATGATTCCCTCGTAATGATTTCCTCGTAACGCTTCACTCGTCACGACTCCCTCGTCATGATTCCCTCGTCATGATTCCCTCGTCATGATTCCCTCGGCATGATTCCCTCGTCACGATTCCCTCGGCACGATTCCCTCGTCACGCTTCCCTCGACCCGCTTCCCTCGAAATGCTTCCCTCGTCACGCTTCCCTTGTAACGATTTCCTCAGAAAGATTCCCTCATAACTATTCCCTCATAATGATTCCCTCGTAACGATTCCATCATAATGATTCCCTCATAATGATTCCCTCGTAACGATTCCCTCATAATGATTCCCTCATAATGATTCCCTCATAACTATTCCCTCATAATGATTCCCTCGTAACGATTCCCTCATAATGATTCCCTCATAATGATTCCCTCATATCTATTCCCTCATAATGATTCCCTCATAATGATTCCCTCATAATGATTCCCTCATAATGATTCCCTCGTAACGAATTCCTCATAACTATTCCCTCATAATGATTCCCTCATAACTATTCCCTCATAACGATTCCCTCATAACGAATTCCTCCTATTGATTCCCTCATAACGATTCCCTCATAACTATTCCCTCATAATGATTCCCTCATAACTATTCCCTCACAACGAATTCCTTATAACTATTCCCTCATAATGATTCCCTCATAACGATTCCCTAATAACGATTCCCTCGTAATGATTCCCTCGTAATGATTCCCTCGTAAAGCTTCACTCGTCACGACTCCCTCGTCATGATTCCCTCGTCATGATTCCCTCGTCATGATTCCCTCGACACGATTCCCTCGTCACGATTCCCTCGGCATGATTCCCTCGTCACGCTTCCCTCGACACGCTTCCCTCGAAATGCTTCCTTCGAAATGCTTCCCTCGTCACGCTTCCCTTGTAACCATTTCCTCAGAAAGATTCCCTCATAACTATTCCCTCATAATGATTCCCTCATTACTATTCCCTCATAATGATTCCCTCATAACGATTCCCTCATAATGATTCCCTCATAACTATTCCCTCATAATGATTCCCTCATAATGATTCCCTCATAATGATTCCCTCATAATGATTCCCTCGTAACGAATTCCTCATAACTATTCCCTCATAATGATTCCCTCATAACTATTCCCTCATAATGATTTCCTCATAACGAATTCCTCCTATTGATTCCCTCATAACCATTCCCTCATAACGATTCCCTCATAACCATTCCCTCATAACGATTCCCTCATAACTATTGCCTCATAATGATTCCCTCATAACTATTCCCTCATAACTATTCCCTCATAATGAATCCCTCATAACGAATTCCTCCTATTGATTCCCTCATAACCATTCCCTCATAACGATTCCCTCATAACGATTACCACATCACGCCTCCCTCATAACGATTTCCTCATAACGATTCCCTCATAACGATTCCCTCATAACGATTCCCTCATAACGATTCCCTCATAATGATTCCCTCATAATGATTCCCTCATAATGATTCCCTCATAACGCATCCCTCGTCACGCTTCCCTCATAACGATTCCCTCACAACGATTCCCTCATAACGATTCCCTCATAACGATTCCCCCGTAACGATTCCCTCATAACGATTCCCTCACAACGATTCCCTCATAACGATTCCCTCATAACGATTCCCTCACAACGATTCCCTCACAACAATTCCCTCATAACTATTCCCTCATAATGATTCCCTCATAACTATTCCCTCATAACTATTCCCTCATAACGATTCCCTCATAACGATTCCCTCATAATGATTCCCTCATAATGATTCCCTCATAACGATTCCCTCATAACGATTCCCTCATAACTATTCCCTCATAATGATTCCCTCATAACTATTCCCTCATAATGATTCCCTCATAACGATTCCCTCATAACGATTCCCTCATAACGATTCCCTCATAACGATTCCCTCACAACGATTCCCTCACAACAATTCCCTCATAACTATTCCCTCATAACTATTCCCTCATAATGATTCCCTCATAACTATTCCCTCATAACGATTCCCTCATAACGATTCCCTCATAACGATTCCCTCATAATGATTCCCTCATAATGATTCCCTCATAACGATTCCCTCATAACGATTCCCTCATAACTATTCCCTCATAATGATTCCCTCATAACTATTCCCTCATAATGATTCCCTCATAACGATTCCCTCATAACGATTCCCTCATAACGATTCCCTCATAACGATTCCCTCATAACGATTCCCTCATAACTATTCCCTCATAACTATTCCCTCATAACGCTTCCCTCATAACGCTTCCCTCATAACGCTTCCCTCATAACGCTTCCCTCATAACGCTTCCCTCATAACGCTTCCCTCATAACGATTCCCTCATAACGATTCCGTTATAACGATTCCCTCATAACGCTTCCCTCATAACGCTTCCCTCATAACGCTTCCCTCATAACGATTCCCTCATAACGATTCCCTCATAACGATTCCCTCATAATGCTTCCCTCATAACGCTTCCCTCATAATGCTTCCCTCACAACGATTCCCTCATAACGATTCCCTCATAACGATTCCCTCATAACGATTCCCTCATAACGATTCCCTCATAACGATTCCCTCATAATGCTTCCCTCATAACGATTCCCTCATAACGATTCCCTCATAACGATTCCCTCATAACGATTCCCTCATAACGATTCCCTCATAATGCTTCCCTCATAACGATTCCCTCATAATGCTTCCCTCATAACGATTCCCTCATAATGCTTCCCTCATAACGATTCCCTCATAATGATTCCCTCATAACGATTCCCTCATAATGATTCCCTCATAACTATTCCCTCATAATGATTCCCTCATACCTATTCCCTCATAACGATTCCCTCATAACGATTCCCTCATAACGATTCCCTCATAACGATTCCCTCATAACGATTCCCTCATAATGATTCCCTCATAATGATTCCCTCATAACGATTCCCTCATAACGATTCCCTCATAATGATTCCCTCATAATGATTCCCTCATAACGATTCCCTCATAACGATTCCCTCATAACGATTCCCTCATAATGATTCCCTCATAACTATTCCCTCATAATGATTCCCTCATAATGATTCCCTCATCACGATTCCCTCGTAATGATTCCCTCATAATGATTCCCTCATAATGATTCCCTCATAATGATTCCCTCATAACGATTCCCTAATAACGATTCCCTCGTAATGATTCCCTCGTAATGATTCCCTCATAACACTTCACTCGTCACGACTCCCTCATCATGATTCCCTCGTCATGATTCCCTCGTCATGATTCCCTCGGCACGATTCCCTCGTCACGATTCCCTCGTCACGATTCCCTCGGCACGATTCCCTCGTCACGCTTCCCTCGACACGCTTCCCTCGAAATGCTTCCCTCGTCACGCTTCCCTTGTAACGATTTCCTCAGAAAGATTCCCTCATAACTATTCCCTCATAATGATTCCCTCATAACTATTCCCTCATAATGATTCCCTCATAACGATTCCCTCATAATGATTCCCTCATAACTATTCCCTCATAACTATTCCCTCATAATGATTCCCTCATAATGATTCCCTCATAATGATTCCCTCATAACGAATTCCTCATAACTATTCCCTCATAATGATTCCCTCATAACTATTCCCTCATAATGATTCCCTCATAACGAATTCCTCCTATTGATTCCCTCATAACCATTCCCTCATAACGATTCCCTCATAATGATTTCCTCATAACGATTCCCTCATAACTATTCCCTCATAATGATTCCCTCATAACTATTCCCTCACAACGAATTCCTTATAACTATTCCCTCACAACGAATTCCTCCTATTGATTCCCTCATAACCATTCCCTCATAACGATTCCCTCATAACTATTCCCTCATAACTATTCCCTCATAATGATTCCCTCATAACTATTCCCTCATAATGATTCCCTCATAACTATTCCCTCACAACGAAATCCTTATAACTATTCCCTCACAACGAATTCCTCCTATTGATTCCCTCATAACTATTCCCTCATAATGAATCCCTCATAACGAATTCCTCCTATTGATTCCCTCATAACCATTCCCTCATAACGATTCCCTCATAACGATTACCTCATCACGCTTCCCTCATAACGATTCCCTCATAACGATTCCCTCATAACGATTCCCTCATAACGATTCCCTCATAATGATTCCCTCATAATGATTCCCTTATAACGCATCCCTCGTCACGCTGCCCTCATAACGATTCCTTCACAACGATTCCCTCATAACGATTCCCCCGTAACGATTCCCTCATAACGATTCCCTCACAACGATTCCCCCGTAACGATTCCCTCATAACGATTCCCCCGTAACGATTCCCTCATAACGATTCCCCCGTAACGACTCCCCCGTAACGATTCCCTCATAACGATTCCCTCATAACGATTCCCTCACAACGATTCCCTCACAACAATTCCCTCATAACTATTCCCTCATAATGATTCCCTCATAACTATTCCCTCATAACGATTCCCTCATAACGATTCCCTCATAATGATTCCCTCATAATGATTCCCTCATAACGATTCCCTCATAACGATTCCCTCATAACTATTCGCTCATAATGATTCCCTCATAACTATTCCCTCATAATGATTCCCTCATAACGATTCCCTCATAACGATTCCCTCATAACGATTCCCTCATAACGATTCCCTCATAACGATTCCCTCATAACTATTCCCTCATAATGATTCCCTCATAACGTTTCCCTCATCACGATTCCCTCGTAATGATTCCCTCATAATGATTCCCTCATAATGATTCCCTCATAACGATTCCCTAATAACGATTCCCTCGTAATGATTCCCTCGTCATGATTCCCTCGGCACGATTCCCTCGTCACGATTCCCTCGGCACGATTCCCTCGTCACGCTTCCCTCGACACGCTTCCCTTGAAATGCTTCCCTCGTCACGCTTCACTTGTAAAGATTTCCTCAGAAAGATTCCCTCATAACTATTCCCTCATAATGATTCCCTCATAACTATTCCCTCATAATGATTCCCTCATAACTATTCCCTCATAATGATTCCCTCATAACGATTCCCTCATAATGATTCCCTCATAACTATTCCCTCATAATGATTCCCTCATAACGATTCCCTCATAATGATTCCCTCATAATGATTCCCTCATAATGATTCCCTCATAACGATTCCCTCATAACGATTCCCTCATAATGATTCCCTCATAATGATTCCCTCATAACGATTCCCTCATAACGATTCCCTCATAACGATTCCCTCATAATGATTCCCTCGTAACTATTCCCTCATAATGATTCCCTCATAATGATTCCCTCATCACGATTCCCTCGTAATGATTCCCTCATAATGATTCCCTCATAATGATTCCCTCATAACGATTCCCTAATAACGATTCCCTCGTAATGATTCCCTCGTAATGATTTCCTCGTAACGCTTCACTCGTCACGACTCCCTCGTCATGATTCCCTCGTCATGATTCCCTCGTCATGATTCCCTCGGCATGATTCCCTCGTCACGATTCCCTCGGCACGATTCCCTCGTCACGCTTCCCTCGACCCGCTTCCCTCGAAATGCTTCCCTCGTCACGCTTCCCTTGTAACGATTTCCTCAGAAAGATTCCCTCATAACTATTCCCTCATAATGATTCCCTCGTAACGATTCCATCATAATGATTCCCTCATAATGATTCCCTCGTAACGATTCCCTCATAATGATTCCCTCATAATGATTCCCTCATAACTATTCCCTCATAATGATTCCCTCGTAACGATTCCCTCATAATGATTCCCTCATAATGATTCCCTCATATCTATTCCCTCATAATGATTCCCTCATAATGATTCCCTCATAATGATTCCCTCATAATGATTCCCTCGTAACGAATTCCTCATAACTATTCCCTCATAATGATTCCCTCATAACTATTCCCTCATAACGATTCCCTCATAACGAATTCCTCCTATTGATTCCCTCATAACGATTCCCTCATAACTATTCCCTCATAATGATTCCCTCATAACTATTCCCTCACAACGAATTCCTTATAACTATTCCCTCATAATGATTCCCTCATAACGATTCCCTAATAACGATTCCCTCGTAATGATTCCCTCGTAATGATTCCCTCGTAAAGCTTCACTCGTCACGACTCCCTCGTCATGATTCCCTCGTCATGATTCCCTCGTCATGATTCCCTCGACACGATTCCCTCGTCACGATTCCCTCGGCATGATTCCCTCGTCACGCTTCCCTCGACACGCTTCCCTCGAAATGCTTCCTTCGAAATGCTTCCCTCGTCACGCTTCCCTTGTAACCATTTCCTCAGAAAGATTCCCTCATAACTATTCCCTCATAATGATTCCCTCATTACTATTCCCTCATAATGATTCCCTCATAACGATTCCCTCATAATGATTCCCTCATAACTATTCCCTCATAATGATTCCCTCATAATGATTCCCTCATAATGATTCCCTCATAATGATTCCCTCGTAACGAATTCCTCATAACTATTCCCTCATAATGATTCCCTCATAACTATTCCCTCATAATGATTTCCTCATAACGAATTCCTCCTATTGATTCCCTCATAACCATTCCCTCATAACGATTCCCTCATAACCATTCCCTCATAACGATTCCCTCATAACTATTGCCTCATAATGATTCCCTCATAACTATTCCCTCATAACTATTCCCTCATAATGAATCCCTCATAACGAATTCCTCCTATTGATTCCCTCATAACCATTCCCTCATAACGATTCCCTCATAACGATTACCACATCACGCCTCCCTCATAACGATTTCCTCATAACGATTCCCTCATAACGATTCCCTCATAACGATTCCCTCATAACGATTCCCTCATAATGATTCCCTCATAATGATTCCCTCATAATGATTCCCTCATAACGCATCCCTCGTCACGCTTCCCTCATAACGATTCCCTCACAACGATTCCCTCATAACGATTCCCTCATAACGATTCCCCCGTAACGATTCCCTCATAACGATTCCCTCACAACGATTCCCTCATAACGATTCCCTCATAACGATTCCCTCACAACGATTCCCTCACAACAATTCCCTCATAACTATTCCCTCATAATGATTCCCTCATAACTATTCCCTCATAACTATTCCCTCATAACGATTCCCTCATAACGATTCCCTCATAATGATTCCCTCATAATGATTCCCTCATAACGATTCCCTCATAACGATTCCCTCATAACTATTCCCTCATAATGATTCCCTCATAACTATTCCCTCATAATGATTCCCTCATAACGATTCCCTCATAACGATTCCCTCATAACGATTCCCTCATAACGATTCCCTCACAACGATTCCCTCACAACAATTCCCTCATAACTATTCCCTCATAACTATTCCCTCATAACTATTCCCTCATAACGATTCCCTCAAAACGATTCCCTCATAACGATTCCCTCATAACGATTCCCTCATAACGATTCCCTCATAACGATTCCCTCATAATGATTCCCTCATAATGATTCCCTCATAACGATTCCCTCATAACGATTCCCTCATAACTATTCCCTCATAATGATTCCCTCATAACGATTCCCTCATAATGATTCCCTCATAACGATTCCCTCATAACGATTCCCTCATAACGATTCCCTCATAACGATTCCCTCATAACGGTTCCCTCATAACTATTCCCTCATAACTATTCCCTCATAATGATTCCCTCATAATGATTCCCTCATCACGATTCCCTCGTAATGATTCCCTCATAATGATTCCCTCATAATGATTCCCTCATAACGATTCCCTAATAACGATTCCCTCGTAATGATTCCCTCGTAATGATTGCCTCGTAACGCTTCACTCGTCACGACTCCCTCGTCATGATTCCCTCGTCATGATTCCCTCGTCATGATTCCCTCGGCACGATTCCCTCGTCACGATTCCCTCGGCACGATTCCCTCGTCACGCTTCCCTCGACACGCTTCCCTTGAAATGCTTCCCTCGTCACGCTTCACTTGTAACGATTTCCTCAGAAAGATTCCCTCATAACTATTCCCTCATAATGATTCCCTCATAACTATTCCCTCATAATGATTCCCTCATAACTATTCCCTCATAATGATTCCCTCATAACGATTCCCTCATAATGATTCCCTCATAACTATTCCCTCATAATGATTCCCTCATAACGATTCCCTCATAATGATTCCCTCATAATGATTCCCTCATAACGATTCCCTCATAACGATTCCCTCATAATGATTCCCTCATAATGATTCCCTCATAACGATTCCCTCATAACGATTCCCTCATAACGATTCCCTCATAATGATTCCCTCGTAACTATTCCCTCATAATGATTCCCTCATAATGATTCCCTCATCACGATTCCCTCGTAATGATTCCCTCATAATGATTCCCTCATAATGATTCCCTCATAACGATTCCCTAATAACGATTCCCTCGTAATGATTCCCTCGTAATAATTTCCTCGTAACGCTTCACTCGTCACGACTCCCTCGTCATGATTCCCTCGTCATGATTCCCTCGTCATGATTCCCTCGGCATGATTCCCTCGTCACGATTCCCTCGGCACGATTCCCTCGTCACGCTTCCCTCGACACGCTTCCCTCGAAATGCTTCCCTCGTCACGCTTCCCTTGTAACGATTTCCTCAGAAAGATTCCCTCATAACTATTCCCTCATAATGATTCCCTCATAACTATTCCCTCATAATGATTCCCTCATAATGATTCCCTCATAACTATTCCCTCATAATGATCCCTCATAACGATTCCCTCATAATGATTCCCTCATATCTATTCCCTCATAATGATTCCCTCATAATGATTCCCTCATAATGATTCCCTCGTAACGAATTCCTCATAACTATTCCCTCATAATGATTCCCTCATAACGATTCCCTCATAACGATTCCCTCATAACGATTCCCTCATAACGCTTCCCTCATAACGATTCCCTCATAACGATTCCCTCATAACGATTCCCTCATAATGCTTCCCTCATAACGATTCCCTCATAATGCTTCCCTCATAACGATTCCCTCATAATGCTTCCCTCATAACGATTCCCTCATAATGCTTCCCTCATAACGATTCCCTCATAATGATTCCCTCATAACTATTCCCTCATAATGATTCCCTCATACCTATTCCCTCATAACGATTCCCTCATAACGATTCCCTCATAACGATTCCCTCATAACGATTCCCTCATAATGATTCCCTCATAATGATTCCCTCATAACGATTCCCTCATAACGATTCCCTCATAATGATTCCCTCATAATGATTCCCTCATAACGATTCCCTCATAACGATTCCCTCATAACGATTCCCTCATAATGATTCCCTCATAACTATTCCCTCATAATGATTCCCTCATAATGATTCCCTCATCACGATTCCCTCGTAATGATTCCCTCATAATGATTCCCTCATAATGATTCCCTCATAATGATTCCCTCATAATGATTCCCTCATAACGATTCCCTAATAACGATTCCCTCGTAATGATTCCCTCGTAATGATTCCCTCATAACGCTTCACTTGTCACGACTCCCTCATCATGATTCCCTCGTCATGATTCCCTCGTCATGATTCCCTCGGCACGATTCCCTCGTCACGATTCCCTCGGCACGATTCCCTCGTCACGCTTACCTCGACACGCTTCCCTCGAAATGCTTCCCTCGTCACGCTTCCCTTGTAACGATTTCCTCAGAAAGATTCCCTCATAACTTCCCTCATAATGATTCCCTCATAACTATTCCCTCATAATGATTCCCTCATAACGATTCCCTCATAATGATTCCCTCATAACTATTCCCTCATAATGATTCCCTCATAATGATTCCCTCATAATGATTCCCTCATAACTATTCCCTCATAATGATTCCCTCATAACGAATTCCTCCTATTGATTCCCTCATAACCATTCCCTCATAACGATTCCCTCATAATGATTTCCTCATAACGATTCCCTCATAACTATTCCCTCATAATGATTCCCTCATAACTATTCCCTCACAACGAATTCCTTATAACTATTCCCTCACAACGAATTCCTCCTATTGATTCCCTCATAACCATTCCCTCATAACCATTCCCTCATAACTATTCCCTCATAACTATTCCCTCATAATGATTCCCTCATAACTATTCCCTCATAATGATTCCCTCATAACTATTCCCTCACAACGAATTCCTTATAACTATTCCCTCACAACGAATTCCTCCTATTGATTCCCTCATAACTATTCCCTCATAATGATTCCCTCATAACTATTCCCTCATAACTATTCCCTCATAATGAATCCCTCATAACGAATTCCTCCTATTGATTCCCTCATAACCATTCCCTCATAACGATTCCCTCATAACGATTACCTCATCACGCTTCCCTCATAACGATTCCCTCATAACGATTCCCTCATAACGATTCCCTCATAACGATTCCCTCATAATGATTTCCTCATAATGATTCCCTCATAACGCATCCCTCATCACGCTTCCCTCATAACGATTCCTTCACAACGATTCCCTCATAACGATTCCCCCGTAACGATTCCCTCATAACGATTCCCTCACAACGATTCCCCCGTAACGATTCCCTCATAACGATTCCCCCGTAACGATTCCCTCATAACGATTCCCTCACAACGATTCCCTCACAACGATTCCTTCACAACGATTCCCTCATAACGATTCCCTCATAACGATTCCCCCGTAACGATTCCCTCATAACGATTCCCCCGTAACGATTCCCTCATAACGATTCCCTCATAACGATTCCCTCACAACGATTCCCTCACAACAATTCCCTCATAACTATTCCCTCATAATGATTCCCTCATAACGATTCCCTCATCACGCTTCCCTCATAACGATTCCTTCACAACGATTCCCTCATAACGATTCCCTCATAACGATTCCCCCGTAACGATTCCCTCATAACGATTCCCCCGTAACGATTCCCTCATAACGATTCCCTCATAACGATTCCCTCACAACGATTCCCTCACAACAATTCCCTCATAACTATTCCCTCATAATGATTCCCTCATAACTATTCCCTCATAACGATTCCCTCATAACGATTCCCTCATAATGATTCCCTCATAATGATTCCCTCATAACGATTCCCTCATAACGATTCCCTCATAACTATTCCCTCATAATGATTCCCTCATAACTATTCCCTCATAATGATTCCCTCATAACGATTCCCTCATAACGATTCCCTCATAACGATTCCCTCATAACGATTCCCTCATAACGATTCCCTCATAACGATTCCCTCATAACGATTCCCTCATCACGATTCCCTCGTAATGATTCCCTCATAATGATTCCCTCATAATGATTCCCTCATAACGATTCCCTAATAACGATTCCCTCGTAATGATTCCCTCGTAATGATTCCCTCGTAACGCTTCACTCGTCACGACTCCCTCGTCATGATTCCCTCGTCATGATTCCCTCGTCATGATTCCCTCGGCACGATTCCCTCGTCACGATTCCCTCGGCACGATTCCCTCATCACGCTTCCCTCGACACGCTTCCCTTGAAATGCTTCCCTCGTCACGCTTCACTTGTAACGATTTCCTCAGAAAGATTCCCTCATAACTATTCCCTCATAATGATTCCCTCATAACTATTCCCTCATAATGATTCCCTCATAACTATTCCCTCATAATGATTCCCTCATAACGATTCCCTCATAATGATTCCCTCATATCTATTCCCTCATAATGATTCCCTCATAACGATTCCCTCATAATGATTCCCTCATAATGATTCCCTCATAACGATTCCCTCATAACGATTCCCTCATAATGATTCCCTCATAATGATTCCCTCATAACGATTCCCTCATAACGATTCCCTCATAACGATTCCCTCATAATGATTCCCTCGTAACTATTCCCTCATAATGATTCCCTCATAATGATTCCCTCATCACGATTCCCTCGTAATGATTCCCTCATAATGATTCCCTCATAATGATTCCCTCATAACGATTCCCTAATAACGATTCCCTCGTAATGATTCCCTCGTAATGATTTCCTCGTAACGCTTCACTCGTCACGACTCCCTCGTCATGATTCCCTCGTCATGATTCCCTCGTCATGATTCCCTCGGCATGATTCCCTCGTCACGATTCCCTCGGCACGATTCCCTCGTCACGCTTCCCTTGACACGCTTCCCTCGAAATGCTTCCCTCGTCACGCTTCCCTTGTAACGATTTCCTCAGAAAGATTCCCTCATAACTATTCCCTCATAATGATTCCCTCATAACTATTCCCTCATAATGATTCCCTCATAATGATTCCCTCATAACTATTCCCTCATAATGATTCCCTCATAACGATTCCCTCATAATGATTCCCTCATAATGATTCCCTCATATCTATTCCCTCATAATGATTCCCTCATAATGATTCCCTCATAATGATTCCCTCATAATGATTCCCTCGTAACGAATTCCTCATAACTATTCCCTCATAATGATTCCCTCATAACTATTCCCTCATAATGATTCCCTCATAACGAATTCCTCCTATTGATTCCCTCATAACCATTCCCTCATAACGATTCCCTCATAATGATTTCCTCATAACGATTCCCTCATAACTATTCCCTCATAATGATTCCCTCATAACTATTCCCTCACAACGAATTCCTTATAACTATTCCCTCATAATGATTCCCTCATAACGATTCCCTAATAACGATTCCCTCGTAATGATTCCCTCGTAATGATTCCCTCGTAACGCTTCACTCGTCACGACTCCCTCGTCATGATTCCCTCGTCATGATTCCCTCGTCACGATTCCCTCGGCACGATTCCCTCGTCACGATTCCCTCGGCATGATTCCCTCGTCACGCTTCCCTCGACACGCTTCCCTCGAAATGCTTCCCTCGAAATGCTTCCCTCGTCACGCTTCCCTTGTAACGATTTCCTCAGAAAGATTCCCTCATAACTATTCCCTCATAATGATTCCCTCATAACTATTCCCTCATAATGATTCCCTCATAACGATTCCCTCATAATGATTCCCTCATAACTATTCCCTCATAATGATTCCCTCATAATGATTCCCTCATAATGATTCCCTCATAATGATTGCCTCGTAACGAATTCCTCATAACTATTCCCTCATAATGATTCCCTCATAACTATTCCCTCATAATGATTCCCTCATAACGAATTCCTCCTATTGATTCCCTCATAACCATTCCCTCATAACGATTCCCTCATAATGATTTCCTCATAACGATTCCCTCATAACTATTCCCTCATAATGATTCCCTCATAACTATTCCCTCACAACGAATTCCTTATAACTATTCCCTCACAACGAATTCCTCCTCTTGATTCCCTCATAACCATTCCCTCATAACGATTCCCTCATAACTATTCCCTCATAATGATTCCCTCATAACTATTCCCTCATAACTATTCCCTCATAATGAATCCCTCATAACGAATTCCTCCTATTGATTCCCTCATAACCATTCCCTCATAACGATTCCCTCATAACGATTACCTCATCACGCTTCCCTCATAACGATTCCCTCATAACGATTCCCTCATAACGATTCCCTCATAACGATTCCCTCATAACGATTCCCTCATAATGATTCCCTCATAATGATTCCCTTATAACGCATCCCTCGTCACGCTTCCCTCATAACGATTCCCTCACAACGATTCCCTCATAACGATTCCCTCATAACGATTCCCTCATAACGATTCCCCCGTAACGATTCCCTCATAACGATTCCCTCACAAGGATTCCCTCATAACGATTCCCTCATAACGATTCCCTCACAACGATTCCCTCACAACAATTCCCTCATAACTATTCCCTCATAATGATTCCCTCATAACTATTCCCTCATAACGATTCCCTCATAACGATTCCCTCATAATGATTCCCTCATAATGATTCCCTCATAACTATTCCCTCATCACGATTCCCTCGTAATGATTCCCTCATAATGATTCCCTCATAATGATTCCCTCATAACGCTTCACTCGTCACGACTCCCTCGTCATGATTCCCTCGTCATGATTCCCTCGTCATGATTCCCTCGGCACGATTCCCTCATCACGATTCCCTTGTCACGATTCCCTCGGCACGATTCCCTCGTCACGCTTCCCTCGACACGCTTCCCTCGAAATGCTTCCCTCGTCACGCTTCCCTTGTAACGATTTCCTCAGAAAGATTCCCTCATAACTATTCCCTCATAATGATTCCCTCATAACTATTCCCTCATAATGATTCCCTCATAACGATTCCCTCATAATGATTCCCTCATAATAATTCCCTCATAACGATTCCCTCATAATGATTCCCTCGTAACGAATTCCTCATAACTATTCCCTCATAATGATTCCCTCATAACGAATTCCTCCTATTGATTCCCTCATAACCATTGCCTCATAACGATTCCCTCATAATGATTTCCTCATAACGATTCCCTCATAACTATTCCCTCATAATGATTCCCTCATAATGATTCCCTCATAACGATTCCCTCATTACGATTCCCTCATAATGATTCCCTCAAAATGATTCCCTCATAACTATTCCCTCATAACTATTCCCTCATAACTATTCCCTCATAATGATTCCCTCATAACGATTCCCTCATAACGATTCCCTCATAACGATTCCCTCATAATGATTCCCTCATAACTATTCCCTCATAATGATTCCCTCATAACGATTCCCTCATAATGATTCCCTCATAAATATTCCCTCATAATGATTCCCTCATCACGATTCCCTCATAATGATTCCCTCATAATGATTCCCTCATAATGATTCCCTCATAACGATTCCCTAATAACGATTCCCTCGTAATGATTCCCTCGTAATGATTCCCTCGTAACGCTTCACTCGTCACGACTCCCTCGTCATGATTCCCTCGTCATGATTCCCTCGGCACGACTCCCTCGTCACGATTCCCTCGGCATGATTCCCTCGTCACGATTCCCTCGTCACGCTTCCCTCGACACGCTTCCCTCGAAATGCTTCCCTCGTCACGCTTCCCTTGTAACGATTTCCTCAGAAAGATTCCCTCGTAATGATTCCCTCATAATGATTCCCTCATAATGATTCCCTCATAACGATTCCCTAATAACGATTCCCTCGTAATGATTCCCTCGTAACGCTTCACTCGTCACGACTCCCTCGTCATGATTCCCTCGTCATGATTCCCTCGGCACGACTCCCTCGTCACGATTCCCTCGGCACGATTCCCTCGTCAAGATTCCCTCGTCACGCTTCCCTCGACATGCTTCCCTCGAAATGCTTCCCTCGTCACGCTTCCCTTGAAACGATTTCCTCAGAAAGATTCCCTCATAACTATTCCCTCATAATGATTCCCTCATAACGATTCCCTCATAACTATTCCCTCATAATGATTCCCTCATAACTATTCCCTCATAATGATTCCCTCATAACTATTCCCTCATAATGATTCCCTCATAACGAATTCCTCCTATTGATTCCCTCATAACCATTCCCTCATAACGATTCCCTCATAATGATTCCCTCACAACGAAATCCTCCGATTGATTCCCTCATAACCATTCCCTCATAACGATTCCCTCATAATGATTCCCTCATAACGATTCCCTCATAACTATTCCCTCATAACTATTCCCTCATAACTATTCCCTCATAATGATTCCCTCATAACGATTCCCTCATAACTATTCCCTCATAATGATTCCCTCATAACTATTCCCTCATAACTATTCCCTCATAACCATTCCCTCATAACGATTCCCTCATAACGATTACCTCATCACGCTTCCCTCATAACGATTCCCTCATAACGATTCCCTCATAACGATTCCCTCATAACGATTCCCTCATAATGATTCCCTCATAATGATTTCCTCATAACGCATCCCTCGTCACTCTTCCCTCATAACGATTCCCTCACAACGATTCCCTCAGAACGATTCCCTCATAACGATTCCCCCGTAACGATTCCCTCATAACGATTCCCTCACAACGATTCCCTCATAACGATTCCCTCACAACGATTCCCTCACAACAATTCCCTCATAATGATTCCCTTATAACGATTCCCTCATAACGATTCCCTCATAACGATTCCCTCACAACGATTCCCTCAAAACGATTTCCCTCACAACGATTCCCTCACAACGATTCCCTCACAACGATTCCCTCACAACGATTCCCTCACAACAATTCCCTCATAACTATTCCCTCATAATGATTCCCTCATAACCATTCCCTCATAACGATTACCTCATCACGCTTCCCTCATAACGATTCCCTCATAACGATTACCTCATAACGCTTCCCTCATAACGCTTCCCTCATAACGATTCCCTCATAACGATTCCCTCATAACTATTCCCTCATAATGATTCCCTCATAATGATTCCCTCATAATGATTCTCTCGTAACGAATTCCTCATAACTATTCCCTCATAATGATTCCCTCATAACTATTCCCTCATAATGACTCCCTCATAACGAATTCCTCCTATTGATTCCCTCATAACCATTCCCTCATAACGATTCCCTCATAATGATTTCCTCATAACGATTCCCTCATAACTATTCCCTCATAATGATTCCCTCATAACTATTCCCTCACAACGAATTCCTCATAACTATTCCCTCACAACGAATTCCTCCTATTGATTCCCTCATAACCATTCCCTCATAACGATTCCCTCATAACTATTCCCTCATAATAATTCCCTCATAATGATTCCCTCATAACTATTCCCTCATAACTATTCCCTCATAATGAATCCCTCATAACGAATTCCTCCTATTGATTCCCTCATAACCATTCCCTCATAACGATTCCCTCATAATGATTCCCTCACAACGAATTCCTCCGATTGATTCCCTCATAACCATTCCCTCATAACGATTCCCTCATAAATGATTCCCTCATAACGATTCCCTCATAACTATTCCCTCATAACTATTCCCTCATAACTATTCCCTCATAATGATTCCCTCATAACGATTCCCTCATAACTATTCCCTCATAATGATTCCCTCATAACTATTCCCTCATAACTATTCCCTTATAACCATTCCCTCATAACGATTCCCTCATAACGATTACCTCATCACGCTTCCCTCATAACGATTCCCTCATAATGATTCCCTCATAACGATTCCCTCATAACGATTCCCTCATAATGATTCCCTCATAATGATTTCCTCATAACGCATCCCTCGTCACTCTTCCCTCATAACGATTCCCTCACAACGATTCCCTCAGAACGATTCCCTCATAACGATTCCCCCGTAACGATTCCCTCATAACGATTCCCTCATAACGATTCCCTCACAACGATTCCCTCACAACAATTCCCTCATAATGATTCCCTTATAACGATTCCCTCATAACGATTCCCTCATAACGATTCCCTCACAACGATTCCCTCAAAACGATTCCCTCACAACGATTCCCTCACAACGATTCCCTCACAACGATTCCCTCACAACGATTCCCTCACAACAATTCCCTCATAACTATTCCCTCATAATGATTCCCTCATAACCATTCCCTCATAACGATTACCTCATCACGCTTCCCTCATAACGATTCCCTCATAACGATTCCCTCATAACGCTTCCCTCATAACGCTTCCCTCATAACGATTCCCTCATAACTATTCCCTCATAATGATTCCCTCATAATGATTCCCTCATAATGATTCCCTCGTAACGAATTCCTCATAACTATTCCCTCATAATGATTCCCTCATAACTATTCCCTCATAATGACTCCCTCATAACGAATTCCTCCTATTGATTCCCTCATAACCATTCCCTCATAACGATTCCCTCATAATGATTTCCTCATAACGATTCCCTCATAACTATTCCCTCATAATGATTCCCTCATAACTATTCCCTCACAACGAATTCCTTATAACTATTCCCTCACAACGAATTCCTCCTATTGATTCCCTCATAACCATTCCCTCATAACGATTCCCTCATAACTATTCCCTCATAATGATTCCCTCATAATGATTCCCTCATAACTATTCCCTCATAACTATTCCCTCATAATGAATCCCTCATAACGAATTCCTCCTATTGATTCCCTCATAACCATTCCCTCATAACGATTCCCCCATAACGATTCCCTCATCACGCTTCCCTCATAACGATTCCCTCATAACGATTCCCTCATAACGATTCCCTCATAACGATTCCCTCATAATGATTCCCTCATAATGATTCCCTCATAACGCATCCCTCGTCACGCTTCCCTCATAACGATTCCTTCACAACGATTCCCTCATAACGATTCCCTCATAACGATTCCCTCACAACGATTCCTTCACAACGATTCCCTCATAACGATTCCCTCATAACGATTCCCCCGTAACGATTCCCTCATAACGATTCCCCCGTAACGATTCCCTCATAACGATTCCCTCATAACGATTCCCTCACAACGATTCCCTCACAACAATTCCCTCATAACTATTCCCTCATAATGATTCCCTCATAACGATTCCCTCGTCACGCTTCCCTCATAACGATTCCTTCACAACGATTCCCTCATAACGATTCCCTCATAACGATTCCCCCGTAACGATTCCCTCATAACGATTCCACCGTAACGATTCCCTCATAACGATTCCCTCATAACGATTCCCTCACAACGATTCCCTCACAACAATTCCCTCATAACTATTCCCTCATAATGATTCCCTCATAACTATTCCCTCATAACGATTCCCTCATAACGATTCCCTCATAATGATTCCCTCATAATGATTCCCTCATAACGATTCCCTCATAACGATTCCCTCATAACTATTCCCTCATAATGATTCCCTCATAACTATTCCCTCATAATGATTCCCTCATAACGATTCCCTCATAACGATTCCCTCATAACGATTCCCTCATAACGATTCCCTCATAACGATTCCCTCATAACTATTCCCTCATAATGATTCCCTCATAATGATTCCCTCATAATGATTCCCTCATAACGATTCCCTCATAACGATTCCCTCATCACGATTCCCTCGTGATGATTCCCTCATAATGATTCCCTCATAATGATTCCCTCATAACGATTCCCTAATAACGATTCCCTCGTAATGATTCCCTCGTAATGATTCCCTCGTAACGCTTCACTCGTCACGACTCCCTTGTCATGATTCCCTCGTCATGATTCCCTCGTCATGATTCCCTCGGCACGATTCCCTCGTCACGATTCCCTCGTCACGCTTCCCTCGACACGCTTCCCTTGAAATGCTTCCCTCGTCACGCTTCCCTTGTAACGATTTCCTCAGAAAGATTCCCTCATAACTATTCCCTCATAATGATTCCCTCATAACTATTCCCTCATAATGATTCCCTCATAACTATTCCCTCATAATGATTCCCTCATAACTATTCCCTCATAATGATTCCCTCATAACGATTCCCTCATAATGATTCCCTCATAACTATTCCCTCATAATGATTCCCTCATAACGATTCCCTCATAATGATTCCCTCATAATGATTCCCTCATAACGATTCCCTCATAACGATTCCCTCATAATGATTCCCTCATAATGATTCCCTCATAACGATTCCCTCATAACGATTCCCTCATAACGATTCCCTCATAATGATTCCCTCGTAACTATTCCCTCATAATGATTCCCTCATAATGATACCCTCATCACGATTCCCTCGTAATGATTCCCTCATAATGATTCCCTCATAATGATTCCCTCATAACGATTCCCTAATAACGATTCCCTCGTAATGATTCCCTCGTAATGATTTCCTCGTAACGCTTCACTTGTCACGACTCCCTCGTCATGATTCCCTCGTCATGATTCCCTCGTCATGATTCCCTCGTCATGATTCCCTCGGCATGATTCCCTCGTCACGATTCCCTCGGCACGATTCCCTCGTCACGCTTCCCTCGACACGCTTCCCTCGAAATGCTTCCCTCGTCACGCTTCCCTTGTAACGATTTCCTCAGAAAGATACCCTCATAACTATTCCCTCATAATGATTCCCTCATAACTATTCCCTCATAATGATTCCCTCATAATGATTCCCTCATAATGATTCCCTCATAATGATTCCCTCGTAACGAATTCCTCATAACTATTCCCTCATAATGATTCCCTCATAACGATTCCCTCATAACTATTCCCTCATAATGATTCCCTCATAACTATTCCCTCACAACGAATTCCTTATAACTATTCCCTCACAACGAATTCCTCCTATTGATTCCCTCATAACGATTCCCTCATAACGATTACCTCATCACGCTTCCCTCATAACGATTCCCTCATAACGATTCCCTCATAACGATTCCCTCATAACGATTCCCTCATAATGATTCCCTCATAATGATTCCCTCATAACGCATCCCTCGTCACGCTTCCCTCATAACGATTCCCTCACAACGATTCCCTCATAACGATTCCCTCATAACGATTCCCCCGTAACGATTCCCTCATAACGATTCCCTCACAACGATTCCCTCACAACAATTCCCTCATAACTATTCCCTCATAATGATTCCCTCATAACTATTCCCTCATAACGATTCCCTCATAACGATTCCCTCATAATGATTCCCTCATAACGATTCCCTCATAACGATTCCCTCATAATGATTCCCTCATAATGATTCCCTCATAACGATTCCCTCATAATGATTCCCTCATAACGATTCCCTCATAATGATTCCCTCATAACGATTCCCTCATAATGATTCCCTCATAACGATTCCCTCATAACGATTCCCTCATAATGATTCCCTCATAATGATTCCCTCATAACGATTCCCTCATAATGATTCCCTCATAACGATTCCCTCATAACTATTCCCTCATAATGATTCCCTCATAACTATTCCCTCATAATGATTCCCTCATAACGATTCCCTCATAACGATTCCCTCATAACGATTCCCTCATAATGATTCCCTCATAACTATTCCCTCATAATGATTCCCTCATAATGATTCCCTCATCACGATTCCCTCGTAATGATTCCCTCATAATGATTCCCTCATAATGATTCCCTCATAACGATTCCCTAATAACGATTCCCTCGTAATGATTCCCTCGTAATGATTCCCTCGTAACGCTTCACTCGTAACGACTCCCTCGTCATGATTCCCTCGTCATGATTCCCTCGTCATGATTCCGTCGGCACGATTCCCTCGTCACGCTTCCCTCGACACGCTTCCCTCGAAATGCTTCCCTCGTCACGCTTCCCTTGTAACGATTTCCTCAGAAAGATTCCCTCATAACTATTCCCTCATAATGATTCCCTCATAACTATTCCCTCATAATGATTCCCTCATAACGATTCCCTCATAACGATTCCCTCATAATGATTCCCTCATAATGATTCCCTCATATCTATTCCCTCATAATGATTCCCTCATAATGATTCCCTCATAATGATTCCCTCATAATGATTCCCTCGTAACGAATTCCTCATAACTATTCCCTCATAATGATTCCCTCATAACTATTCCCTCATAATGATTTCCTCATAACGAATTCCTCCTATTGATTCCCTCATAACCATTCCCTCATAACGATTCCCTCATAATGATTTCCTCATAACGATTCCCTCATAACTATTCCCTCATAATGATTCCCTCATAACGATTCCCTCATAACTATTCCCTCATAATGATTCCCTCATAACTATTCCCTCACAACGAATTCCTTATAACTATTCCCTCATAATGATTCCCTCATAACGATTCCCTAATAACGATTCCCTCGTAATGATTCCCTCGTAACGCTTCACTCGTCACGACTCCCTCGTCATGATTCCCTCGTCATGATTCCCTCGTCACGATTCCCTCGGCATGATTCCCTCGTCACGCTTCCCTCGACACGCTTCCCTCGAAATGCTTCCCTCGAAATGCTTCCCTCGTCACGCTTCCCTTGCAACGATTTCCTCAGAAAGATTCCCTCATAACTATTCCCTCATAATGATTCCCTCATAACTATTCCCTCATAATGATTCCCTCATAACGATTCCCTCATAATGATTCCCTCATAACTATTCCCTCATAATGATTCCCTCATAATGATTCCCTCATAATGATTCCCTCGTAACGAATTCCTCATAACTATTCCCTCATAATGATTCCCTCATAACTATTCCCTCATAATGATTCCCTCATAACGAATTCCTCCTATTGATTCCCTCATAACCATTCCCTCATAACGATTCCCTCATAATGATTTCCTCATAACGATTCCCTCATAACTATTCCCTCATAATGATTCCTTCATAACTATTCCCTCACAACGAATTCCTTATAACTATTCCCTCACAACGAATTCCTCCTATTGATTCCCTCATAACCATTCCCTCATAACGATTCCCTCATAACTATTCCCTCATAATGATTCCCTCATAACTATTCCCTCATAACTATTCCCTCATAATGAATCCCTCATAACGAATTCCTCCTATTGATTCCCTCATAACCATTCCCTCATAACCATTCCCTCATAACGATTCCCTCATAACGATTACCTCATCACGCTTCCCTCATAACGATTCCCTCATAACGATTCCCTCATAACGATTCCCTCATAACGATTCCCTCATAACGATTCCCTCATAATGATTCCCTCATAATGATTCCCTCATAACGCATCCCTCGTCACGCTTCCCTCATAACGATTCCCTCACAACGATTCCCTCATAACGATTCCCTCATAACGATTCCCCCGTAACGATTCCCTCATAACGATTCCCTCACAACGATTCCCTCATAACGATTCCCTCATAACGATTCCCTCACAACGATTCCCTCACAACAATTCCCTCATAACTATTCCCTCATAATGATTCCCTCATAACTATTCCCTCATAACTATTCCCTCATAACGATTCCCTCATAACGATTCCCTCATAATGATTCCCTCATAATGATTCCCTCATAACGATTCCCTCATAACGATTCCCTCATAACTATTCCCTCATAATGATTCCCTCATAACTATTCCCTCATAATGATTCCCTCATAACGATTCCCTCATAACGATTACCTCATAACGATTCCCTCATAATGATTCCCTCATAACTATTCCCTCATAATGATTCCCTCATAATGATTCCCTCATCACGATTCCCTCGTAATGATTCCCTCATAATGATTCCCTCATAATGATTCCCTCATAACGCTTCACTCGTCACGACTCCCTCGTCATGATTCCCTCGTCATGATTCCCTCGTCATGATTCCCTCGGCACGATTCCCTCGTCACGATTCCCTCGGCACGATTCCCTCGTCACGCTTCCCTCTACACGCTTCCCTCGAAATGCTTCCCTCGTCACGCTTCCCTTGTAACGATTTCCTCAGAAAGATTCCCTCATAACTATTCCCTCATAATGATTCCCTCATAACTATTCCCTCATAATGATTCCCTCATAACGATTCCCTCATAATGATTCCCTCATAATAATTCCCTCATAATGATTCCCTCATAATGATTCCCTCGTAACGAATTCCTCATAACTATTCCCTCATAATGATTCCCTCATAACGAATTCCTCCTATTGATTCCCTCATAACCATTCCCTCATAACGATTCCCTCATAATGATTTCCTCATAACGATTCCCTCATAACTATTCCCTCATAATGATTCCCTCATAATGATTCCCTCATAACGATTCCCTCATAACGATTCCCTCATAATGATTCCCTCAAAATGATTCCCTCATAACTATTCCCTCATAACTATTCCCTCATAACTATTCCCTCATAATGATTCCCTCATAACGATTCCCTCATAACGATTCCCTCATAACGATTCCCTCATAATGATTCCCTCATAACTATTCCCTCATAATGATTCCCTCATAACGATTCCCTCATAATGATTCCCTCATAACTATTCCCTCATAATGATTCCCTCATCACGATTCCCTCGTAATGATTCCCTCATAATGATTCCCTCATAATGATTCCCTCATAACGATTCCCTAATAACGATTCCCTCGTAATGATTCCCTCGTAATGATTCCCTCGTAATGATTCCCTCGTAATGATTCCCTCGTAATGATTCCCTCGTAATGATTCCCTAATAACGATTCCCTCATAATGATTCCCTCATAACTATTCCCTCATAATGATTCCCTCATAACGATTCCCTCATAATGATTCCCTCATAACTATTCCCTTATAACGATTCCCTCATAACGATTCCCTCATAACGATTCCCTCACAACGATTCCCTCAAAACGATTCCCTCACAACGATTCCCTCACAACGATTCCCTCACAACGATTCCCTCACAACGATTCCCTCACAACAATTCCCTCATAACTATTCCCTCATAATGATTCCCTCATAACCATTCCCTCATAACGATTACCTCATCACGCTTCCCTCATAACGATTCCCTCATAACGATTCCCTCATAACGCTTCCCTCATAACGCTTCCCTCATAACGCTTCCCTCATAACGATTCCCTCATCACACTTCCCTCAAAACGATTCCCTCATAACGCATCCCTCGTCACGCTTTCCTCATAACGATTCCCTCAAAACGATTCCCTCAAAACGATTCCCTCAAAACGATTCCCTCAAAACGATTCCCTCATAACGCTTCCCTCATAACGATTCCCTCATAATGCTTCCCTCATAACGATTCCCTCATAACGATTCCCTCAAAACGATTCCCTCATAACGATTCCCTCATAACACTTCCCTCATAACGCTTCCCTCATAACGCTTCCCTCATAACGCTTCCCTCATAACGCTTCCCTCATAACGCTTCCCTCATAATGCTTCCCTCACAACGATTCCCTCATAACGATTCCCTCATAACGATTCCCTCATAACGATTCCCTCATAACGCTTCCCTCATAACGATTCCCTCATAACGCTTCCCTCATAATGCTTCCCTCACAACGATTCCCTCATAACGATTCCCTCATAACGATTCCCTCATAACGATCCCCTCATAACGCTTCCCTCATAACGCTTCCCTCATAACGATTCCCTCATAACGATTCCCTCATCACACTTCCCTCAAAACGATTCCCTCATAACGCATCCCTCGTCACGCTTTCCTCATAACGATTCCCTCAAAACGATTCCCTCAAAACGATTCCCTCAAAACGATTCCCTCATAACGCTTCCCTCATAACGATTCCCTCATAACGATTCCCTCATAATGCTTCCCTCATAACGCTTCCCTCATAACGCTTCCCTCATAACGATTCCCTCAAAACGATTCCCTCATAACGATTCCCTCATAACGCTTCCCTCATAACGCTTCCCTCATAACGCTTCCCTCATAACGCTTCCCTCATAACGCTTCCCTCATAACGCTTCCCTCATAACGCTTCCCTCATAACGCTTTCCTCATAACGATTCCCTCATAACGATTCCCTCATAACGATTCCCTCATAACGCTTCCCTCATAACGCTTCCCTCATAACGATTCCCTCATAACGATTCCCTCAAAACGATTCCCTCATAACGATTCCCTCATAACGCTTCCCTCATAATGCTTCCCTCATAACGCTTCCCTCATAACGCTTCCCTCGCAACGATTCCCTCATAACGATTCCCTCATAACGATTCCCTCATAACGATTCCCTCATAACGATTCCCTCATAACGCTTCCCTCATAACGATTCCCTCATAACGATTCCCTCAAAACGATTCCCTCATAACGATTCCCTCATAACACTTCCCTCATAACGCTTCCCTCATAACGCTTTCCTCATAACGCTTCCCTCATAATGCTTCCCTCACAACGATTCCCTCATAACGATTCCCTCATAACGATTCCCTCATAACGATTCCCTCATAACGCTTCCCTCATAACGATTCCCTCATAACGCTTCCCTCATAATGCTTCCCTCACAACGATTCCCTCATAACGATTCCCTCATAACGATTCCCTCATAACGATTCCCTCATAACGATTCCCTCATAACGCTTCCCTCATAACGATTCCCTCATAACGATTCCCTCAAAACGATTCCCTCATAACGATTCCCTCATAACGCTTCCCTCATAACGATTCCCTCATAACGATTCCCTCATCACACTTCCCTCAAAACGATTCCCTCATAACGCATCCCTCGTCACGCTTTCCTCATAACGATTCCCTCAAAACGATTCCCTCAAAACGATTCCCTCATAACGCTTCCCTCATAACGATTCCCTCATAACGATTCCCTCATCACACTTCCCTCAAAACGATTCCCTCATAACGCATCCCTCGTCACGCTTTCCTCATAACGATTCCCTCAAAACGATTCCCTCAAAACGATTCCCTCACAACGATTCCCTCATAACGATTCCCTCATAACGCTTCCCTCATAACGCTTCCCTCATAACGCTTCCCTCATAACTCTTCCCTCATAACGCTTCCCTCATAACGATTCCCTCATAACGATTCCCTCATAACGATTACCTCATAACGATTCCCTCATAATGATTCCCTCATAACTATTCCCTCATAATGATTCCCTCATAATGATTCCCTCATCACGATTCCCTCGTAACGATTCCCTCATAACGATTCCCTCATAATGCTTCCCTCATAACGATTCCCTCATAATGCTTCCCTCATAACGATTCCCTCATAACGATTCCCTCATAACGATTCCCTCATAACGATTCCCTCATAACGATTCCCTCATAACGATTCCCTCATAATGCTTCCCTCATAACGATTCCCTCATAATGCTTCCCTCATAACGATTCCCTCATAACGATTCCCTCATAATGATTCCCTCATAATGATTCCCTCATAACGCATCCCTCGTCACGCTTCCCTCATAACGATTCCTTCACAACGATTCCCTCATAACGATTCCCTCATAACGATTCCCTCACAACGATTCCTTCACAACGATTCCCTCATAACGATTCCCTCATAACGATTCCCTCATAATGATTCCCTCATAATGATTCCCTCATAACGATTCCCTCATAACGATTCCCTCATAACGATTCCCTCATAATGATTCCCTCATAATGATTCCCTCATAACGCATCCCTCGTCACGCTTCCCTCATAACGATTCCTTCACAACGATTCCCTCATAACGATTCCCTCATAACGATTCCCTCACAACGATTCCTTCACAACGATTCCCTCATAACGATTCCCTCATAACGATTCCCCCGTAACGATTCCCTCATAACGATTCCCCCGTAACGATTCCCTCATAACGATTCCCTCATAACGATTCCCTCACAACGATTCCCTCACAACAATTCCCTCATAACTATTCCCTCATAACGATTCCCTCGTCACGCTTCCCTCATAACGATTCCTTCACAACGATTCCCTCATAACGATTCCCTCATAACGATTCCCCCGTAACGATTCCCTCATAACGATTCCACCGTAACGATTCCCTCATAACGATTCCCTCATAACGATTCCCTCACAACGATTCCCTCACAACAATTCCCTCATAACTATTCCCTCATAATGATTCCCTCATAACTATTCCCTCATAACGATTCCCTCATAACGATTCCCTCATAATGATTCCCTCATAATGATTCCCTCATAACGATTCCCTCATAACGATTCCCTCATAACTATTCCCTCATAATGATTCCCTCATAACTATTCCCTCATAATGATTCCCTCATAACGATTCCCTCATAACGATTCCCTCATAACGATTCCCTCATAACGATTCCCTCATAACGATTCCCTCATAACTATTCCCTCATAATGATTCCCTCATAATGATTCCCTCATAATGATTCCCTCATAACGATTCCCTCATAACGATTCCCTCATCACGATTCCCTCGTGATGATTCCCTCGTGATGATTCCCTCATAATGATTCCCTCATAATGATTCCCTCATAACGATTCCCTAATAACGATTCCCTCGTAATGATTCCCTCGTAATGATTCCCTCGTAACGCTTCACTCGTCACGACTCCCTTGTCATGATTCCCTCGTCATGATTCCCTCGTCATGATTCCCTCGGCACGATTCCCTCGTCACGATTCCCTCGTCACGCTTCCCTCGACACGCTTCCCTTGAAATGCTTCCCTCGTCACGCTTCCCTTGTAACGATTTCCTCAGAAAGATTCCCTCATAACTATTCCCTCATAATGATTCCCTCATAACTATTCCCTCATAATGATTCCCTCATAACTATTCCCTCATAATGATTCCCTCATAACGATTCCCTCATAATGATTCCCTCATAACTATTCCCTCATAATGATTCCCTCATAACGATTCCCTCATAATGATTCCCTCATAATGATTCCCTCATAACGATTCCCTCATAACGATTCCCTCATAATGATTCCCTCATAATGATTCCCTCATAACGATTCCCTCATAACGATTCCCTCATAACGATTCCCTCATAATGATTCCCTCGTAACTATTCCCTCATAATGATTCCCTCATAATGATTCCCTCATCACGATTCCCTCGTAATGATTCCCTCATAATGATTCCCTCATAATGATTCCCTCATAACGATTCCCTAATAACGATTCCCTCGTAATGATTCCCTCGTAATGATTTCCTCGTAACGCTTCACTCGTCACGACTCCCTCGTCATGATTCCCTCGTCATGATTCCCTCGTCATGATTCCCTCGTCATGATTCCCTCGGCATGATTCCCTCGTCACGATTCCCTCGGCACGATTCCCTCGTCACGCTTCCCTCGACACGCTTCCCTCGAAATGCTTCCCTCGTCACGCTTCCCTTGTAACGATTTCCTCAGAAAGATACCCTCATAACTATTCCCTCATAATGATTCCCTCATAACTATTTCCTCATAATGATTCCCTCATAACGATTCCCTCATAATGATTCCCTCATAATGATTCCCTCGTAACGAATTCCTCATAACTATTCCCTCATAATGATTCCCTCATAACTATTCCCTCATAATGATTCCCTCATAATGATTCCCTCATAATGATTCCCTCATAATGATTCCCTCGTAACGAATTCCTCATAACTATTCCCTCATAATGATTCCCTCATAACTATTCCCTCATCATGATTCCCTCATAACGAATTCCTCCTATTGATTCCCTCATAACCATTTCCTCATAACGATTCCCTCATAATGATTTCCTCATAACGATTCCCTCATAACTATTCCCTCATAATGATTCCCTCATAACTATTCCCTCACAACGAATTCCTTATAACTATTCCCTCACAACGAATTCCTCCTATTGATTCCCTCATAACGATTCCCTCATAACGATTACCTCATCACGCTTCCCTCATAACGATTCCCTCATAACGATTCCCTCATAACGATTCCCTCATAATGATTCCCTCATAATGATTCCCTCATAACGCATCCCTCGTCACGCTTCCCTCATAACGATTCCCTCACAACGATTCCCTCATAACGATTCCCTCATAACGATTCCCCCGTAACGATTCCCTCATAACGATTCCCTCACAACGATTCCCTCACAACAATTCCCTCATAACTATTCCCTCATAATGATTCCCTCATAACTATTCCCTCATAACGATTCCCTCATAACGATTCCCTCATAATGATTCCCTCATAACGATTCCCTCATAACGATTCCCTCATAATGATTCCCTCATAATGATTCCCTCATAACGATTCCCTCATAATGATTCCCTCATAACGATTCCCTCATAATGATTCCCTCATAACGATTCCCTCATAATGATTCCCTCATAACGATTCCCTCATAACGATTCCCTCATAATGATTCCCTCATAATGATTCCCTCATAACGATTCCCTCATAATGATTCCCTCATAACGATTCCCTCATAACTATTCCCTCATAATGATTCCCTCATAACTATTCCCTCATAATGATTCCCTCATAACGATTCCCTCATAACGATTCCCTCATAACGATTCCCTCATAATGATTCCCTCATAACTATTCCCTCATAATGATTCCCTCATAATGATTCCCTCATCACGATTCCCTCGTAATGATTCCCTCATAATGATTCCCTCATAATGATTCCCTCATAACGATTCCCTAATAACGATTCCCTCGTAATGATTCCCTCGTAATGATTCCCTCGTAACGCTTCACTCGTAACGACTCCCTCGTCATGATTCCCTCGTCATGATTCCCTCGTCATGATTCCGTCGGCACGATTCCCTCGTCACGCTTCCCTCGACACGCTTCCCTCGAAATGCTTCCCTCGTCACGCTTCCCTTGTAACGATTTCCTCAGAAAGATTCCCTCATAACTATTCCCTCATAATGATTCCCTCATAACTATTCCCTCATAATGATTCCCTCATAACGATTCCCTCATAACGATTCCCTCATAATGATTCCCTCATAATGATTCCCTCATATCTATTCCCTCATAATGATTCCCTCATAATGATTCCCTCATAATGATTCCCTCATAATGATTCCCTCGTAACGAATTCCTCATAACTATTCCCTCATAATGATTCCCTCATAACTATTCCCTCATAATGATTTCCTCATAACGAATTCCTCCTATTGATTCCCTCATAACCATTCCCTCATAACGATTCCCTCATAATGATTTCCTCATAACGATTCCCTCATAACTATTCCCTCATAATGATTCCCTCATAACTATTCCCTCACAACGAATTCCTTATAACTATTCCCTCATAATGATTCCCTAATAACGATTCCCTCGTAATGATTCCCTCGTAATGATTCCCTCGTAACGCTTCACTCGTCACGACTCCCTCGTCATGATTCCCTCGTCATGATTCCCTCGTCACGATTCCCTCGGCATGATTCCCTCGTCACGCTTCCCTCGACACGCTTCCCTCGAAATGCTTCCCTCGAAATGCTTCCCTCGTCACGCTTCCCTTGCAACGATTTCCTCAGAAAGATTCCCTCATAACTATTCCCTCATAATGATTCCCTCATAACGATTCCCTCATAATGATTCCCTCATAACTATTCCCTCATAATGATTCCCTCATAATGATTCCCTCATAATGATTCCCTCATAATGATTCCCTCGTAACGAATTCCTCATAACTATTCCCTCATAATGATTCCCTCATAACTATTCCCTCATAATGATTCCCTCATAACGAATTCCTCCTATTGATTCCCTCATAACCATTCCCTCATAACGATTCCCTCATAATGATTTCCTCATAACGATTCCCTCATAACTATTCCCTCATAATGATTCCTTCATAACTATTCCCTCACAACGAATTCCTTATAACTATTCCCTCACAACGAATTCCTCCTATTGATTCCCTCATAACCATTCCCTCATAACGATTCCCTCATAACTATTCCCTCATAATGATTCCCTCATAACTATTCCCTCATAACTATTCCCTCATAATGAATCCCTCATAACGAATTCCTCCTATTGATTCCCTCATAACCATTCCCTCATAACGATTCCCTCATAACGATTACCTCATCACGCTTCCCTCATAACGATTCCCTCATAACCATTCCCTCATAACGATTCCCTCATAACGATTCCCTCATAACGATTCCCTCATAATGATTCCCTCATAATGATTCCCTCATAACGCATCCCTCGTCACGCTTCCCTCATAACGATTCCCTCACAACGATTCCCTCATAACGATTCCCTCATAACGATTCCCCCGTAACGATTCCCTCATAACGATTCCCTCACAACGATTCCCTCATAACGATTCCCTCATAACGATTCCCTCACAACGATTCCCTCACAACAATTCCCTCATAACTATTCCCTCATAATGATTCCCTCATAACTATTCCCTCATAACTATTCCCTCATAACGATTCCCTCATAACGATTCCCTCATAATGATTCCCTCATAATGATTCCCTCATAACGATTCCCTCATAACGATTCCCTCATAACTATTCCCTCATAATGATTCCCTCATAACTATTCCCTCATAATGATTCCCTCATAACGATTCCCTCATAACGATTACCTCATAACGATTCCCTCATAATGATTCCCTCATAACTATTCCCTCATAATGATTCCCTCATAATGATTCCCTCATCACGATTCCCTCGTAATGATTCCCTCATAATGATTCCCTCATAATGATTCCCTCATAACGCTTCACTCGTCACGACTCCCTCGTCATGATTCCCTCGTCATGATTCCCTCGTCATGATTCCCTCGTCATGATTCCCTCGTCATGATTCCCTCGGCACGATTCCCTCGTCACGATTCCCTCGGCACGATTCCCTCGTCACGCTTCCCTCGACACGCTTCCCTCGAAATGCTTCCCTCGTCACGCTTCCCTTGTAACGATTTCCTCAGAAAGATTCCCTCATAACTATTCCCTCATAATGATTCCCTCATAACTATTCCCTCATAATGATTCCCTCATAACGATTCCCTCATAATGATTCCCTCATAATAATTCCCTCATAATGATTCCCTCATAATGATTCCCTCGTAACGAATTCCTCATAACTATTCCCTCATAAGGTTTCATTCATAACGAATTCCTCCTATTGATTCCCTCATAACCATTCCCTCATAACGATTCCCTCATAATGATTTCCTCATAACGATTCCCTCATAACTATTCCCTCATAATGATTCCCTCATAATGATTCCCTCATAACGATTCCCTCATAACGATTCCCTCATAATGATTCCCTCAAAATGATTCCCTCATAACTATTCCCTCATAACTATTCCCTCATAACTATTCCCTCATAATGATTCCCTCATAACGATTCCCTCATAACGATTCCCTCATAACGATTCCCTCATAATGATTCCCTCATAACTATTCCCTCATAATGATTCCCTCATAACGATTCCCTCATAATGATTCCCTCATAACTATTCCCTCATAATGATTCCCTCATCACGATTCCCTCGTAATGATTCCCTCATAATGATTCCCTCATAATGATTCCCTCATAACGATTCCCTAATAACGATTCCCTCGTAATGATTCCCTCGTAATGATTCCCTCGTAATGATTCCCTCGTAATGATTCCCTCGTAATGATTCCCTCGTAATGATTCCCTAATAACGATTCCCTCATAATGATTCCCTCATAACTATTCCCTCATAATGATTCCCTCATAACGATTCCCTCATAATGATTCCCTCATAACTATTCCCTTATAACGATTCCCTCATAACGATTCCCTCATAACGATTCCCTCACAACGATTCCCTCAAAACGATTCCCTCACAACGATTCCCTCACAACGATTCCCTCACAACGATTCCCTCACAACGATTCCCTCACAACAATTCCCTCATAACCATTCCCTCATAACGATTACCTCATCACGCTTCCCTCATAACGATTCCCTCATAACGATTCCCTCATAACGCTTCCCTCATAACGCTTCCCTCATAACGCTTCCCTCATAACGATTCCCTCATCACACTTCCCTCAAAACGATTCCCTCATAACGCATCCCTCGTCACGCTTTCCTCATAACGATTCCCTCAAAACGATTCCCTCAAAACGATTCCCTCAAAACGATTCCCTCAAAACGATTCCCTCATAACGCTTCCCTCATAACGATTCCCTCATAACGCTTCCCTCATAACGATTCCCTCATAACGATTCCCTCAAAACGATTCCCTCATAACGATTCCCTCATAACACTTCCCTCATAACGCTTCCCTCATAACGCTTCCCTCATAACGCTTCCCTCATAACGCTTCCCTCATAACGCTTCCCTCATAATGCTTCCCTCACAACGATTCCCTCATAACGATTCCCTCATAACGATTCCCTCATAACGATTCCCTCATAACGCTTCCCTCATAACGATTCCCTCATAACGCTTCCCTCATAATGCTTCCCTCACAACGATTCCCTCATAACGATTCCCTCATAACGATTCCCTCATAACGATCCCCTCATAACGCTTCCCTCATAACGCTTCCCTCATAACGATTCCCTCATAACGATTCCCTCATCACACTTCCCTCAAAACGATTCCCTCATAACGCATCCCTCGTCACGCTTTCCTCATAACGATTCCCTCAAAACGATTCCCTCAAAACGATTCCCTCAAAACGATTCCCTCATAACGCTTCCCTCATAACGATTCCCTCAAAACGATTCCCTCATAATGCTTCCCTCATAACGCTTCCCTCATAACGCTTCCCTCATAACGATTCCCTCAAAACGATTCCCTCATAACGATTCCCTCATAACGCTTCCCTCATAACGCTTCCCTCATAACGCTTCCCTCATAACGCTTCCCTCATAACGCTTCCCTCATAACGCTTCCCTCATAACGCTTCCCTCATAACGCTTTCCTCATAACGATTCCCTCATAACGATTCCCTCATAACGATTCCCTCATAACGATTCCCTCATAACGCTTCCCTCATAACGATTCCCTCATAACGATTCCCTCATCACACTTCCCTCAAAACGATTCCCTCATAACGCATCCCTCGTCACGCTTTCCTCATAACGATTCCCTCAAAACGATTCCCTCAAAACGATTCCCTCATAACGCTTCCCTCATAACGATTCCCTCATAACGATTCCCTCATCACACTTCCCTCAAAACGATTCCCTCATAACGCATCCCTCGTCACGCTTTCCTCATAACGATTCCCTCAAAACGATTCCCTCAAAACGATTCCCTCACAACGATTCCCTCATAACGATTCCCTCATAACGATTCCCTCATAATGCTTCCCTCATAATGCTTCCCTCATAACGCTTCCCTCAAAACGATTCCCTCATAATGATTCCCTCATAACGCTTCCCTCATAACGCTTCCCTCAAAACGCTTCCCTCATAACGCTTCCCTCATAACGCTTCCCTCATAACGCTTCCCTCATAACGCTTCCCTCATAACGCTTCCCTCATAACTCTTCCCTCATAACGCTTCCCTCATAACGATTCCCTCATAACGATTCCCTCATAACGATTACCTCATAACGATTCCCTCATAATGATTCCCTCATAACTATTCCCTCATAATGATTCCCTCATAATGATTCCCTCATCACGATTCCCTCGTAACGATTCCCTCATAACGATTCCCTCATAATGCTTCCCTCATAACGATTCCCTCATAATGCTTCCCTCATAACGATTCCCTCATAACGATTCCCTCATAACGATTCCCTCATAACGATTCCCTCATAACGATTCCCTCATAACGATTCCCTCATAATGCTTCCCTCATAACGATTCCCTCATAATGCTTCCCTCATAACGATTCCCTCATAATGCTTCCCTCATAACGATTCCCTCATAATGATTCCCTCATAACGATTCCCTCATACCTATTCCCTCATAACGATTCCCTCATAACGATTCCCTCATAACGATTCCCTCATAACGATTCCCTCATAATGATTCCCTCATAATGATTCCCTCATAACGATTCCCTCATAACGATTCCCTCATAATGATTCCCTCATAATGACTCCCTCATAACGATTCCCTCATAACGATTCCCTCATAATGATTCCCTCATAACTATTCCCTCATAATGATTCCCTCATAATGATTCCCTCATCACGATTCCCTCGTAATGATTCCCTCATAATGATTCCCTCATAATGATTCCCTCATAACGATTCCCTAATAACGATTCCCTCGTAATGATTCCCTCGTCATGATTCCCTCGTCATGATTCCCTCGGCACGATTCCCTCGTCACGCTTCCCTCGACACGCTTCCCTCGAAATGCTTCCCTCGTCACGCTTCCCTTGTAACGATTTCCTCAGAAAGATTCCCTCATAACTATTCCCTCATAATGATTCCCTCATAACTATTCCCTCATAATGATTCCCTCATAACGATTCCCTCATAATGATTCCCTCATAACTATTCCCTCATAATGATTCCCTCATAATGATTCCCTCATAATGATTCCCTCGTAACGAATTCCTCATAACTATTCCCTCATAATGATTTCCTCATAACTATTCCCTCATAATGATTCCCTCATAACGAATTCCTCCTATTTATTCCCTCATAACCATTCCCTCATAACGATTCCCTCATAATGATTTCCTCATAACGATTCCCTCATAACTATTCCCTCATAATGATTCCCTCATAACTATTCCCTCACAACGAATTCCTCCTATTGATTCCCTCATAACGATTCCCTCATAACTATTCCCTCATAATGATTCCCTCAGAACTATTCCCTCATAACTATTCCCTCATAATGAATCCCTCATAACGAAATCCTCCTATTGATTCCCTCATAACCATTCCCTCATAACGATTCCCTCATAACGATTACCTCATCACGCTTCCCTCATAACGATTCCCTCATAACGATTCCCTCATAACGATTCCCTCATAACGATTCCCTCATAATGATTCCCTCATAATGATTCCCTCATAACGCATCCCTCGTCACGCTTCCCTCATAACGATTCCCTCATCACGCTTCCCTCATAACGATTCCCTCATAACGATTCCCTCATAACGATTCCCTCATAACGATTCCCTCATAATGATTCCCTCATAATGATTCCCTCATAACGCATCCCTCGTCACGCTTCCCTCATAACGATTACCTCATCACGCTTCCCTCATAACGATTCCCTCATAACGATTCCCTCATAACGATTCCCTCATAACGATTCCCTCATAATGATTCCCTCATAATGATTCCCTCATAACGCATCCCTCGTCACGCTTCCCTCATAACGATTCCCTCACAACGATTCCCTCATAACGATTCCCTCATAACGATTCCCCTGTAACGATTCCCTCATAACGATTCCCTCACAACGATTCCCTCACAACGATTCCCTCATAACTATTCCCTCATAATGATTCCCTCATAACTATTCCCTCATAACGATTCCCTCATAACGATTCCCTCATAACGATTCCCTCATAATGATTCCCTCATAACGATTCCCTCATAACGATTCCCTCATAACTATTCCCTCATAACGATTCCCTCATAACTATTCCCTCATAATGATTCCCTCATAACGATTCCCTCATAACGATTCCCTCATAACGATTCCCTCATAACTATTCCCTCATAATGATTCCCTCATAATGATTCCCTCATCACGATTCCCTCGTAATGATTCCCTCATAATGATTCCCTCATAATGATTCCCTCATAACGATTCCCTAATAACGATTCCCTCGTAATGATTCCCTCGTAATGATTCCCTCGTAACGCTTCACTCGTCACGACTCCCTCGTCATGATTCCCTCGTCATGATTCCCTCGTCATGATTCCCTCGTCATGATTCCCTCGGCACGATTCCCTCGTCACGCTTCCCTCGACACGCTTCCCTCGAAATGCTTCCCTCGTCACGCTTCCCTTGTAACGATTTCCTCAGAAAGATTCCCTCATAACTATTCCCTCATAATGATTCACTCATAACTATTCCCTCATAATGATTCCCTCATAACTATTCCCTCATAATGATTCCCTCATAACAATTCCCTCATAATGATTCCCTCATAACTATTCCCTCATAATGATTCCCTCATAACGATTCCCTCATAATGATTCCCTCATAATGATTCCCTCATAATGATTCCCTCATAACGATTCCCTCATAACGATTCCCTCATAATGATTCCCTCATAATGATTCCCTCATTACGATTCCCTCATAACGATTCCCTCAGAACGATTCCCTCATAATGATTCCCTCATAACTATTCCCTCATAATGATTCCCTCATAATGATTCCCTCATCACGATTCCCTCGTAATGATTCCCTCATAATGATTCCCTCATCATGATTCCCTCGTAATGATTCCCTCATAATGATTCCCTCATAATGATTCCCTCATAACGATTCCCTAATAACGATTCCCTCGTAATGATTCCCTCTTAATGATTCCCTCGTAACGCTTCACTCGTCACGACTCCCTCGTCATGATTCCCTCGTCATGATTCCCTCGTCATGATTCCCTCGGCACGATTCCCTCGTCACGATTCCCTCGTCACGCTTCCCTCGACACGCTTCCCTCGAAATGCTTCCCTCGTCACGCTTCCCTTGTAACGATTTCCTCAGAAAGATTCCATCATAACTATTCCCTCATAATGATTCCCTCATAACTATTCCCTCATAATGATTCCCTCAGAACGATTCCCTCATAATGATTCCCTCATAACTATTCCCTCATAATGATTCCCTCATAATGATTTCCTCGTAACGAATTCCTCATAACTATTCCCTCATAATGATTCCCTTATAACTATTCCCTCATAATGATTCCCTCATAACGAATTCCTCCTATTGATTCCCTCATAACCATTCCCTCATAACGATTCCCTCATAATGATTTCCTCATAACGATTCCCTCATAACTATTCCCTCATAATGATTCCCTCATAACGATTCCCTCACAACGAATTCCTTATAACTATTCCCTCACAACGAATTCCTCCTATTGATTCCCTCATAACCATTCCCTCATAACGATTCCCTCATAACTATTCCCTCATAATGATGCCCTCATAACTATTCCCTCATAACTATTCCCTCATAACTATTCCCTCATAATGAATCCCTCATAACGAATTCCTCCTATTGATTCCCTCATAACCATTCCCTCATAACGATTCCCTCATAACGATTACCTCATCACGCTTCCCTCAAAACGATTCCCTCATCACGATTCCCTCATAACGATTCCCTCATAACGATTCCCTCATTATGATTCCCTCATAATGATTCCCTCATAACGCATCCCTCATCACGCTTCCCTCATAACGATTCCCTCACAACGATTCCCTCATAACGATTCCCTAATAACGATTCCCCCATAACGATTCCCTCATAACGATTCCCTCACAACGATTCCCTCATAACGATTCCCTCATAACGATTCCCTCACAACGATTCCCTCACAACAATTCCCTCATAACTATTCCCTCATAATGATTCCCTCATAACTATTCCCTCATTACGATTCCCTCATAATGATTCCCTCATAATGATTCCCTCATAACGATTCCCTCATAACGATTCCCTCATAACTATTCCCTCATAACGATTCCCTCATAACTATTCCCTCATAATGATTCCCTCATAACGATTCCCTCATAACGATTCCCTCATAACGATTCCCTCATAACGATTCCCTCATAACGATTCCCTCATAACTATTCCCTCATAATGATGCCCTCATAATGATTCCCTCATAACGATTCCCTAATAACGATTCCCTCGTAATGATTCCCTCATAATGATTCCCTCGTAACGCTTCACTCGTCACGACTCCCTCGTCATGATTCCCTCGTCATGATTCCCTCGTCATGATTCCCTCGGCACGATTCCCTCGTCACGATTCCCTCTCCACGATTCCCTCGTCACGCTTCCCTCGACACGCTTCCCTCGAAATGCTTCCCTCGTCACGCTTCCCTTGTAACGATTTCCTCAGAAAGATTCCCTCATAACTATTCCCTCATAATGATTCCCTCATAACTATTCCCTCATAATGATTCCCTCAAAACTATTCCCTCATAATGATTCCCTCATAATGATTCCCTCATAATGATTCCCTCATAATGATTCCCTCATAATGATTCCCTCATAACGATTCCCTCATAATGATTCCCTCATAACTATTCCCTCATAATGATTCCCTCATAATGATTCCCTCATAATGATTCCCTCATAACGATTCCCTCATAATGATTCCCTCATAACTATTCCCTCATAATGATTCCCTCAAAATGATTCCCTCATAATGATTCCCTCATAATGATTCCGTCGTAACGAATTCCTCATAACTATTCCCTCATAATGATTCCCTCATAACTATTCCTCCTATTGATTCCCTCATAACCATTCCCTCATAACGATTTCCTCATCACGCTTCCCTCATAACGATTCCCTCATAACGATTCCCTCATAACGATTCCCTCATAATGATTCCCTCATAATGATTCCCTCATAACGCATCCCTCGTCACGCTTCCCTCATAACGATTCCCTCACAACGATTCCCTCATAACGATTCCCTCATAATGATTTCCTCATAACGATTCCCTCATAACTATTCCCTCATAATGATTCCCTCATAACTATTCCCTCACAACGAATTCCTTATAACTATTCCCTCACAACGAATTCCTACTATTGATTCCCTCATAACCATTCCCTCATAACGATTCCCTCATAACTATTCCCTCATAATGATTCCCTCATAACTATTCCCTCATAACTATTCCCTCATAATGAATCCCTCATAACGAATTCCTCCTATTGATTCCCTCATAACCATTCCCTCATAACGATTCCCTCATCACGCTTCCCTCATAACGATTCCCTCATAACGATTCCCTCATAACGATTCCCTCATAACGATTCCCTCATAATGATTCCCTCATAATGATTCCCTCATAATGCATCCCTCGTCACGCTTCCCTCATAACGATTCCCTCACAACGATTCCCTCATAACGATTCCCTCATAACGATTCCCCCATAACGATTCCCTCATAACGATTCCCTCACAACGATTCCCTCATAACGATTCCCTCATAACGATTCCCTCACAACGATTCCCTCACAACAATTCCCTCACAACAATTCCCTCATAATGATTCCCTCATAACTATTCCCTCATAACGATTCCCTCATAATGATTCCCTAATAACGATTCCCTCATAACGAATTCCTCACAACAATTCCCTCATAACTATTCCCTCATAATGATTCCCTCATAACTATTCCCTCATAACTATTCCCTCATAATGATTCCCTCATAACGATTCCCTCACAACGATTCCCTCACAACAATTCCCTCATAACTATTCCCTCATAATGATTCCCTCATAACTATTCCCTCATAACGATTCCCTCATAATGATTCCCTCATAACGATTCCCTCACAACGATTCCCTCACAACAATTCCCTCATAACTATTCCCTCATAATGATTCCCTCATAACTATTCCCTCATAACGATTCCCTCATAATGATTCCCTCATAATGATTCCCTCATAACGATTCTCTCATAACGATTCCCTCATAACTATTCCCTCATAATGATTCCCTCATAACTATTCCCTCATAATGATTCCCTCATAACGATTCCCCCATAACGATTCCCTCATAACGATTCCCTCATAATGATTCCCTCATAACTATTCCCTCATAATGATTCCCTCATAATGATTCCCTCATCACGATTCCCTCGTAATGATTCCCTCATAATGATTCCCTCATAATGATTCCCTCATAACGATTCCGTAATAACGATTCCCTCGTAATGATTCCCTCGTAATGATTCCCTCGTAACGCTTCACTCGTCACGACTCCCTCGTCATGATTCCCTCGTCATGATTCCCTCGTCATGATTCCCTCGTCACGATTCCCTCGGCACGATTCCCTCGTCACGCTTCCCTCGACACGCTTCCCTCGAAATGCTTCCCTCGTCACGCTTCCCTTGTAACGATTTCCTCAGAAAGATTCCCTCATAACTATTCCCTCATAATGATTCCCTCATAACTATTCCCTCATAATGATTCCCTCATAACGATTCCCTCATAATGATTCCCTCATAACTATTCCCTCATAATGATTCCCTCATAATGATTCCCTCATAATGATTCCCTCATAATGATTCCCTCGTAACGAATTCCTCATAACTATTCCCTCATAATGATTCCCTCATAACTATTCCCTCAAAATGATTCCCTCATAACGAATTCCTCCTATTGATTCCCTCATAACCATTCCCTCATAACGATTCCCTCATAATGATTTCCTCATAACGATTCCCTCATAACTATTTCCTCATAATGATTCCCTCATAACTATTCCCTCACAACGAATTCCTTATAACTATTCCCTCATAATGATTCCCTCATAACGATTCCCTAATAACGATTCCCTCGTCATGATTCCCTCGTCATGATTCCCTCGTCATGATTCCCTCGGCACGATTCCCTCGTCACGATTCCCTCGGCATGATTCCCTCATCACGCTTCCCTCGACACGCTTCCCTCGAAATGCTTCCCCCGTCACGCTTCCCTTGTAACGATTTCCTCAGAAAGATTCCCTCATAACTATTCCCTCATAATGATTCCCTCATAACTATTCCCTCATAATGATTCCCTCATAACGATTCCCTCATAATGATTCCCTCATAACTATTCCCTCATAACGAATTCCTCATAACTATTCCCTCATAATGATTCCCTCATAACTATTCCCTCATAATGATTCCCTCATAATGATTCCCTCGTAACGAATTCCTCATAACTATTCCCTCATAATGATTCCCTCATAACTATTCCCTCATAATGATTCCCTCATAATGATTCCCTCATAATGATTCCCTCATAATGATTTACTCATAACTATTCCCTCATAACGAATTCCTCATAACTATTCCCTCATAATGATTCCCTCATAACTATTCCCTCATAATGATTCCCTCATAATGATTCCCTCGTAACGAATTCCTCATAACTATTCCCTCATAATGATTCCCTCATAACTATTCCCTCATAATGATTCCCTCATAACGAATTCCTCCTATTGATTCCCTCATAACCATTCCCTCATAACGATTCCATCATAATGATTTCCTCATAACGATTCCCTCATAATGATTTCCTCATAACGATTCCCTCAGAACTATTCCCTCATAATGATTCCCTCATAACTATTCCCTCACAACGAATTCCTTATAACTATTCCCTCACAACGAATTCCTCCTATTGATTCCCTCATAACCATTCCCTCATAACGATTCCCTCATAACTATTCCCTCATAATGATTCCCTCATAACTATTCCCTCATAACTATTCCCTCATAATTAATCCCTCATAACGAATTCCTCCTATTGATTCCCTCATAACCATTCCCTCATAACGATTCCCTCATAACGATTCCCTCATAACGATTCTCTCATAACGATTCCCTCATAACGATTGCCTCATAATGATTCCCTTATAATGATTCCCTCATAACACATCCCTCGTCACGCTTCCCTCATAATGATTCCCTCACAACGATTCCCTCATAAAGATTCCCTCATAACGATTCCCCCGTAACGATTCCCTCACAACGATTCCCTCACAACAATTCCCTCATAATGATTCCCTCACAACGATTCCCTCATAAAGATTCCCTCATAACGATTCCCCCGTAACGATTCCCTCACAACGATTCCCTCACAACGATTCCCTCATAAAGATTCCCTCATAACGATTCCCCCGTAACGATTCCCTCATAACGATTCCCTCACAACGATTCCCTCATAACGATTCCCTCACAACGATTCCCTCACAACAATTCCCTCATAATGATTCCCTCACAACGATTCCCTCACAACGATTCCCTCACAACGATTCCCTCACAACGATTCCCTCACAACAATTCCCTCATAACTTTTTCCTCATAATGGTTCCCTCATAACCATTCCCTCATAACGATTACCTCATCACGCTTCCCTCATAACGATTCCCTCATAACGATTCCCTCATAACGCTTCCCTCATAACACTTCCCTCATAACGATTACCTCATCACGATTCCCTCATAACGATTCCCTCATAACGATTCCCTCATAACGCTTCCCTCATAACACTTCCCTCATAACGATTCCCTCATAACGATTCCCTCATAATGCTTCCCTCATAACGCTTCCCTCATAATGCTTCCCTCACAACGATTCCCTCATAACGATTCCCTCATAACGATTCCCTCATAACGATTCCCTCATAACGATTCCCTCATAACGATTCCCTCATCACACTTCCCTCATAACGATTCCCTCATAACGATTCCCTCATCACATTTCCCTCAAAACGATTCCCTCATAACGATTCCCTCAAAACGATTCCCTCATAACGATTCCCTCATAACGATTCCCTCATAATGCTTCCCTCATAACGCTTCCCTCATAACGATTCCCTCATAACGATTCCCTCATAATGCTTCCCTCATAACGCTTCCCTCATAACGCTTCCCTCATAACGCTTCCCTCATAACGCTTACCTCATAACGCTTCCCTCATAACGATTCCCTCATAACGATTCCCTCATAACGATTCCCTCATAACGATTCCCTCATAACGATTCCCTCATAATGCTTCCCTCATAACGCTTCCCTCATAACGCTTCCCTCATAACGATTCCCTCATAACGATTCCCTCATAACGATTCCCTCATAACGATTCCCTCATAACGATTCCCTCATAACGATTCCCTCATAATGCTTCCCTCATAACTCTTCCCTCATAACGCTTCCCTCAAAACGATTCCCTCAAAACGATTCGCTCATAACGCTTCCCTCATAATGCTTCCCTCATAACGATTCCCTCATAACGATTCCCTCAAAACGATTCCCTCATAACGATTCCCTCATAACGATTCCCTCATAATGCTTCCCTCATAACGCTTCCCTCATAACGATTCCCTCATAACGATTCCCTCATAACGCTTCCCTCATAACGCTTCCCTCATAACGATTCCCTCATAACGATTCCCTCATAACGCTTCCCTCATCACGCTTCCCTCATAACGATTCCCTCATAACGATTCCCTCAAAACGATTCCCTCATAACGATTCCCTCATAACGATTCCCTCATAATGCTTCCCTCATAACGATTCCCTCATAATGATTCCCTCATAACTATTCCCTCATAACTATTCCCTCATAATGATTCCCTCATAACTATTCCCTCATAACGATTCCCTCATAACGATTCCCTCATAATGCTTCCCTCATAACTATTCCCTCATAATGATTCCCTCATAACTATTCCCTCATAACGATTCCCTCAAAACGATTCCCTCATAACGATTCCCTCATAACGATTCCCTCATAATGCTTCCCTCATAACGCTTCCCTCATAACGATTGCCTCATAACTATTCCCTCATAATGCTTTCCTCATATCTATTCCCTCATAACTATTCCCTCATAACGATTCCCTCATCACACTTCCCTCACAACGCTTCCCTCATAACGATTCCCTCATAACGATTCCCTCATAACGATTCCCTCATCAGGCTTCCCTCACAACGCTTCCCTCATAACGATTGCCTCATAACTATTCCCTCATAATGCTTTCCTCATATCTATTCCCTCATAACTATTCCCTCATAACGATTCCCTCATCACACTTCCCTCACAACGCTTCCCTCATAACGATTCCCTCGTCACGCTTCCATCACAACGCTTCCCTCATAACGATTCCCTCGTCACGCTTCCCTCACAACGCTTTCCTCATAACGATTGCCTCAAAACTATTCCCTCATAATGCTTTCCTCATATCTATTCCCTCATAACGATTCCCTCATAACTATTCCCTCATAACGATTCCCTCATAACGATTCCCTCATAACTATTCCCTCATAACGATTCCCTCATAACTATTCCCTCATAACGATTCCCTCATAATTATTCCCTCATAACGATTCCCTTGTGGTGCTGTGCACACACGACTCGATTGCCAGAGAGGTAGGCCACAACGCGTGGTTACAAACAAGAGTCTTTATTAAGAGCTCGCATTTCAGCACTGGGCGGGCTCGAACTTAGAGCCCGCATATATGTCCCGAGGCCACGCCTTGCCCCCGGGCGTTGCCGATCGGTCGAAAGGCGGGGCATGCATTTCAGTTCCCCGCCTGGACGCTCGCGCCACCCACTGGTGCGTGGGATTATTGTCCCTTGTGCCCGCCACATGCGCCCCCCCAGAATTCCCGCGCACCTGAAGGCTGAGCTTGCGGGGAAGCCGGATGACCCGGCCAAAACGCCCCCTGGTGATGCGTGCAGGGCTGGGGGGTAGCGGGACGGCGGGACTGGGGGGTGCCGGGGGTCTGAGCACCAGGGGGCGACCTCGACGTGGAGGCAGAACTGCTTGCGGGGGGTGGTCCAGATCGAGGTGGGCCGGCTTGAGGCGGTCCACTGAGATACGATCCGGGGCACCGCCGATGTCGACGGTGAAATATTTGTCCCCGGTCTCCAGCACATGGAAGGGCCCATCGTACGGGGGCCGTAGCGGTGCCCGGTGGGCGTCGTGCCGGACGAAGACATACTCCGCCGTGCGAAGCTCCGGGGTGACGTTGGAGGACGGGCAACCGTGGTGTGCCGTCGGCACCGGGGCGCACCTCCGGGCGGTCTCCTGCAGGGTGTAGCGCTGTTGCGCCGTGGACCAAGGAGCCGTGGGGTCGGGGATAAATTCGCCAGGTACCCGCAGTGGTTGCCCGAAGACCAGCTCTTCTGAGGACGTGTGCAGGTTGTCCTTGGGCGCCATCCTGAGGCCCAGCAGGACCCAGGGGAGCCTGACGGCCCAGCTGCCGTCGCGGAGGCTGGCCCAGAGCGCGGCCTTCATCGAGCGATGAAAGCGCTCACACAGGCCATTGGCCTGGGGGTGGTAGGCCGTGGTGCAGTGCAGTTTGATGCCGAGCCCTTGCGCCACCGCGCCCCAGAGCTCTGAGGTGAACTGGGGGCCGCAGTCGGACGAGATGTCCGAGGGGGCACCAAACCCGGCAACCCAAGTGGCGATGAAGGCTTGCGCCACATCAGCCGCAGACGTCGCCGCCAATGGCATGGCCTCCGGGCACCGTGTGGTGCGGTCCACCATGGTGAGGAGGTGGGTGAACCCCTGCGAGGGGGGCAGAGGTCCCACCAGGTCGATGTGGACATGGTCGAACTGACGCTCGGGCACCGTAAATGGGGCCAACGGGGCCTGGGTGTGGCGGTGGACCTTTGTGCGCTGGCACGCGAGGCACATCATGGCCCAGTTGCGGACGTCCTTCCTGAGGCCATGCCAGACGAACTTCGCCGCGACGAGCTTCTAGGAGGCCTTCGTGCCCGGGTGGGACAGGCCATGGATGGCGTCAAAAACCGGGCGCTGCCAGCCAGCGGGCATGATGGGGCGTGGCCGGCCGAGGGAGACGTCGCAGCGGAGGGCCGCGCCCGCGACGTCGAACGGCACCTTGGTGACGCGGAGGTCCCTGACGGCGGTCCGCAAGGCCTGGATGCCGGGGTCGGCGGTCTGGTCCTCCACCATCCGGGCATAGTCGATCCCGAGGTGGACCGCATGCGCGACGGACCGGGAAAGGCAATCCGCCACCGGGTTGTCTTTACCCGTGACGTGACGGATGTCCGTCGTGTACTCGGACACGGCAGAGAGGTGACGCTGCTGCCGTGCCGACCATGGCTCGGCGACCTTGGCCATCATGAACACAAGGGGCTTGTGGTCGACGAAAGCCGTGAACGGGCGGCCCTCGAGCAGATGGCGGAAGTGTCGGACCGCCAGGTGGAGCCCGAGCAGCTCGCGGTCGAAGGTGCTATAGCTGCGTTCGTGCGGGCGAAGCTGCCGGCTAAAAAACGCCAGCGGCTGCCAAGCACCACGCACCCACTGCTCATGCACCGCGCCCACCGCGTAGTCCGACGCGTCGGTGGTGAGGGCTATCGGTGCATCGGGCGCCGGGTGCGCCAGCATGGTGGCGTTGGCCAGGGCCAGCTTTGCGCCCGCAAACACCGCGGCCATCGGCTCCGACCAGGCGATGTCACCTTTGCCCGGCTTGCCCCGGAGGGCCTCATGCAGGGGGCGGAGGAGCTGGGCGACGTGGGGCACGAAGCGGTGGTAAAAATTTACCATGCCCAGGAACTCCTGGAGCCCCTTGATCATGTGGGGGAGCGGGAAATCCCTGACCGCCTCCACATTGGCCGGTAAAGGGATGGCCCCATGCCTGGTGATGCGGTGCCCCAAGAGGTCGATGGCGGCAATGCCGAAAGGGCACTTTGCGGGGTTGATGATCAGGCCATGCTGGCCCAGGCATTCGAAAAGCGTGCGGAGGTGGAGCAGGTGCTCCTCCCGGGACGCGCTCACGACTAGGATGTCGTCCAGGTAGACATAGGTGAAAGGTAAGTCGCGCAAGGAGGTGGGTAAACTCGTCCGCTGCCGGAAGCGTGCAGACTAACCTCGCCGGGAGGGAACCTTTCAGCAAGCCGCTTGGCAAGCCGCTCAGCGAGCTGCTCAACGAGCCGCTCAGCGAACAAGCGAGCGAGCTGAAGGTTTCGGCCTGGACGAGACGTCTGCGCTTAACGTCGACCAACAGCCCATGCGCACATAGGAAGTCCACACCGAGCAGGGCCATTGGCACGCTGGCGGTAAAGAACGACCATTGAAAGTGCTGCCCTCTGAACCGCAGTGAGAGGCAACGCTTCCCTCATAACGATTCCCTCGTCACGCTTCCCTTTCAACGTTTCCCTCATAACGATTGCCTCATAAGTATTCCCTCATAATGCTTTCCTCATAACTATTCCCTCATAACGATTCCCTCATAAGTATTCCCTCATAACGATTCCCTCATAACCATTCCCTCATAATGCTTCCCTTATAACTATTCACTCGTCACGATTCCCTCATAACAATTTCCTCATAACGTTTCCCTCATAACGTTTCCCTCGTCACGATTCCCTCACATCGCTTCCCTCATAACGATTGCCTCATAAGTATTCCCTCATAATGCTTTCCTCATAACTATTCCCTCATAACGATTCCCTCATAAGTATTCCCTCATAACGATTCCCTCATAACCATTCCCTCATAATGCTTCCCTTATAACTATTCACTCGTCACGATTCCCTCATAACAATTTCCTCATAACGTTTCCCTCATAACGTTTCCCTCGTCACGATTCCCTCACATCGCTTCCCTCATAACGATTCCCTCATAAGTATTCCCTCATAACGAATTCCTCATAACGATTCCCTCAGAACGATTCCCTCGTCACGATTCCCTCATAACGATTCCCTCGTCACGATTCCCTCATAACGATTCCCTCATAACGATTCCCTCGTCACGATTCCCTCATAATGATTCCCTCATAACGATTCCCTCATAACGATTCCCTCAGAACGATTCCCTCATAACGAATTCCTCATAACGAATTCCTCATAACGATTCCCTCATAACGATTCCCTCAGAACGATTCCCTCATAACGAATTCCTCATAACGAATTCCTCATAACGATTCCCTCGTCACGATTCCCTCATAACGATTCCCTCGTCACGATTCCCTCGTAACGATTCCCTCGTCACGATTCCCTCGTCACGATTCCCTCGTCACGATTCCCTCATAACGATTCCCTCATAACGAATTCCTCATAACGCTTGACAAAGTTATGGCACTTTGAACTTTGGGAATTCTGATAATTCTGATGATCCTTACCTCAGTGCCATTTTAAGTTTTAATTTCCTTTAAAAAACAATTTCTCTGCAATAAATGGACCGATTGAGATCAAATTTTCACCGTAGGAGGGACTCGGTCTGTCGTATATTTCAATGGCAATTATGACGTCACAGGTCATGTGGTTCGGCCGCCATATTGGTTTTCGTGAAAACACGAAAACCCCTTTTCTCTGCAACGGCTGAACAGATCGAGGCCAAACTTTACAGGCAGCATCGCATACCCATGACGAACAAAAAAGTCAGCGAGCATGACATCATGCGTTACATCGTTTCAGAGATATATCGTTTTTAAGCATGAACCTTTAAAACCGAGCTCCTCCCTCATTTTTGATCCAATCGAGGGGAATCTTCACAAATCTGTTCAGCATGTCAGTCTACGAAAATGTCCTTTTGGAATTTGCGATAGGGCACGTGGTTTGGCAGATATCGTTAATTAAACGAAAATATTTTTTAAAAATGGATATCTCTTGAAGCACCAGTACCTCAGACCGTGAGTTGGTAATAATTTATATAATTCACACAGGACAGTGCAATACGTGCAGGCTGCTCCACGGAGCGACCTTGCGGGCTTATGAACGAGGCGAGGCGTGACACACATGTGTCTCAGCAAACCTCAGATCAAGTTTGAAAACCAGCATCAACCGTGCATAAATTTGCATATTCGATCATTTTTGACAAAGGTATGGCACTTTGTTTATTCTAGAGTTCTCCTCAAGCCGCAACGCGCACCCTCAGTCTCGTCTCGCGAACGTCAAAAGCGCGACAGCGCGCTCTTTCAGGAGGGGCGGAGCCAGGCCGAGCAACATATATATATACACATCGATCATTGATCTTGAAAAACAACGTATTTTCTCGTGCTTCTGCTGACCTGTCGGCGAGGTGTATAAATCGAAGTCCCGAGTGCGAATCACAGGTGAGCCCGTCCTGAGGTAATTAGTGATTGGGAACGATTCAGAACCTGTAGGTAAATAACCCTTGGTAATTGCCCCAACAGTTTTCCGGACTATAATTTGGAGTGCGGTAAGTCAAAGTTGTTAATATTCCTTGTGTACAATATGCTGTAATCGTGGACTGTTCTTCAAAATGCTTTCCTAGAATAAGCATCAAGTCAAAAACGTTTTCACTGAATTTTGTTTCCATTGACACAATTCTTCATATCAGGCAAGAATACATTGAATTCACATAGTTTACCAATAAATCAACAATACATCTCGGGAGGTTGGAGTGTCACTTTACCACATGCTTCTCTGCGTATAATCTGCGTGAATACTTCTTTAAATATGTATCTGATACTCTGCCCTCTTAGCAGAATACACAGTACGCGTCAGAAGTACCCTAGCTTCCACGGTCCGCGGATAACCTGGTCAGGATAACCCGGTCAGGATAACCCGGTCAGGATAACCCGGTCAGGATAACCCGGTCAGGATAACCCGGTCTCACATCATCCGTGCCCACATTCAACCGTGCATAAATTTGCATATTAATGAGGTACGTCTGTCACACTTTGGTTTCGTTCGATAACTCCACCAAGCATTGGCTGATTTCAACAAAGTTTTGTACACATGTGTCTCAGCATAACTCAGATCAAGTTTGAAAACCAGCATCAACCGTGCATAAATTTGCATATTTAATGAGGTTCGTCTGCCGCACTTTGGTTTCGTGCGATAACTCCACCAAGCATTGGCTGATTTCAACAAAGTTTTGTACACACGTGTCTCAGCATAACTCAGATCAAGTTTGAAAACCAGCATCAACCGTGCATAAATTTGCATATTTAATTAGATCCGTCTGTTCGTCTGTCACAGTTTGGTTTCCATACGATAACTGCACCAAACATTGGCTGATTTCAACAAAGTTTTGTACACACGTGTCTCAGCATAACACAGATCAAGTTTGAAAACCAGCATCAACCGTGCATAAATTTGCATATTCGATCATTTTTGACAAAGTTATGGCACTTTGAACTTTGGTAGGGGACATGTATTGCAGCGCAATACTCAGAATGCTTGTTGTCTCTGTAGTGTGTGTGTATCCTTTTTGTCTCTGTAGTGTGTGTGTATCCTTTTTGTCTCTGTAGTGTGTGTGTATCCTTATTGTCTCTGTAGTGTGTGTGTATCCTTTTTGTCTCTGTAGTGTGTGTGTATCCTTTTTGTCTCTGTAGTGTGTGTATCCTTATTGTCTCTGTAGTGTGTGTGTATCCTTATTGTCTCTGTAGTGTGTGTGTATCCTTTTTGTCTCTGTAGTGTGTGTGTATCCTTTTTGTCTCTGTAGTGTGTGTGTATCCTTATTGTCTCTGTAGTGTGTGTGTATCCTTATTGTCTCTGTAGCGTGTGTGTATCCTTATTGTCTCTGTAACGTGTGTGTATCCTTATTGTCTCTGCAGTGTGTGTGTATCCTTATTGTCTCTGTAGTGTTTGTGTATCCTGATTGTCTCTGTAGTGTGTGTATCCTTATTGTCTCTGTAGTGTTTGTGTATCCTTATTGTCTCTGTAGTGTTTGTGTATCCTTATTGTCTCTGCAGCGTGTGTGTATCTTTATTGTCTGTCGTGCTTGTGTATCCTTATTGTCTCTGTAGTGTTTGTGTATCCTTATTGTCTCTGTAGTGTGTGTATCCTTATTGTCTCTGTAGTGTGTGTATATCCTTATTGTCTCTGTAGTGTTTGTGTATCCTTATTGTCTCTGTAACGTGTGTGTACCCTTATTGTCTCTGCAGCGGGTGTGTATCTTTATTGTCTCTGTAGTGTGTGTATATCCTTATTGTCTCTGTAGTGTGTGTGTATCCTTATTGTCTCTGTAGTGTGTGTATCCTTATTGTCTCTGTAGTGTGTGTATATCCTTATTGTCTCTGTAGTGTTTGTGTATCCTTATTGTCTCTGTAGTGTGTGTGTATCCTTATTGTCTCTGTAGCGTGTGTGTATCCTTATTGTCTCTGTCGTGTGTGTATATCCTCATTGTCTCTGTAGTGTGTGTGTATCCTTATTGTCTCTGTAGTGTGTGTGTATTGTTACGGATTCGTCACGTCCGTTGTTGTGGTTCTCATCCACTGTAAACATTTTTGGTTGCATGTACTTTTATTGTGGTCGTTTAAGGGAAATAGAGATTATTATTTTCAAAAGGTAAAAAAGTTAATGTTTTAAGAGAAACCGGAACTGGACCAAGACGAAGAGGAAGAAGAGGAAAAAGGGGCGGAGCGAGTGAGTCGGACAATAAGCCGAGCTGCTTTGAGGTCTTGAGCAAACGCTGGCGAACGAGGGTCACGAGTGAACTTTGGGTTTCCTGGGAAAGGGATTCCTGCGACAGAGTTGTTATTGCTGTGACAGATAAACCTGCGTGACAGGTTTTGCGGTTAATTCCGAAGAGAATCGTGGGAGGGCAGTTACGTCTCAAGTATGGGCGTTGGCCATTTTGACTCACGCCTGATTTTCGCATCGCTCCTGGTTTTTCACCTCGCTTCAACCATTTTCACCGCATCCAGACATTAACTTGGTGTGTGTGTGTGTAACGTGGCTTTTGAGTGGGAAATCTGCGGTTCGCCGATTGGGAGCCATCGAACGTCCATACCAGAAGGTGTGATTTCCCTGTCGCCTCTTGAGGGTACCTTCGCCCATCTTTGGCAGTGTGACTGTCAACCCAACGGGATTCTGGTCTCGATACGACATCGTTCTGATGATCACTGGAGCGTGGATCGACTTGGGCTTCATGCCGGGATAGAGACATTGGGAATGTTCTTTTTTCACTCACTTGGAGCACAGTGAGTTACGTTGTACGAAACTGATGGTACCATCATAGGAAGGATATATTGGTTGTACAATTGATTACTATTGTTATTGTACTGTTATTCTTGTGTGAACTTTTATACAATATGTGTTTGTTGGTAACAATTGGTATGGTTTCACCATTGATCTTTGACATACAGAATAACACATCTTTCTGCCGTGACTCCTCTCGGAGCTCAGAGGTACACCGTGACCGGGGTTTGGGGAGGAGCATGTAAAAGAAATTGGGGGCTCATCCGGGATATAATTCCCTAACATTCCCAAAATTCCCAAATTTGGAATTTTTCTAACATTCCCAAATTTTTCCAAAAATTTGAAAATTTTTGTGTGAAGGTTAAAAGGTGCTAACTAATAGTCACCATGGTGTTTGACGCAGAAAGGTTTGCGGCGTCCCCTAATGAGGCACAGTTCCAGGCGTTAAAAAGATCGGAACTCATGATATTGGCCAAATATTTTAACTTGGAGGGCCGAGTTAATATGAAGAAAGCAGAGATGCAGACATTGGTGGTAGAATCTCTGGTGGGACAAGGAACATGGAAAGAGGTAGACTTGGATTGGTTGCCAGAGGAAAAAGCAAACGTGGAGCTCCGGAAAATGGAGATGCAACTGCAGAGCCAGGAAAGGTTAAAAGAGTTGGAATGGAAAACGGAAAAGGAAAGAGCAGAACGAGAACGAGAACTCGAGGAGAGAAGAGCCAAGGAAAGAGCAGAGGAAAGGAGAGCTGAAAAGGAAAGAACAGCACAGGAACGGGAACTCGAGGAAAGAAGAGCAGAGGAAAGGAGAGCTAAAGAAGAGCAGAGGAAAGAGTAGAGGAAAGGAGAGCTGAAAAGGAACTCCAGGAGAGAAGAGCAGAGGAAAGTAGAGCTGAAGAAGAAAGAGGAGCAGAGGAAAGAGCAGAGGAAAGGAGAGCCGAAAGGGAGTGAAAAGGAATGTGACATGGAGTATCAGAAGGAAGTTAAACTCAAGGAGCTGGAATTACTGGGAGAACAGAGAGAAGTACTATCCATGCTGGCTTTTTCGACAACCAGTCAGAACTCTTGGGATGTTGGAAGGCATGTGAGGCTGGTTCCACCCTTCAATGAAAAGGAGGTAGCCAAGTTTTTTTTACACTTTGAGAAAGTGGCTCAAATGCTAAAATGGCCTGTGGGGACCTGGACTATGTCAGTGCAAAGTGTTCTGGTGGGTAAAGCTCAAGATATCTATTCGGCTTTACTGATTGACCAATGTGCAGATTATGAGATAGTGAAGAAAGGCATTCTCAAAGCCTATGAATTGGTCCCTGAAGCTTACCGGCAAAAATTCAGGAATGCCAGGAAGAGGGAGAGTGAGACCCATGTGGAGTTTGCCAGAATGAAGGAAACCATGTTTGATAGGTGGTGTGACTCGAAGGAGATTGGGAAAGACTTCAACCTGTTACGACAATTGATCTTGGTGGAGGAATTCAAACAGTGTGTCCACGTGGACATTAAAGTACATCTGGATGAAAAAAAAGTACCAGAGTTGTAGGAGGCAGCAACGGTGGCAGATGACTATGCCTTGACACAGGATGGGGTTCCACAAACCTAACTTCCCGCCTAGAGATAGCCAGGGGAGTTATGCTAAATCAGGTTCGGAGAACAGATTTTCATGGGGGCGGCCTAGAGATGACTATGGGGACAAATCTGATACCGCGACTTTTCGGGATCAGAAGACGACAGTTCCAAGACAGACTTATCTTCCGGGGGGCCCGAGGCAGAACACGAGTTTTTCCTCCGGGCCTACTTGCGCTTTTTGCAAGAAACCTGGGCATTTGATGTCCCAATGTTACGCCCTGAAAAGGAAAAATCAGGGGCGGAGTCAAACTCGTGCAACTCCGAATGCATTGGCCAATGCGAGAAATCGTCCTTGGAGGACAGTGCCTTGTGAAGGTTCCCATGCCAAAGTTACGGCATCACGGAACGACCTTGTTCAAGCGGGTTACAAACCTTTTATTTCAGAGGGGTTTGTGTCACTGGATGGAGACTTAACGAATCAGAGACCTGTTAGGGTATTGAGGGACACAGGAGCACATCAATCTTTGATGCTTGAGGGCATTTTGCCATTGTCAGAGAAGACGGCAACTGGTGTTAGTGTTCTTTTACAGGGGGTTGGTGGCTATGTTAAAGCTCCTCTTCAAGTCATCCATTTGAAGTCTGATTTGGTGTCAGGACCGGTCACCGTGGGGTTACAAGCCACTCTTCCTGTAAAGGGAATCTCTTTTGTTATCGGGAATGATTTGGCCGGTGGTCGAGTTTCTGGTAATCCGATGTTGGTTGAAAAGTCGAGTATGGAAAATAACACCGCACAGTTAGAGCAGGAGATTCCGGGTATCTTTCCATCCTGTGCACTCGTGCTATGGATAGGAAGCGTTCTGAAGAGAAGGAGAAGGTACTGACGTCACGCTTTGCACAGGCACTTTTTGTTGAGTACCCTGAAACTAAGTGTCAGCACACACAAGTCATGGATGGAGGCAATTTTGGCAAGCTCTTTGTTGGTGGACTGACTTTGAGACAAGTGAAGATGTTCTGGGCTCTATCTTTGGCAAATATGGACCACTCTTGGAAGTGCTGCTGATAAAAGACACGGAGACGCAAAAGTCGAGAGGGTTTGGCTTTGTCACGTTTGAAAACACAAAGGACGCCAAAGATGCAGAAAAGGATTTGAATGGCAAGGATTTGGATGGTTGGTCCATAACAGTAGAGAAGGCAGGCCATGGGCATCGAGGGGGCTACAGAGGAGGAAAACGTGGAGGTAGTTTCAGGGGTGGCTATGGCTCCCGGGGTGGGATTAGTAGTTTTGGTGGCGGCCGCAGTCGTGATTACTACGGAGGCTCCCAGCAGCAGCAGCGCAGTTTTGGCAACTCTTGACGGGATGACTATTACGGTGGTAGCCGAGATGGGGACCGCTACTCACGTGACTACAGCACCCGAAGCTACAACCGTGATTATGATTCTTATGATCAAGAGAAGAGTTGGAAGCACTGAGTGCTCAGGAGCAGCCGAGCCAAGATTCCAACACGGATTAACCTGTGAACTCCACGTCCCTAAATGCGTCCATGCAGTGAATACTTCCAGGCCTCACCACCCAACCACCATGAAACCTGGCTCTCAGCTCGGCCTCCTTCAAAAAGTGCTATAGATTTGTTTTGCTTTCGATTTTTGATCACAACCCCTTAACCTTCATTCAAAAGAATGAAAAATAAAAATCAGAGGTTGATGAGATGGAGTTTGGCTTTGCAGGAGTTCATCTTGGAAATTGAGCATGTAAAGGGCAGGGACAATGTTGTTGCTGATGCTTTATCCAGAGTGAACTAACTTTGGAAATTTCTGCAGGTTGTTTGGAAGTTTTGTTGCTTTACTTTGGGGAATATTAATTATTGTTGATCACGTGAATTGATCATTTGGGTGTGAGTTTTACTTTTGTTTGTTAAAAGAGTTTTTGCATGCAAAGAAAGTTTTCACGATGTTCAAACTTTCTTTCTTGAAGGGGGGAAGTGTTACGGATACATCACTTCTGTTGTTGTGGTTCTCATCCACTGTAAACATTTTTGGTTGCATGTACTATTATTGTTGTCGTTTAAGGGAAATAGAGATTACCATTTTCAAAACGTAAAAAAAGTTAATGTTTTAAAAGAAACCGGAACCGGACGAAGACGAAGAGGAAGAAAATGATAAAGGGGCGGAGTGAGTGAGTTGGACAAGAAGCCGAGCTGCTTTGAGGTCTTGAGCAAATGCTGGCGAACGAGGGTCACGAGTGAACTTTGGGTTTCCTGGGAAAGGGATTCCTGCGACAGAGTTGTTATCGCTGTGACAGATAAACCTGCGTGACAGGTTTTGCGGTTGATTCCGAAGAGAATCGTGAGAGGGCCGTTACATCTCGAGTATGGGTCATTGTCCATTTTGACTCATGCCTGATTTTCGCATCGCTCCAGGTTTTTCACCTCGCTTCAACCATTTTCATCGCATCCAGACGTTAACTTGGTGTGTGTGTGTAACGTGGCTTTTGAGTGGGAAATCTGCGGTTCGCCGATTGGGAGCCGTCAAACGTCCATACCAGAAGGTGTGATTTCCCCGTCACCTCTTGAGGGTACCTTCGCCCATCTTTGGCAGTGTGACTGTCAACCGAACGGGATTCTTGTCTCGATACGACATCGTTCTGATGATCACTGGAGCGTGGATCGACTTGGGCTTCATGCCGGGATAGAGACATTGGGAATGTTCTTTTTTCACTCACTTGGAGCACAGTGAGTTGCATTGTACGAAACTGATGGTACCATCATAGGAAGGATATATTGGTTGTACAATTGATTACTATTGTTATTGTACTGTTATTCTTGTGTGACCTTTAATACAATACTTGTTTGTTGGTAACAATTGGTGTGGTTTCACCATTGACCTTTGACATACAGAATAACACATCTTTCTGCTGTGACTCCTCTCGGGGCTCGGAGGTACACCGTGACCGGGGTTTAGGGAGGAGCATGTAACAGTATCCTTATTGCCTCTGTAGTGTGTAGTGTGTGTATCCTTATTGTCTCTGTAGTGTGTGTATCCTTATTGTCTCTGTAGTGTGTGTGTCCTTATTGTCTCTGTAGTGTGTGTATATCGTTATTGTCTCTGTCGTGTGTGTGTGTGTGTCCTTATTGTCTCTGTAATGTGTGTGTGTGTGTGTCCTTATTGTCTCTGTAGTGTGAATATCCTTATTGTCTCTGTGGCGTGTGTGTATCCTTATTGTCTCTGTAGTGTGTGTGTATCCTTATTGTCTCTGTAGTGTGTGTCCGTATTGTCTCTGTAGTGTGTGTATATCTTTATTGTCTCTGTAGTGTGTGTGTGTGTGTCCTTATTGTCTCTGAAGTGTGTGTGTATCCTTATTGTCTCTGTAGTGTGTGTGTATCCTTATTGTCTCTGCAGTGTGTGTATATCCTTATTGTCCCTGTAGTGTGTGTGTGTCCTTATTGTCTCTGTAGTGTGTGTATATCCTTATTGTCTCTGTAGTGTGTGTATATCCTTATTGTCTCTGTAGTGTGTGTGTATCCTTATTGTCTCTGTAGTGTGTGAGTATCCTTATTGTCTCTGTAGTGTGTGTGTATCCTTATTGTCTCTGTCGTGTGTGTATATTGTTACGTGCTCCTCCCCAAATCCCAGTCACGGTGTACCTCCGATCCCCGAGAGGAGTGCTCCTCCAGCTCTCTCTGGGCTCTGTCCCTCAAATATTCCTACAGGTCGCACAAAATCTGCCTGCAACCCTCTTATGGTTAAACTGCCAAAATCAAGACTCTCTGCTCACCTTCACTCCTTCATTCCTCTTTTCTCCCGGCTCTGGAACAAACTCCCCCACTCCCTTCAATCCCACTCTTCCCTCCAGGTCTTTAAAACAGCTGTTCACCACCATCTCTTATCTTCCCCCATCCAAAACCTTGATCTTTTCTACCCCCGCTAATTTCACCCCAAATCCTCTTTTTTGAAATACCAACTTCTTTCCTGGAAGTCCTTGGTGTCCTTGTGTTTATACTTCTCGCACCCCCCCCCCCCCCTTCCCACACCGCCTCCCCCCAAGCCCTCTACCTCGCACACATTCCCGATGTCCCTCACAAATGTTGTGTTTATGTGCTTCCCCTTTTCTCCCCATCTTGTCTACCGCTCCCCTTTTTATATATTTTGTTTGCTTGTCTGTTTGATTTGTTTGTGTGATAAATGTTGCCTCTTCCACGAGCCTCGATTATGTATACAAAAATAGAAAAAAAGAAAAAAAAGAAATATCAATGGTGAAACCACACCAATTGTTACCAACAAACAAGTATTGTATTAAAGTCACATAAGAATAACAGTATAACAACAATAATAATCAATTATATAATAAAAAATAACCACCTTTAGAGGCCATTTTCCCCCGCAAGCGGGTGTTGGCCTTTTTCGGGTACCGTGGTTGTTGTTGTTTTTTTGGTCCCCTTTTTGAAGCAATGTTTTACGGCCAGATGCCCTTCCTGCCGCCAAACCTTTTTGTCGCCTTTTTACGACAAACAGGGAATTACCAGGGAGCTGGTACTCAGTCAGCCGACCACGGAAGGATGACAGGCTGAGTCAACCCCCCTGGTGTTAATTCAGCGATCGACCGGGATTCGAACCCAGGATCCTAGGTATCCTAAGCTGGCACCCTAGCCGCTAGCCCAACACCAGGCTTAACAATAATAATCAATTGTCTTATCAATCAATCAATCAATCAATTGTCTCTTAACAACAATAATAATCAATTGTACAACCAATATATATTTCCTATGATGGTACCATCAGTATCGTACAATATAACTCACTGTGCTCCAAGTGAGCGAAAAGATCATCCCCAATGTCTCTTTCCCGGCTTCAAGCCAAAGTCGATCCGCTCCAGTGATCGTCAGAACGATGTCTAATCGAGACCAGAATCCCATTCGGATGACAGTCACGGGCACGCTGCCAAAGCTGTGCAAAGGTGCCCTCAAGGCGATGGGGAAATCACACCCTCGTGTATGGACGTTCCACGGCTCCCAACCGGTGAACCGCGCATTTCCCACTCAAAAGCCACATTATACACGCAAACCAGGCTAACTCCTGGCTGCAGTGAGAATGGTTAAAGCGAAGTGAAAAACCTTGAGCGAGGCGCAAATCCTGCGTGAGGCAAAATGGCCGACGGCCCGTTCTCGTGGCGTAACGGCACTCCGATGTTTCTCTTCAGAATCAACCGCAAAACCTGTCACGCAGGTTTATCTGTCACAGTGATAACAACTCTGTCGCAGGAATCCCTTTCCCAGGAAACCCAAAGTTCATTCGTGACCTTCGTTCGCCAACGTTCGCTCCAGACCTCGAAGCAACCCGGCTTCTTGTCCGATGTCACTCGCTCCGCCTTCTTTTTCTTCCTCCTCTTCCTCCTCCGTCGTCGTCCGGTTCCGGTTTCATTTAAAACATTAACTTTTCTACCTTTTGAAAATAATGATCTCTATTTCCCTTAAACGACAACAATAATAGTACATGCAACCAAAAATGTTTAGAGTGGATGAGGACCACAACAACGGAAGTGACGAATCCATAACAATATCCTTATTGTCTCTGTAGTGTGTGTATATCCTTATTGTCTCTGTAGTGTGTGTGTATCCTTATTGTCTATGTAGTGTTTGTATATCCTTATTGTCTCTGTAGTGTGTGTATATCCTTATTGTCTCTGTAGTGTGTGTGTATCCTTATTGTCTCTGTAGTGTGTGTATATCCTTATTGTCTCTGTAGTGTGTGTATCCTTATTGTCTCTGTAGTGTGTGTGTATCCTTATTGTCTCTGTTGTGTGTGTATATCCTTATTGTCTCTGTGGTGTGTGTGTATCCTTATTGTCTCTGTAGTGTGTGTATATCCTTATTGTCTCTGTAGAGTGTGTATATCCTTATTGTCTCTGAAGTGTGTGTATATCCTTATTGTCTCTGTAGTGTTTGTGTATCCTTATTGTCTCTGTAGTGTGTGTGTATCCTTATTGTCTCTGTCGTGTTTGTGTGTCCTTATTGTCTCTGTAGTGTGTGTATATCATTATTATCTCTGTAGTGTGTGTATCCTTATAGTCTCTGTAGTGTGTGTGTATCCTTATTGTCTCTGTAGTGTGTGTATATCCTTATTGTCTCTGTAGTGTGTGTATATCCTTATTGTCTCTGTAGTGTGTGTATATCGTTATTGTCTCTGTAGTGTGTGTATATCCTTATTGTCTCTGTAGTGTGTGTGTATCCTTATTGTCTCTGTCGTGTGTGTATATTGTTACGTGCTCCTCCCCAAATCCCAGTCACGGTGTACCTCCTAGCCCCAAGAGGAGTGCTCCTCCAGCTCTCTCTGGGCTCTGTCCCTCAAATATTCCTACAGGTCGCACAAGATCTGCCTGCAACCCTCTTATGGTTAAACTGCCAAAATCAAGACTCTCTGCTCACCTTCACTCCTTCACTCCTCTTTTCTCCCGCCTCTGGAACAAACTCCCCCACTCCCTTCAATCCCACTCCTCCCTCCAGGTCTTTAAAACAGCTGTTCACCACCATCTCTTATCTTCCCCCATCCAAAACCTTGATCTTTTCTACCCCCGCTAATTTCTCCCCAATCCTCTTTTTTGAAATACCAACTTCTTTCCTGGAAGTCCTTGGTGTCCTTGTGTTTATACTTCTCCCACCCCCCCACCTTCCCACACCGCCTCCCCCCAAGCCCTCTCCCTCGCACACATTCCCGATGTCCCTCACAAATGTTGTGTTTATGTGCTTCCCCTTTTCTCCCCATATTGTCTACCGCTCCCCTTTTTATATGTTTTGTTTGCTTGTCTGTTTGATTTGTGTGTGTGATAAATGTTGCCTCTTTCACGAGCCTCGATTATCTATCTATAATTCCAGTAATCTCTGTGTGTCTGTGTGTGTGTGTGTGTGTATGTGTGTATGTCTGTGTGTTTGTCTGTGACCGCTGTTTCTCGACAACCACGGGTCCGATATACTTGAAACTTGCCAGGTATATTGCTGGGGACCCGAGGATGTGCCTTTTCAAGGTTTCATATTAATCGGACAAGTAGTTACCGAGCTATGTCCAAAAAACGATTCAACCAATCAGAGAGCAGCGAGTTATCACGTGTGCCGAACGTGGCGAACAGACTCTGCCTCGGACGGCACATTTGAGAGCGTATTCATTTATTTCACGTTGGCAAACTATGTTGCCGCTATGTTGGCGTTAAACTATGTTTTAAAACTAATTAAAACTAATTTGCGATTCTTTCGCTTTCCTGCGCGTTTGTGCACGCTATGGCGATTTCTTTACCAAACTCCGCAAGCCGTTCGCTTTGGACCAAACCATTTCATGTAAATAGAGGGGGGGGGATTGTCACCGTACTCGCAAGCCGTTCGCTTTGGACCAAACCATTTCATGTAAATAGAGGGGGGGGATATAATTTTAGATATAGATATAGTACGGGCATGCCCTAGTGTATACAAAAAAAGAAAAAAAGAAAAGACAAAAAGATCAATGGTGAAACCACACCAATTGTTACCAGCAAACAAGTATTGTATTAAAGTCACACAAGAATAACAGTATAACAACAATAGTAATCAATTGTACAACCAATATATATTTCCTATGATGGTACCATCAGTATCGTACAATATAACTCGCTGTGCTCCAAGTGAGCGAAAATATCATCCCCAATGTCTCTTTCCCGGCTTCAAGCCAAAGTCAATCCGCTCCAGTGATCGTCAGAACGATGTCTAATCGAGACCAGAATCCCGTTCGGGTGACAGTCACGGGCACGCTGCCAAAGCTGTGCAAAGGTGCCCTCAAGGCGACGGGGAAATCACACCCTCGTGTATGGATGTTCCACGGCTCCCAACTGGCGATCCGCGCATTTCCCACTCAAAAGCCACATTATACACGCAAACCAGGCTAACTCCTGGCTGCAGTGAGAATGGTTAAAGCGAAGTGAAAAACCTTGAGCGAGGCGCAAATCCTGCGTGAGGCAAAATGGCCGATGGCCCGTTCTCGTGGCGTAACGGCACTCCGATGTTTCTCTTCAGAATCAACCGCAAAACCTGTCACGCAGGTTTATCTGTCACAGTGATAACAACTCTGTCGCAGGAATCCCTTTCCCAGGAAACCCAAAGTTCATTCGTGACCTTCGTTCGCCAACGTTCGCTCCAGACCTCGAAGCAACCCGGCTTCTTGTCCGATGTCACTCGCTCCGCCTTCTTTTTCTTCCTCCTCTTCCTCCTCCATCGTCGTCCGGTTCCGGTTTCATTTAAAACATTAACTTTTCTACCTTTTGAAAATAATGATCTCTATTTCCCTTAAACGACAACAATAATAGTACATGCAACCAAAAATGTTTAGAGTGGATGAGGACCACAACAACGGAAGTGACGAATCCATAACAATATCCTTATTGTCTCTGTAGTGTGTGTATATCCTTATTGTCTCTGTAGTGTGTGTGTATCCTTATTGTCTATGTAGTGTTTGTATATCCTTATTGTCTCTGTAGTGTGTGTATATCCTTATTGTCTCTGTAGTGTGTGTGTATCCTTATTGTCTCTGTAGTGTGTGTATATCCTTATTGTCTCTGTAGTGTGTGTATCCTTATTGTCTCTGTAGTGTGTTTGTATCCTTATTGTCTCTGTTGTGTGTGTATATCCTTATTGTCTCTGTGGTGTGTGTGTATCCTTATTGTCTCTGTAGTGTGTGTATATCCTTATTGTCTCTGTAGAGTGTGTATATCCTTATTGTCTCTGAAGTGTGTGTATATCCTTATTGTCTCTGTAGTGTTTGTGTATCCTTATTGTCTCTGTAGTGTGTGTGTATCCTTATTGTCTCTGTCGTGTTTGTGTGTCCTTATTGTCTCTGTAGTGTGTGTATATCATTATTATCTCTGTAGTGTGTGTATCCTTATAGTCTCTGTAGTGTGTGTGTATCCTTATTGTCTCTGTAGTGTGTGTATTTCCTTATTGTCTCTGTAGTGTGTGTATATCCTTATTGTCTCTGTAGTGTGTGTATATCGTTATTGTCTCTGTAGTGTGTGTATATCCTTATTGTCTCTGTAGTGTGTGTGTATCCTTATTGTCTCTGTCGTGTGTGTATATTGTTACGTGCTCCTCCCCAAATCCCAGTCACGGTGTACCTCCTAGCCCCAAGAGGAGTGCTCCTCCAGCTCTCTCTGGGCTCTGTCCCTCAAATATTCCTACAGGTCGCACAAGATCTGCCTGCAACCCTCTTATGGTTAAACTGCCAAAATCAAGACTCTCTGCTCACCTTCACTCCTTCACTCCTCTTTTCTCCCGCCTCTGGAACAAACTCCCCCACTCCCTTCAATCCCACTCCTCCCTCCAGGTCTTTAAAACAGCTGTTCACCACCATCTCTTATCTTCCCCCATCCAAAACCTTGATCTTTTCTACCCCCGCTAATTTCTCCCCAATCCTCTTTTTTGAAATACCAACTTCTTTCCTGGAAGTCCTTGGTGTCCTTGTGTTTATACTTCTCCCACCCCCCCACCTTCCCACACCGCCTCCCCCCAAGCCCTCTCCCTCGCACACATTCCCGATGTCCCTCACAAATGTTGTGTTTATGTGCTTCCCCTTTTCTCCCCATATTGTCTACCGCTCCCCTTTTTATATGTTTTGTTTGCTTGTCTGTTTGATTTGTGTGTGTGATAAATGTTGCCTCTTTCACGAGCCTCGATTATCTATCTATAATTCCAGTAATCTCAGTGTGTCTGTGTGTGTGTGTGTGTGTATGTGTGTATGTCTGTGTGTTTGTCTGTGACCGCTGTTTCTCGACAACCACGGGTCCGATATACTTGAAACTTGCCAGGTATATTGCTGGGGACCCGAGGATGTGCCTTTTCAAGGTTTCATATTAATCGGACAAGTAGTTACCGAGCTATGTCCAAAAAACGATTCAACCAATCAGAGAGCAGCGAGTTATCACGTGTGCCGAACGTGGCAAACAGACTCTGCCTCGGACGGCACATTTGAGAGCGTATTCATTTATTTCACGTTGGCAAACTATGTTGCCGCTATGTTGGCGTTAAACTGTGTTTTAAAACTAATTAAAACTAATTTGTGATTCTTTCGCTTTCCTGCGCGTTTGTGCACGCTATGGCGATTTCTTTACCAAACTCCGCAAGCCGTTCGCTTTGGACCAAACCATTTCATGTAAATAGAGGGGGGGGATTGTCACCGTACTCGCAAGCCGTTCGCTTTGGACCAAACCATTTCATGTAAATAGAGGGGGGGGATATAATTTTAGATATAGATATAGTACGGGCATGCCCTAGGCCTAGTGTATACAAAAAAAGAAAAAAAGAAAAGACAAAAAGATCAATGGTGAAACCACACCAATTGTTACCAGCAAACAAGTATTGTATTAAAGTCACACAAGAATAACAGTATAACAACAATAGTAATCAATTGTACAACCAATATATATTTCCTATGATGGTACCATCAGTATCGTACAATATAACTCGCTGTGCTCCAAGTGAGCGAAAATATCATCCCCAATGTCTCTTTCCCGGCTTCAAGCCAAAGTCAATCCGCTCCAGTGATCGTCAGAACGATGTCTAATTGAGACCAGAATCCCGTTCGGATGACAGTCACGGGCACGCTGCCAAAGCTGTGCAAAGGTGCCCTCAAGGCGACGGGGAAATCACACCCTCGTGTATGGATGTTCCACGGCTCCCAACTGGCGATCCGCGCATTTCCCACTCAAAAGCCACATTATACACGCAAACCAGGCTAACTCCTGGCTGCAGTGAGAATGGTTAAAGCGAAGTGAAAAACCTTGAGCGAGGCGCAAATCCTGCGCGAGGCCAAATGGCCGACGGCCCGTTCTCGTGGTGTAACGGCACTCCGATGATTCTCTTCGGAATCAACCGCAAAACCTGTCACGCAGGTTTATCTGTCACAGTGATAACAACTGTCGCAGGAATCCCTTTCCCAGGAAACCCAAAGTTCATTCGTGACCTTCGTTCGCCAACGTTCGCTCCGGACCTCGAAGCAACCCGGCTTCTTGTCCGATGTCACACGCTCCGCCTTTTTTCTTTCTTCCTCCTCTTCCTCCTCCGTCGTCGTCCGGTTCCGGTTTCATTTAAAACATTAACTTTTCTACCTTTTGAAAATAATAATCTCTATTTCCCTTAAACGACAACAATAATAGTACATGCAACCAAAAATGTTTACAGTGGATGAAAACCACAACAACGGAAGTGACGAATCCGTAACAATATCCTTATTGTCTCTGTAGTGTGTGTATATCCTTATTGTCTCTGTAGTGTGTGTGTATCCTTATTGTCTCTGTCGTGTTTGTATATCCTTATTGTCTCTGTAGTGTGTGTATATCCTTATTGTCTCTGTAGTGTGTGTGTATCCTTATTATCTCTGTAGTGTGTGTATATCCTTATTGGCTCTGTAGTGTGTATATCCTTATTGTCTCTGTAGTGTGTGTATCCTTATTGTCTCTTCCATGTACGTTGTGCTGTCTTGACATGAAAATGTTCCGACCCCGGGACCGCTACCGTTGGCTGATCACTTTATGAGACGTCACACAATTGTTTAGGAACAGTTTCTGGAAGTTGGCAGTGCACAGTAAGTAAAAGTGTGACAAGCTTTCTTATTTGTGAAATATGCCGAGTACACATTTGAGGTACTGCAATAACAGGTAACCACTCGGCAAAGCAAACATTATCACCTGAAACCACCCGATCAAATCTCCTTTATCTCAAATGAGTTTTGCACCAGTTGTGTGCTCAGTTTTGTTTGCTTTGTATTCCATTTATTGAATCAAACCCATTAGAGGATAATTTGCCTTTGCAATTAATGAACACCTGCCTTAGCTCAGACCTCAAATGTCATTGACGTCTTCACCCATTCATTTATGAAGGCTGATAGTTTGTTTGCATCCTTGTTGTCTCTCAGAGACATAAATACGAACAAGAAAATGAAGAACAATGTTATAGTTAATATAACACAAGTACCTAAAGGAATACTGATAACTTAAAAACAAATATAAAAACTAGAACGACACTCTTCGACTTCATGACGTCAACCAATATGCCTCCGCCTACATTATTACATCATTATAATACTTGTACCAAGTTTGCTTTAAATCTATTCAGCTGTTCTCAAGTTATCACATATTTACCTGACATGACCTTTGACCTTCGACCTCGTGACCCTAAAATGTAATCAGTTCATGTTTACATCATTATCCATACCTGTAGCAAGTTTTAATTTGAATCCATTCAGCTTTTTTTTTGTATACAGAATCGAGGCTCATGTAAGAGCTAATACAATGAACATGACAACATGCACACACATAAAACAAAACATACAACACATAAAACATAAGACAAAATAAAGGGAGCGGGAGACAAGAGGGGGAGAGAGAGGTAAGCACACAGCACAACAACAGAAGAGAACAGGGACATCGGTAGATCTGTGGGAGGGAGAGGGCTGAGGGAGGAGTGGGGAGGGGTACACGGGATGAAGCAAATGCACACTTCTAGGAATTTCAGGAAAAAGTTGGGGATTGAAAGAGGTGGATTTGGGGCATTGTAACTACATGTGTGTGAAATCTAATTTATTTTAAAAATTCATAAAGATTGTATGTACTATGTACCTACCAATTGCAGACGTGTTGGGTGTGATGCATTCTTCGGGACAAGTGTTGGACAAGCGCGATGTGTGTACACATTAGAGGCAACAATTGGATTAGATGAAGGAATTGTACACATGTGCAGTGCGGCCTATTTTACCAATCCCTTTTGGACCATAATTGGACATTACATACTGTAAACTTGCAAGTATTGACATTGCAGACATATTGGAACGTGATATGTACATGATGAATACTGATGATAACTCGAAGGTATTCATAGAATACATAACCCTGCGCAGTCAACTTGGTGTGAGCCAACTCTTCTATTTTTGAACGTTTCTTTTTTTTTGATCCAATATGGCTGCCAGACCACGTGAGCGATGACATCATAAATTTATATTCCCTAAATAATTGTTGCATAGATCATGCTCAATAAATTCCAAACTTATCAGACTAAGCGTTGCCCCTGTCGAATAATGACGTCATAATTATGGCACCAATGACGTCATCGTTAACAACACCTATTCCCCATATGGAGTTCTTTACAATGAGCCACGTTTCAATTTTTAAAATGCTGACAAGGCATACACTTTACTTTACTGAAATGCAGACACAAATGTTATATTTTCGTCAAAAATCGTCGGAATTTCGCCAAGTCTGTTTTGGTCGTGTGTTAATATACCTCAGCGATTGACAAATCTGAAATCAGAATTTTATTTGAGGTCAAAATGACACCGTGAGGTCGCTCCGTACTTTGCCTGCTCGTCATGTGCCGTATGATAATTAATTCCATGCCTACTCTAGAAGACCCGACTTCTTCACACAATAACAACCTCTAGCTTCCAGATCGTACATCCAATCATCTTGAAATTTCTTTTTTTATATACAGGATCGAGGCTCGTGAAAGAGCTAACATTTATTTAAAAAAAAAATCAAACGGACACACCAAACATATAAAATGTTTTGTAAATGTTACACTTCAAAATGTTACAACAAAATGTTGCAACATTTTGTAAATATAAATGTTACAACAAAACATATAAAATGTTACACTTCATTACCTCTACTATTAGTCAGGTTCACTTTGTCAATAAATTATATTTCGTTCAAAATCATGGTAGATTAGCAAACCTATACATTTTTGGAAAGGTGATAGCATAAACAACAACAACAACATGTATTTTAAGGCCATTTTCCCTGCTAACGCGGGGGTTAGCCTTGCGGTCCCCATGACAAACTTCTCCATTTTGCCCTATTTTCTGCATCTCTTCTTGTTAACCCCCTTTGCCCGCATTTCTTCTTCCACCATCTTTAGCCAAGTCTTTCTCGGTCTTCCCCGTCCTCTACTTCCTTCTACATTCATTTCCATCACTCTTCTCAACCAGTCACTTTCGTCCTTCCTCAACGCCTGACCAAACCATCTCAACCTGTTCTTCTTTACAGCATCAATCACAGGCTCGATTTCCATCATCTTTCGCAATTCATCATTTGTCTTCCTCTCTCTCAACGATACTCCGCACATTCACCGAACCATTCGCATTTCCGCCCTTTCCAGCCTTCGTTGCACACACGCACACATCCTTCCACATGCAGCATACACCTTTCTCTTCAGCTTCATACTATGACTTATATGTGAGAGTCATGTTATCATTAAATTTCATGCGACTTTCATAGCGTCTCATTAACTGGTAAATCAATTGTTCCGAAAATTGTCTTTCAGTTCTATTCCCCATGATGCCCCCCCCCCCCTAAGCACATGTGTTAGTTCAATACAGGGTCTTTTAATTTTAATTTTTCAGAATTTCCATTTCAAATTTATTCTCTTCCTTCCTATGAAATCTTTGTGAGAACTTTATGGAAGGTCACTTCTTTTTCCCAAATTTATGTAAGTTCTCCAACGATCATGTCCGACCTTGAACATTCCACGAATCCTGCAACAAATTTTCTCATACACACTCACATTAGATCCATTTCACATATCTGTTCATGAAATTTCAAAAATGATCACACAAGTAATGATCACATTGTAATGACCTCTAAACATTCCTAAACCAATAAACTAGCTTGGCAATGCCAAATACCCCACACTTCTGTCATCTTAGAAGTCGCTTTTTGCTTTAGACAAGTGTTTATCAAAGCCTTCAGACAAACTATTAGCAATATTATTCCTAGGATTAAAATTATTAGGATTATTATCAAATATTTATCAAAATATTAGGATTATCATCAAACCAATAAATGACTAAATTTTTAATGATTGCACATCCTAACCTAGATATTTTGAGTTCTGTAACTTTAATACCTCAAATTTTCCATTTCTTCCCTTCCTGATCCTTAGATGTAGAGATGGGTTCTTTTTAGGATCATGTTGCATGGAGCATTATTTTCCCAAACAGTGTGAACATTAAACTACACCATTACCTCTGACATCCCACAATTAACCTTAGCTTTCCCATGATGTCGCGATATGACCTTATAATCCCATAAAACTCTTTGTTGCTTTAACATCCAACTGAAAATTCTCATTTAATAGCAATTCTATTAATCCCTACCATAATTGAAATAAACAATGTCACAACGTCAACAAAGATATGCAACATCTTGGTTGGTCAACGTCTTTACACTCATTTTGCTTGGCTGTCTGTACTGTTGTTTCATAGTAACCTCTAGCTATGAAATAACACTTTTCACAGTTAGACCCATCAAAATTTTCCAATAATCGTCAATTATTCATCTTCATCCATTTTTCAACAAAACTACATGTTGAAAAAACATGGAGATTTCATCAGTACTATATTCTTTAAAAAAAAACAATTTTTGTTTATGTTCTGTGCTTTATTAGTGACACAGAAAGATTAATATTATAAAGTCCCAGTAAAGTCCCAGATACGAGTGAAATCATGTGATCCCCATTTCTTATTTCTTTCAATTTCCATTTGTCCAAGATTCCTATATGACTCTCCGAAAGTAAGTGTAGCTATGAAGTCTTGAAGGTGTAAAAACTTGACTTTGAAATTTTAAATCAACAAGCATTCAACAACTATTCTGCCATATTTTGCCTCATTATGTCCGTAAGTCTTCAGATATATTTTTCTAGGTAATTACTGTCACACCAACACCGAAAATATAATTTCATTTCATAGTAATTTTATATTAAAATAAATAGTATGTCATTTCTCTTGAAGCAATCCAGCCATAAATATTATTTGGAAATCTTTTGCTGTCAGAACACAATTTCTCTGCTGTCAAAGGTTAAAGTTTGGCCTCGGTGACTCCTCAGCTAATTGTCACTTTTTCTTGACAAAAACAAATATCTTTTATATTTATCCCATTAAAATCCCATTGAAATCCCATGTCTTGTCACCCTTTGCATGCTGAAAGATTATTCATTAAAGCAATTACTTCCATAACTCAGTTTTACTTTACATTCTTACCAAAGGGTTGAATCACACACCCACTTTTGTCCACAATTTTTTAGAAGTGAAACAAAATTTGTCTGTACTTTGTCTCAAAGAATCCACAGTACCAACATCACAACCTCCCATCTTTCTACACCATGTCAACTCCAATTCATTCTTCAAGTCACAACCCAGAGTGATTTGAGAACTATACCCAGAGTTCTATACTATACCTTAGAACTATGCCCGAGAAGAATACCCTAGTCAGAACTATACCCAGTTTCAGAGAGTAAATAATTATATATATTTTCATTATTTCACCATTTAACTTGTTCAAAGAATGTTCATTTCGCAAAATCGAATCAACCACAACCATCGCCATTAATATCTATTGTAAGCGTGCTGAATCAATAAGTATAAATTTTTCTATGAGCCTCGACCAGAGGGTGGTTTTACTCACAAACACTCGTCGCTAGCTGTTCCATTGTCTGTTGATTTTCATTCTGCTGCCGATTTCAATTGAGCCAGCAGAGTGGAATTTGGAATTTTTATTTCTCTGAGCTCATGAAATGGCCAATGTCTGTACACAAGCTCTCTTTGCCCTCCTTGAACCCCTGGTACTTAATCCTTGACTCACTATTTGTTCATAGGTAGTAGGTCGTCGTCTGCCATACAAAGGTGGCGACATTGGGTGGTTTGTCATTGCCTTTCCACAAAGCGCTTAATTATTGTCTTTCATTAAACGTGAAGCATGTCTCAAAGCTTAGTGATGGACATAGCCAAAATTTGGAAGACAGATTTTGGTGCTCAACAAAGATAATCGGAACAGTCCTTAAATTAACACCAAGCGGAAAGAAAACATCATGAGGATACAGTAGCATGCACAGTATACAGTCAACATCACAGAAGGTCCCAAGTGAAATCCTGGTACATCACAATTCACAAATTACATTGCAAGATTCACAGAAGGTCCCAAGTGAAATCCTGGTACATCACAATTCACAAATTACATTGCAAGATTCACAGAAGTTCCCAAGTGAAATCCTGGTACAGTAGGGATGCACAAAGAAATGTCTTACCAAACACCAACATGCATAGAATACAGTTAACATACAGTGTAAACATACAGAATCGACCAGCCAAGTAAAACATCCTAAGTACAGCATTACAAACCTAGTGAAAATCCTAAAGTCACAACACACCAACATCATACAATTCCAGTGCTCATCCTGCTAACTGGACATCCGTTCTGATTCTTATACAATTTCAAGTGGGAGGAGCAAGTGGAGGGGGGAGGAGCGAAGAGAGGGGAGGAGAGCAGTAGGATTGGTTGGGCAAAGTTTGGGTGGGAGGGGACAAGTGGAGGCCATTGCAGGGCATTTATAATGCCATTGCAGGGACATTTATGATTTAATATTTAGAAAATATACAAACAGGCATACAATAAGAAAGTCCTTACTTAATCAAAAAGGTCACTCAGTAGCTATGACAATCACATCCTTTTCCAATCTGCAAACTCATCTTTTCCTCATAAGTAAGAGGTATGAACCCATATCAGAGAGCCAGAGAGAGCTAGCCTACATGGATTTTTTTTATAGGATTTTATATTTTCGACTAACCTTTATCAAATACTAATGAGCTATTTGATCCAGTGTTTAATTATCGTTCTTTTGAAAGATTTTACTGAGAACGCTGACAATTCCCAGAGATAGTTGCCCAGACGGAGTAAACCTACATGCAATTGTATGAATTACAGGTATATTATCTCCGAACCGTTGTTCAGTTTAGTTTTATTTTAAAACTCAATACTGCACGCATTTTTTATAGTTCCATACACAATTTTTCTCAAAGCCTAGTTGTAACATTAAAACTGATGATGGATACATGAATTACCATCCCCCAGAAGTCACGCAGGCAAAAGTGGGAGGGGACACACCTTACAAATATTTACATCTAATTTATTAAAACAATGGTAGTTTTATTCACTAGTTTAGAATCACAATGGGATTTGTAAAGCAATTCAGTGGATGCTAATTATTCCAGGCAGCTGGTCAGACATTGTTGCGTCAGTTATATTATTTCATTATTTACCAAGAAAACAATATATTTTCTCCAATTTGCTTATATAACTCCATAAGACATACTCAATCTAACATTACATTATTTCCAAAAGCATCCCATCTGTATTACATATTACCCTCAGTCATAAATGATTTTGCCATGACAATATGCAAATCTACCATTGCCTATACTAAGAGTTTTACTTTTCTCGAGCAAACGAACTTGGTCAGAGTGTCGGAGATAATTTGCCTACTGTAGGAGATCCCAAATTCTGCATGGAAACCACAAAAAAACTTGCAGACGAGGAAAGCAGGTTGTGGCTCATAGAAATTACTTGCTTCATAAATTTACACTTCCACAGCCCCGATGCTGCAAATGGCCTATATGCCGGTCGGGAGGCCAGCCGGTTTGTTATATGCACACAGAAGAAGCAAGAAGCAAGAAGCAAGATGCCAGATGCAAGCAGCAAGTGCCATTTATGAGTGTGTTTTGTTGTGTTTTCTCTCCCCTCCAATCTTCTCTTCCAGAAAGAACAGGTCCTGAGTCATAGCATTGTAAATAAAGTTAAGTTCTGTGCTTGTAAATATAAGAATGTGCCCACCGGCTATGTGTTTAGTTTGAAAATTCCGGAAATACTCAGGTAGTTATGGGCGTGAAACTGTTAGATAGCTGCTCAACGCAATAGGAGGGACATACTTAGTGTTAAAAATGTCACACACATGGGTCAGAGTAAATGCTAGGTGGAACCACACCTATGTGTCGCATTTAAACGTAAGGTTAATTTTGCATGCCAGGCTCTACCGTTCGCTCCACTGTTGGATTCGACTCGGGACGAGTCTGGTGAGAGAGGGGTGTCATGTTACGGTTTTGAGAATAAAGGATACCCCCCCCCCCCCCCCTCGTAGGTAGACACACCACAACATGAAGTCTTACGATAATTCAGTTATTTCTTAGTAAATGTAAGGTAGTCCTTTCCTGTGTTAGCTTTGCGTTGAGCAGGCCCGTGAGTAGGGCGGTCTTTTGGCAATAGCATGCCACGTGGTAGGCCTTCAACAAGTCTGGCAAGGCCGAAGGGACGAGCTGCAGGGGGAGTGGCCGGTAAGCAACGAGCCGCCAATCAGGGCTCAAGGGGAGTGGCTTACCACGGCGGCAGGAGGCGGGGCTTGGAACATTCGGGTAAGATCGGGGAGGTGCCATATAAGGTCCTGCCCCGAGCCCATTAAGGAGAACGCACGAGAGGAGAGAGCTGTGAGAGTTCGTGGAGCAGAGTTCGTGAGAGAACGGGTGAGAGTAAGAACGAGAGACGAGGAGTGAAAGTCGCCCAGCCCTGAACAAGTTGAAGTGCTTGAAATAACTGTTGTAATAGCCTCGTTGTACACGAACTTGCCCCGTGCCCTGTACCCTGCGCTCTGCAGCTCTAGTAATCGCGCGCTCGGGAAGACGACCCGTGCCGGGCCACAGACGCACGATCTCCTACTGCCTGCCTTCTCCTGCATAAGTGCCGTGACCGCCAGAGGGCTACACCACCAGCGAGCTGTCCCGGAGCGAGCGGCAGCAAAGCGCGTTTGGCGCGCGAACACTCTTCCATTTCCCCGTGTGAGTGATTGGGCCCATTGTCTGGGGTTAAGTTAAGATCGATTAAGCTTCTGCTCTGTGTCCCCTTTTTCCTTCATCCTGATCATTGTAAATAATAATAAATTGTTATTCCTTTGATTTGACCGTTCTCGTCCGTTCCTTACATTGGCTTCGCATGGTACGAATAGAACCGCTCGAATCGGGTTCCATGAAAGTAACGGCACGAGTCACCTGATACGCATACCGCTCGGCACACTCGATTAAGCATGGCTTGTGCGAGGCTCGGTCCCCACTTTCGTGGCAGCATGGGTAAAAGGTACATGCGAATTTGTCCCGATACCCTTTTTCACGTTTGCCCGGAAGTGGCGATTCGGCCTCGTGGACCCGAAGACCCAGGGGGAAAAAGGGGTTTAATCCCCCCTTTGTAATGGGAACGGGCTTCGGGAGATCAGCAACAATATATATATATATACAGTCACGTGAAAAAGTAAGTAGACCCCATGTAAAGTTTTGACTTTTTCAACATATTTCAACATACAGCTATTTGATCTTCATTTCAACAATATTGACAGATAAAGGTGATAAAATGTAACAAATATCATGAAACATATACATTTTGTCTTCCATTGTATAATTTAAATCAACATAAATGCAAATTTCGCATGTGGAAAAAGTAAGTACACCCCTACATTTATCACGACGTCAAATACCTAAAATTAGAATCAGGTGCCGCAGCTCAGGTGCAAATGAGTACAACATCGTCAGAGAGGATCTTGGAGGAACCTGTCTTATTTAAACCTCAGACATTTAGTTTGATTTGCTCTTTGTTGTTGAAGTTCGTCACGGCGAGGCCACGTCTTTTCGAAGCTGTTCCATGCGCTCACGCTTTCGAAGCTAAGTAATCTTTCACAATTGTGTTTTTGTCGAGACTGTATCTATCTTTCGGTGTGTGTACCTATAGCGTATCTTTAGGAAAATTTTCGGTGCTAATTTTTCGTACATGTACACACAATCGTCAGTTAATGCATATCGAGTATTCTGAGGCCTCGTACTCGTAGGCTTAGGCTGCCGTACCGTCTCCGACCTTGTGGTTTTGTTTTTCTCTCAGCGGTTCGTCGAATGCACTGCATTTATTTTCGTTCTCTGTTTTGTCCCAGTCGTTCACCCCATACCTCCTTGTTTAATATCTCTACTCAAAAAAAAAAAAAAACTCCCCAAAAAATATTTCCTTCTCAGGTCTTATTCGTTTATTTGTTGTTCTTACTTGTTCGTTCGTTCTTCGTTCACGTTGTTCGCGATCACGCGATCACGTGGTTAGAAATGTATAATCTCTCCCCTGAACAACTATTTTTTCTCATATATTATAACACCTTTTTCTTCTTCTCCTACAAAAGGATGCTTTCGTCTTGCTCACCAAATCTATTCATTCCAAAAAAAATAAATAATACCATCTCTTACAGTTCCTCTTTTCGACATTCCCTAAACTCTCCAGAACTCCACCCCTCCTTCAGCTTCCTCAAACGTATTTTTGACTCAAAGGTCTCAAACTCATTTTGCAAAAAATGTTCGTTTCCCATGAATCGTACACTTTTCAAAATCCAATCTCACCCCTCCCCTCCAAATCCTCCCCATCACCCATCCCTTTCAAATCTCCCCCCATGCCCCTTCCCTCCCCTCCCTCCTAAACTCCCCCCACACCCCTCCCCTCCGAGACTCTCCCTCGCTCCTCCCCTCCTAGACTCCCCTCTCACCCCTCCTCCTCAAAGCATCCTCCCTGCTTCTTCCCCCTTCCAACTTTCACCTTCATCTCCCCCAACCTTCTGCCTCGCTCGTCCCCCTCCTTAAATAACACCTCACTGTGCCTCACCCAATCTCCATCAAACCTTTTGTCCGCCCCATTCTTCCCTTTCTCCAAGCTATTCTGAAATCTCTGAAATCTCTGACACACCTTCAACAGCTCTCCCTACCTCTTCCTCCTTTTCCACATCTTACCCTACCCCTCCCCCCCCCCCCTGTTCTGTACCCGATGCTCCCCCTTCCTCTTCATTAACGGTACGGACCTCAAACATCCGGGGCCTTCGCTCAAACTTGACTGATCTCTCCATACAGGTTGCTTCTGACAAACCAGATGTGATCTGCTTAACAGAAGCTTTCCTCCTTCATGATGTCTCTGATTCCTTAGTATATCTCCCGGGTTACTCCCTCCTCCGGTATGATAGACCTGAGCCTCGTCCTGGAGGTGGGGTTGCTATCTTTATCAAAAACTCTCTGCCTCACTCACCCTGCACTGCACTCTCTCCACCTCACCCCCAGGAATACCTCTGGCTACGGCTTCCCCTTCGCTCCCACCTCTTGTTCATATGTGTGTTGTACCGTCCACCAAACAGTGATGACTCCATCTACATCTCGCTGTCTGATAATATGGACCAACTTCTATCTACTCATCCCAACTCTCTCTTCCTCATATGTGGTGATTTCAATTGTCACCATGCCAGTTGGCTGGGTGTGGGTACCTTTCTCACCAGCCATGGCTCCTCAGCAAAGGACTTCTGCGACTCACTGGGACTGACACAATCTGTCAATTTCCCGACCCGGATCTCAGTCAACGGAGCATCTTCTCTTCTGGACTTGGTTTTGACTAACTTCCCTGAAAATGTCTGCTGCTCTTCTTCTGCTCCAATCGGCTCATCTGATCATGTGCTTGTCAAAGTGGACATCTCTCTGACCATTCTCAGAGAGCCTCCTCAGCGTCGACGAGTCTGGCATTTCACTCAGGCCAACTGGCACGGTCTTCAAGCAGCCATCAATCATCTGGACAGGTCTCCCATCTCTACCGCCTCTGACATCAACTCATCCTGGGAATTCTTTCAAAGTAAATTGCTCTCTCTCATGAAAAGATTTATCCCATCTCGTCTTCAGTTGTCATACCCTTCCTCCCGTCCATGGTACACGGAATCTTGTGGTGAGGCTGTTGCCCTGAAACAACTTGCTTTCGTCTCCTGGAAAGCAAATCCAACGGAAGGAAATCTCATTTCCTTTCACAAAGCCCGAAACAAGTGTGTGTCCACCCTCAGGAGAGCCAGGAAACAATATCTCACCATTCTCAAGACCGAACTCTCTTATCTGTCTCCCTCTTCCAAATCCTGGTGGCGTCTGGTCAAATCTGTTTCTGGTGTTTGTTCCCCCTCCATCCCCTCCCTCACCTCAAACGGCTTAACGGCTGACTCCGCACGTGAAAAAGCTGAATGCCTCAACTCTGTGTTTGCCTCTAAATCTTGTGTCCCAAACCCATCCCTCTCTGTACCCACCGTACCCAGTCGTACCCAGCTGCTCCTGGACTCTGTGTCCTTTTCCTCCTGACAAGGTGGAAAAGTTTCTGTCAACCCTCGACTCTGATTCTGCAACTGGTCCTGACGGCATCAGCCCACGGGTCCTAAAATCATGTTCTTCCGCTCTTTCACTCCCTCTTTCTGTTCTCTTCACCCTCTCTTTGCTCAAGGTCATCTGCCATCTGCTTGGAAATCAGCCAACATCACCGCTTTGCACAAAAAAGGTGCAAAAACAGATCCTAGCAACTACAGACCAATCGGCCTTCTCCCAATTATCAGCAAAGTCATGGAATCCATCATTGCTTCAGATAGGAAATCTTTCTCTTCTCCAATGGCTTGATCTCTGATCATCAATTTGGTTTCAGACCTGGTCACTCTACTCTGGACATGCTGCTTCTGCTTTATCAACAATGGATGGAGGTCCTCAACACCAAACAGGAAATTAGAGCTGTCTCCCTTGACATTTCACGTGCCTTCGATACGGTCTGGCACCCTGCTCTGCTCACCAAACTCTCCTCCTTTGGTATCCATGGAAATCTCCACGCATGGCTGGCGGACTTCCTCTCTGGTCATAGTCAACGTGTGGCCCTGAATGGGTTTCTCTCATCTCCTCTTCCTGTTCAGTCTGGAGTTCCCCAAGGTAGTGTTCTGGGCCCTGTGCTTTTTCTGGTCTTCATCAATGATCTCTCTGACTCTCTTGAAAATCCTCTCTATCACTTTGCTGACGACTCTACTCTCTGTCGCTCTATTCCTCATCCCTCAGATCGGCAGTCTGCAGCCTCCTCACTCTCTGCAGACCTGGACAAAATCACAGACTGGGCAAACAAATGGAACATGTCTTTCAATCCTGATAAATCTCACACTCTTACGATGTCTCTACGAAAAGACCGACTGGACAACCCTCCCAGCCACTTTCTGAATAATCCTCTCCAAGAAGTTCTGTCACTCAAGCTTTTGGGTCTCACTATTTGCCATGATCTTTCCTGGGAAAACCACATTTCAAATCTGGCCTCCAAAGCCAGTCGCCGACTGGGCATCCTCCGTCGTGTGAAGTCCTTCCTTGGCACACCCGAGCTCCTCACCACATACAAGGCTTTCATCCGCAGCTCTATGGAATACTGCTCTCCCCTCTGGTCTGGTGCTCCTGCCTCACACCTAGCTCGTCTTCACGCTGTTGAAACCAAAGCGTTCAGAATCATTGGAATCTCCCGCGATGAAGCTAACTCCAAGGGCCTTTCACTCACTCACCACAGGCAGGTTGGTGGTCTTTCCGTCTTCTACCGACTCCTCTCTGGCCTTGCCCCCCCCAGCTCTCTCTGGGCTCTGTCCCCCAAATATTCCTACAGGTCGCACAAGATCTGCCTGCAACCCTCTTATGGTTAAACTGCCAAAATCAAGACTTTCTGCTCACCTTCACTCCTTCATTGCTCTTTTCTCCCGCCTCTGGAACAAACTCCCTCACTCTCTTCAATCCCACTGCACCCTCCAGGTCTTTAAAACAACTGTTCACCACCATCTCTTATCCTCCCCCATCCAAAACCTTGATCTTTTCTACCCCCGCTAATTTCGGTCCCCTTGTGTTTTATACCTCTCCCCCCATCCCCCCACCCCCTTCCCACGCCTCCTCCCCCCAAGCCCTCTCCCTCCCACACTTCTCCCTGCTCTCAAATGTTGTGGTTGTGTGCTTCCCCTTCTCTCCCCATCTTGTCTTCCGCTCCCTCTTTTTGTATATTTTGTTTGTCTGGTTGATTTGTTTGTGAAATAAATGTTAGCTCTTCCACGAGCCTCGATTCAGTATACAAAAAAAAAAAAAAAAAAAAAAAAAAGTGTGCGGCGTCACAATGCCTAGATCAAAAGAGCTCTCTGAGGCCTTCATAAAGAAGGTTATAGATGCCTACTAGTCTGGGAAGGGATTTAAAAAGATCTCCAAACAATTTGAAATCAATCAATCAACTGTCCGGAAGATCATCTACAAGTGGAGAAGATTCCAAACAACTGCCAACTTGTTCAGGCCATGCCGCCCCAGCAAGTTCAACCTGAGAGCAGACCACAAGATGCTGAAAGAAGTCTCTAAGAACCCCAGAATGTCATCACGGGACCTACAGGTAGCTCTTGCCACTGTTGATGTCAAAGTGCACGACTCTACCATTAGAAAGAAGCTGCACAAATTTGATCTACATGGGAGCCCGGATCTAAATCCCATCGAGATGTTGTGGGGGGATTTGAAACGAGCTGTGCATGCAAGAAACCCCTCAAACATCGCACAGCTGAAATAATTCTGCATGGAGGAGTGGGCAAAAATTTCTCCCAGTCGATGTCAGAGACTGGTAGACAGTTAAAAGAAACGCCTACTTGAGGTTATTTCTGCCAAAGGGGGCAATACCACCTATTAGAGCCAAGGGTGTACTTACTTTTTCCACATGCGAAATTTGCATTTATGTTTATTTAAATTATACAATGGACTACAAAATGTAAATGTTTCATGATATTTGTTGTATTATATCACTTTTATCTCTCAATATTGTTGAAATGAAGATCAAATAGCTGTATGTTGAAACATGTTGAAAAATTCAAAACTTTACATGGGGTGTACTTACTTTTTCACATGACTGTAGCAGTTCTACTTTAAGGTATATTTAAACCCACAATATTGAGGATACCAATCCAATGCTGTCCCCATGAGGACACCATTGTTTTGTAACTTTATTGGAGATACAAAATCGAGGCTCAGGGAAAAGTGAGGTGTCACAGGATGAAAAGTAAATGCAATCCCAAGTTGGGTAAAACCAGCAACAGGCCAGGAGGAAACCTTTGCTGTCCAGAAAGAACATCAGGGCAAGACTAAAGTTTGCCAATGAACACCTAGGCAGGGACCAGCACTTCTGGAACAATGTGCTCTGGACAGATGAGTCAAAGGAAGAGCTATTTGGCCACAATACCAGAAGACATGTTTGGCGAAAACCAAAGACAGCATTTGACCACAAGAACCTGATACCAACTGTAAAGCATGGTGGTGGAAATATTATGGTTTGGGGCAGCTTTGCTGCATCAGGGCCTGGGCAGCTCACCATCATAGAATCCACTATGAATTCTTCATTGTACCAGAGGGTGCTTGAGGATAATGTGAGGCCATCTGTCGGAAAGTTGAAGCTCAACCGAAGGTGGACCTTGCAACATGACAATGACCCTAAACATACCAGTAAATTCACCAAGGAATGGCTGAAGAGAAAGAAATGGAGGGTTCTGGAATGGCCAAGTCAAAGCCCGGATCTAAATCCCATCGAGATGTTGTGGGGGGATTTGAAACGAGCTGAGCATGCAAGAAACCCCTCAAACATCGCACAGCTGAAAGAATTCTGCATGGAGGAGTGGGCAAATATTTCTCCCAGTCGATCTCAGAGACTGGTAGACAGTTATAAGAAACGCCTACTTGAGGTTGTTTCTGCCAAAGGGGGCAACACCACCTATTAGAGCCAAGGGTGCACTGACTTTTTCCACATGCGAAATTTGCATTTATGTTTATTTAAATTATATAATGGACTACAAAATGTAAATGTTTTATGATATTTGTTATATTATATCACCTTTATCTATCAATATTATTGAAATGAAGATCAAATAGCTGTATGTTAATATGTTGAAAAAGTCAAAACTTTACATGGGGTGTACCTACTTTTTCACGTGACTGTATATATTTATATATATAATATATAAATTTATATATTTATATTTATATATATTTATATTTATATATATATATATATATTTATATTTATATATATATATATATATACATACACACACATAATATATATATAAGTTCAAAACACAACTGGTCACAAGTGTGCTGCACTGACTGGATCCTCAGTCGAAGTGCTCAGCATCATCCCGTTTCGGCCCTTCAACCTCGATATGGTCAGCTAAGGTGGGCCAGCAGGGGCACATACACATCCACATGCAACAACTGCACCTGGATGCGTACATACCCCCACCCCCAGCCAGTGTGAACAACAACAACAACACCTCCACTTCCAGAATCCACAGCACCACACAAACACGGTGGAACAATCAAACACCCACCTTTATACCCTTCACCACTCACCAACAAAACACACCAGATCATTCATACACACACATACACACCCATACACACACATACACACACACAACACCAACCAACCACTACCCATACACCACTCAACATACAAAAACACACACTCATGCAAAAATTAATTCATGCAAAAACACACACCCTCTCCCACTCAGTCATATGCACAAAATAAGAAATAATAATGGTAACAAAGAAAAACAAACAAACAAAAAAAAACACACCCACAACCAACCGACACCGTTCGACGTGCCTCCATAAACTTCCTCCATATCCAAAATGAGCCTTTCAAGGCAACCTGGGCCACCTTGTCACACATCCTCCTTCTTTCTGTCCCACACACTCCCAGCCTAGCAAGAAATGCAGAAAAGGAATTGCCAATATACCCTTTACACCCCACCTCAAATGGCTGACCTGAAACTCGCCAACCCTTCTCCCGGCACTCTGCCTCCAGCTCACTGTACTTTCCTCTCTTCCTCTCGTGCACCTCCTCCATGTTCTCTTCCCAAGGTACCGACAATTCCCCTAAGATGACCTGTCTTGTTGCACCTGACCAAATGACAATGTCAGACCGCAACCTTGTCACACAGATCTCCTCTGGGAATACCAATTGTGGCTTTAGGTCTGCCACCACCTGCCAATCACAAGCATCTGACAGCTCTCTTGCTTTCCACCTCCTCCTCTTTCCACCTCTTACCACTTGGCCCTCTTTGACAAACCACACCTCTACCCCATCAGTCTCCTTCTCCACTCTTCTTTCTCTCGACCTCAGCACCTCTTGTTGCACCATCTGCACCACCACCGCCAGCACCTGGTCATGTCACCACCTGTATTGTCCTGCTGCCAATGCTACTGAACATGCACTCAGTGCATGCTGCACCGTTCCCACACCTCCACACAAATAACATCTCTCCTCCTGCAACAACCCCACAATCTCAAGTTTACTGGTGACGGAAGCACATCATACGTTGCCCGCAACAGGAAATTCAACAATATTGGCTCCATCCTCCAAATCGCTTGCCACTTCAATATCCTCACCCGCACACCTTTCCACTTTGTCCAAGCACCTTGTTGTGCCTGACCGACTGCTTTCACATATCTCCCCTCCTCTTCCTTTCTTCTCACCTCCCTCTCAACCATCTTCCTCCTCTCTTTCACACATGCCTTTCCCCATTGCTCATGCTCCATCCACCCCAAGCCATGCTTCCCATGCTGTACCATCCCCATGACCTCCTCCTGTTGCAACCGCTCCTCCATCTCTTCCACCTCTGCTCTTGCAATCCACTTCCGACTTCCCTTCTTCTCTGGGAGAGCATTCCTTACCACTGCATCACTTGAATCCCGCAACATCATGAACTCCCACACCCTCACCACCTTAAACTCCTCGGTTAATGATGTCAAGGGAAACTGGAGTTTTCCACCCTGACCAATATATATATATATATACACACACACTTTACACCCCTTGAAAATACGATAAAAATAATTCCATAAAAATCTCAAAGTTAATGTCTCCTGAAACAAATTCAAAATCTGCGCTCATTAAGGGAGTGTATGGGGGGTTCCCCCCCCCCCCCGCCCAAATAGCTATTTGCTTTCTTCTACAATTAATTTCTATAAATAATTATATAAGTAATTTGTTGATGAAATTTGGCAGCTTCGGTGAGGGAGGGGAGGAGGAGGGGTTTTGAAGCCCAAAAATAGGTATTTGCGCTTCTTCTCTGAAACTACATATATAGGATGTTGATGAAACTTGGCCACACGCTTCATATTCGATGCCAAATGCAGGTTTATTGACAGCATCAAAATCTGTGCTCAATAAGAGGGTGAGGAGGGGGGGGGGGTGGGGGAGGAGTTTTGACCACCCAAAATATGTATTTGCTCTCTTCTCCGAAACTACACACACGATTTTGGTGAAACTTTGCCACAAGCTTCATATCTGATGCCTAACGAAGGTGTATTGACCGCATCAAAATCTGCTTTCATTAATGGGGTTTACGGGGGCGGGAGGGTCTCACCCCCCCCACCCCCCAAAAGAGGTGCAGTATCTGCTCTCCTCCCCGAAACTACATACATGATGTTGATGAAACTTGGCCACACGCTTCATAACCGATGCCTAATGAAGGTGTATTGGCAGCATCAAAATCTGTGCTCAATAAGAGGGCGAGGGGGGGCGGGAGGAGTGGTTTTGACCCCCCAAAATAGGTATTTGCTCTCTTCTCCGAAACTACACACACGATATTGATGAAACTTGGCGTCAAGGTTCATATCTGATGCCTAACGAAGGTGTATTGATACCATAAAAATCTGCGCTCAATGAGGGGGTGAAAGGGGGTGGGGGGTGTTTACCCCCCCAAAATAGGTATTTGCTCTCTTCTCTGAAACTACATACATGATGTTGATAAAACTTGGCCACACGCTTCATATCCGATGCCTAATGAAGGTGTATTGACAGCATCAACATCTGTGATCAATAACAGGGTGAGGTTGAGGGGGTGGGGAGGGGTTTTGAACCTCCAAAATAGGTATTTGCTCTCTTCTCCGAAACTACACACACGATTTTGATGAAACGTTGCCACACGCTTCATTTCTGATGCCTAACGAAGGTGTATTGACCGCATCAAAATCTGAGCACATTATGCGGGTCTAAGGGCGGGTTATTGAACGCCCCCCTCCCCCCCAAAGAGGTACGGTATCTGCTCTCCTCTCCGAAACTACAAACACGATGTTGATGAAACTTGGCCCCAAGCTGCATATCTGATACATAATAAAGGTGTAACGACCGCATCAAAATTTGCTTTCATTAATGGGGTTTACGGGAGAGGGAGGTTTGAACCAACCCCCACCCCATCCCTCCCCCCCACCCCCCCCGTCCCCACAACAGGTATTTGCTCTCTTCTCCGAAACTACACACACGATTTTGATGCCTAACGATGGTGTATTGTATATAAACTAGTATAATGCCTGTCAAAAGTGACGGGTTGGAACAGTTTATTTGACGGTGCAGCCGCATGAACGTGCCAAAGTCTTGAAGCCTCGGCCTTGTGTCAGGTGTGCTTATATCATATTTATTTACTAGATTTCTTACAGACGTAAATGAACATTCGTCTTACTCTGCGCGCGTTCAGCAAATTTTACCTCCCTGCGCCTTGTATTTATTGTGATTTAAAAAACAAATCCTTGAGGCTCAGTTTGCAAGCCACCGTATACAATTCAAATGTAAGAGACATAATTACTCTTCTTTTGGGTCTTCAAAGTCCTCAAGGTTTCTGGGGTCCTCTGGATCATTTCGGTCTTTTGGGTGCTCACGGTCTTTTGTGTCCTCTGGGTTGTTTGGGGCTTCGGGGTTGATTAGGCCTTTTGGATCCTTGGGGTCTTTTGGGTCTTCTGTGTCCTTGGGGTCTTCTGGTTCCTCAGAGTCTTGTTGGTCTTTTGGGTGCTCCATCTTGGGATTATTTTTTTCGGTCTTTTGGTGCTCTATCTAGGGATTTTTTTTTCCGGTCTTTTGGGTGCTCCATCTAGGGATTCTTTTTTTCGGTCTTTTGGGTGTTCCATCTAGGGATTTTTTTTTCGGTCTTTGGTGCTCCATCTTGGGATTTTTTTTCCGGTCTTTTGGGTGCTCCATCTAGGGATTTTTTTTTTCGGTCTTTTGGGTGCTCCATCTTGGGATTTTTTTTTTCGGTCTTTTGGGTGCTCTATCTAGGGATTTTTTTTCGGTCTTTTGGGTGCTCCATCTTGGATTTTTTTTTTCGGTCTTTTGGGTGCTCCATCTAGGGATTTTTTTTTTCCCAGTATGTTGATCATTCCGGTTTGTGTGTGTGTTTGTCTGTCCGCTCACTTATATTTGCCTACAGGTCACAATTTTAAACCGATCTTCACAAAACTTCACCAAACGGTAGAGTTCGTCGTCCGACAAATTTCTATATATTTTTAGGTCAAAAGGTCAAAAGGTCAACATAGGCCAAAGGTCAACATCAATTTAAAATTTCTCAAATCCTCAATTTTCATCCGATTGACTTTTAATTTGAATGGGATTTTCATATCAGCTAACTGAATTCAACCACCAACTATTTTTGAGATCAACATCGGCCAAAAGGTGAACATAGCTGAAAGGTCAAGCACTTTTTGCGAATTTCTAAAATCTCAATTTTCATCAGATTGACTTGAAATTGAAAAGGATTGTCATATCAGCTAACTAAATTCAACCACCAACTATTTTTGAGAACATAGGCCAAAAGGTCAACATAGGCCAAAGGTCAACCACTTTTTTCAGATTTCTAAAATCCTCAATTTTCATCCGATTGACTTGAAATCTGAATAGGATTTGCATATCACCTTACTGAATTCAAACACCAACTATTTTTGAGGTCAACATAGGCCGAAAGGTCAACATAGACCAAATTTCCAATTTTCATTCGATTAACTTAAACGTTGAAGACGATTTGCATATCAGGTCACTGAATTCAACGACTAATTATTTTTGAGGACAAAAGGATGCTCCACTGAGTGCCATTCTACTTTGTTCTGTTTTGCCAAATGTCACTCTGAGTGATTTTTCATTTGTCTGTTTGTTTGTCTGCACAGAATAAATATGATTTTCTCTGCAGCAGTTGGGCCGATTGACAGGAAATTTTCACCATCGGTGCAACTCCACCTGTAGAATTTTTAAATGATAATTATGACGTCATAGGTCACGTGGTTTGGCCGCCATCTTGGAAAAACCGAAAAACGTTTCCCCTCTATATCTCCGAAAGCGCTGAATAGAAAAAATTGAGACATGGCTCATTGTAAAGAACTCTCCATGTGGAATAGCATATGTTAATGATGATGTCATAGGTGCCTCCATTATGACGTCATAATTCGACAAGTACAAAACTTCATCCGATCAAGATAAAATTTCTTGAGCATCATCTAGGGATAAATTGGTGGAGAAAAAAAAGAATGATGACATCATCGGTCACGTGGTTCGGTCGCCATATTTGTTTTAACACGAAAGCCTTAAAAACCACTGAAAACACGTCCTGGCGAGGATCTGCAATCTCTGATTGCTCTTTCTTTTTAGCCGCGTCGCAGACGCTGGTCATAGAGTGCCCTCTGCTGTTGTTGTTGTTGTTAGCCGCATCGCAGACGCTGCTCATAGAGTGCCCTCTGCTGTTGTTCTTGTTGTTGTTGTTGTTGTTGTTGTTGTTCTTCTTCTTCTTCTTGTTAGCCGCGTCGCAGACGCTGCTCATAGAGTGCCCTCTGCTGTTGACCACTTCCTCCCCCCTCCCCCCTCTCCTCCCCCCCTCCCCCCTCTCCCCCCTCTCCTCCCCCCTCCCCCCTCTCCTCCCCCCTCCCCCTCCCCCCTCCCCCTCCCCCTCCCCCCTCTCCTCCCCCCTCCCCCTCCCCCCTCCCCCTCCCCTCCCCCCCTCCCCCTCCCCTCCCCCCCTCCCCCCTCCCCCCTCCCCCTCCCCCCTCTCCTCCGCCCTCCTCCCCCCTCTCCTCCCCCCTCCCCCCTCCCCCCTCTCCTCCCCCCTCCCCCCTCTCCTCCCCCCTCCCCTCCGCCCTCCTCCCCCCTCTCCTCCCCCCTCCCCCCTCTCCTCCCCCCTCCCCCCTCTCCTCCCCCCTCCCCTCCCCTCCCCTCCCCTGAAGTAAAGTAGATTTATTTGCTCTCAAATGCCAAAGTTTTCATCGCTAGACAATCTTGGTAATTAAATCCCATCGAAAAGGGCATTTTGATGATGGAACTGCAGCCCGACCTCAAACTGTGTGGAGAATCGGCATGGGGGGGACAGAAATACAAATGTACGGAGTTCATGGATACGCCAGAGTGAAGAAGAAGAGGAAGACAGTCAGAAGAAGAGGAAGATTCCATGAGGAAGAGGAGGGTGCAACATTAAAAGAAGAAGAAGAAGATCCCGATTGGTTTAGGCAAGGCCTTGGCCGAGTTTCAACTGTGTTTAACAAATGAATTAAGAAAATTATTTGTGTTTATGTAAATCGTCATCGTCAACATGGAAGCCGTGGAGGCACTTTTCAATGAGGTGAGAATAATATTGTGTTGGTCGGGTTTATTGACTTTAACGTTTTCACAATATCCAAAAGTATTTTCATAATCATAACCACAATCGAGAGAGAACAAAAGAACGGCAATTTTAAAGAAAATGTGACAGAGACTAGTTCGATGTGAAGGAATTAGTAAAGGCGGGTCGGGTTCGAACAAGAGTTATTATCAATCTGGGGGAGCTTGATTCGCCACTTTTCCGGATTTGGGGAGAGGTGGTGGTGGGGAGAGGTGGAGAGATGTGGTGGAAGGTGGAGAAGGTGGTGGTGGTGGTGGAGGTGGGGGTAGGTCGGGGTGGTAGGCAGAGGTGGCAGGGAGAGGTAGGGAGAGGTGGGGGGATGTGGAGAGAGGTGGAGAGAGTTGGGTGGTGGTCGGGGTAGGGGGAGGTGGTAGGGAGAGGTGGGGGGATGTGGAGAGGGGTGGAGGGGGGTGGTAGGGGGAGGTGGTAGGGAGAGGAGGTGGTGGTAGGGGGAGGTGGTAGGGGGCGGTAGGGGCTGTAGGGGAGTTGGGGGTGGTAGGGGTAGGGGAGGTGGGGGCGGTAGGGGTAGGGAGAGGTGGGGGCGGTAGGGAGAGGTGCAGAGAGGTGGAGGGGGGAGGTGAGGTGGAGGGGGGGGGGGAGGGGGAGAAGCATGACCCGGCTCGATCAGGGGATTGACCACCTGGTTCACTTGGGGGATTGCCTAACCGGTTAGATCGGGGGAGTGACCACCTTGTTTGATCGGGGGACTGACCACCTGCTTCAATTGGAGGAACTAGGGCATTGCCCGTACTATATCTATATCTAAAATTATATCCCCCCCCTCTATTTACATGAAATGGTTTGGTCCAAAGCGAACGGCTTGCGAGTACGGTGACAATCCCCCCCCTCTATTTACATGCAATGGTTTGGTCCAAAGCGAACGGCTTCCGGAGTTTGGTAAAGAAATCGCCATCGCGTGCACAAACGCGCAGGAAAGCGAATGAATCGCAAATTCGGTTTTATTAGTTTTAAAACATAGTTTAACGCCAACATAGTTTGCAAACGTGAAATAAATGAATACGCTCTCAAATGTGCCATCCGAGGCAGAGTGTGTCCTCCACGTTCGGCACACGCGATCGTTCGCTGCTCTCTGATTGGTTGAATCGTTTTTTGGACATAGCTCGGTAAGTAATTGTCCGATTAATATGAAACCTTGAAAAGGCACATCCTCGGGTCCCCAGCAATATACCTGGCAAGTTAAAAGTATATCGGACCCGTGGTTGTCGAGAAACAGCGGTCACAGACAAACAGACGTACAAACGTACAGACGTACAAACGGAGATTACTGGAATTATAGATAGATGACTAACCGGTTAGATCGGGGGACTGATCACCTTGTTTGATCGGGGGAGTGACCACCTTGTTTGATTGGGGGAGTGACCACCTTGTTTGATTGGGGGAATGACCACCTTGTTTGATTGGGGGACTGACCACCTTGTTTGATCGGGGAACTGACCACCTGGTTCAATTGGAGGAATGACTAACCGGTTAGATTGGGGGACTGACCTTTTTGTTTGATTGAGGGACTGACCACCTGGTTCAATTGGAGGAATGACTAACCGGTTAGATCGGGGGACTGACCACCTTGTTTGATCGGGGGAGTGACCACCTTGTTTGATCGGGGGAGTGACCACCTTGTTTGATTGGGGGAATGACCACCTGGTTCAATTGGGGGAATGACCAACCGGTTAGATTGGGGGACTGACCTCCTTGTTTGATCGTGGGAGTGACCACCTTGTTTGATTGGGGGAATGACCACCTGGTTCAATTGGGGGAATGACCACCTGGTTCAATTGGGGGAATGACCACCTTGTTTGATCGGGGGACTGACCACCTGGTTCAATTGGAGGAATGACAAACCAGTTAGATTGGGGGACTGACCACCTTGTTTGATCGGGGAACTGACCACCTGGTTCAATTGGAGGAATGACTAACCGGTTAGATTGGGGGACTGACCTTTTTGTTTGATTGAGGGACTGACCACCTGGTTCAATTGGGGGAATGACAAACCAGTTAGATTGGGGGAGTGACCACTTTGTTTGATCGGGGGACTGAACACCCACCTTGTTTGATCGGGGGACTGACCACCTGGTTTGATCGGGGGATTGACTAACCGGTTAGATCGGGGGACTGACCACCTGGTTTGATCAGGATTGATGCTGCTCTTGCTCTCCCCCTTCCTCACTTCTCCAGCTGCACTTGCAGCTGGACTCGTTAATCCTGGGACTGTTCAATTCGACAGGGTTCATCAGACTGCCTGAGTTGATTGGATTCCTCTACATGATCAGACTGAACATCCAAACAGATTAGATAAGTTTCTCATCCTTTGCATTGATATATTTCTTGTCGACCTTGGGTCTAAAAAGTAAAAACCAATAGGTTTCCATTTGGCGAAAAATGAAGTAAGATGGGGAAATTGTAAGATGGGGAAATTGTAAGATGCTCTCTCTGCTCTCTCTGCTCTCTCTGCTCTCTCTGCTCTCTCTGCTCTCTCTGCTCTCACTGCTCTCACTGCTCTCTCTCATGCACAGATTTATCCCATCTCGTCTTCTGTTGTCATACCCTTCCTCCCGTCCATGGTACACGGAATCTTGTGG